>NC_138319.1:27302500-27612500 GCF_965601325.2 Salmo salar | reverse complement strand
TCCTCTTCTGGCTGTGCCGGGTGGAGATTATAGCAGAACATGGCCAAGATGTTCAAATGTTCATAAGTGACCAGCATGGTCAAATAATAATAATCACAGTTGTCGAGGGTGCAACAAGACAGCACCTCGGGAGTAAATGTCAGTTGGCTTTTCATAGCCGATCATTCAGAGTATCTCTACCGCTCCTGCTGTCTCTAGAGAGTTGAAAACAGCAGGTCTGGGACAGGTAGCACGTCCGGTGAACAGGTCAGGGTTCCATAGCCGCAGGCAGAACAGTTGAAACTGGAGCAGCAGCCCGGCCAGGTGGACTGGGGACAGCAAGGAGTCATCATGTCAGGTAGTCCTGAGGCATAGTCCTAGGGCTCAGGTCCTCCGAGAGAGAGAAAGAGAGAAAGAGAGAATTAGAGAGAGCATACTTATATTCACCCAGGACACCGGATAAGACAGGAGAAATACTCCAGATTTAACAGACTGACCCTAGCCCCCCGACACATAAACTACTGCAGCATAAATACTGGAGGCTGAGACAGGAGGGGTCAGGAGACACTGTGGCCCCATCCGACAATACCCCCGGACAGGGCCAAACAGGAAGGATATAACCCCACCCACTTTGCCAAAGCACAGCCCCCACACCACTAGAGGGATATCTTCAACCACCAACTTACCATCCTGAGACAAGACCGTGTATAGCCCACAAAGATCTCCGCCACGGCACAACCCAAGGGGGGGCGCCAACCCAGACAGGAAGACCACGTCAGTGACTCAACCCACTCAAGTGACGCACCCCACCCAGGGACGGCATGGAAGAACACCAATAAGCCAGTGACTCAGCCCCTGTAATAGGGTTAGAGGCAGAGAATCCCAGTGGAGAGAGGGGAACTGGCCAGGCAGAGACAGCAAGGGCGGTTTGTTGCTCCAGAGCCTTTCCGTTCACCTTCACACTCCTGGGCCAGACTACACTCAATCATAGGACCCACTGAAGAGATGAGTCTTCAGTAAAGACTTAAAGGTTGAGACCGAGTCTGCATCTCTCACATGGGTAGGCAGACTATTCCATAAAAATGGAGCTCTATAGGAGAAAGCCCTGCCTCCAGCTGTTTGCTTAGAAATTCTAGGGACAATTAGGAGGCCTGTGTCTTGTGACCGTAGTGTACGTGTAGGTATGTACGGCAGGACCAAATCGGAAAGATAGGTAGGAGCAAGCCCATGTAATGCTTTGTAGGTTAGCAGTAAAACCTTGAAATCAGCCCTTGCTGATCAGCCCTAACAGGAAGCCAGTGTAGGGGAGGCTAACACTGGAGTAATATGATCAAATTTTTTGGTTCAAGTCAGGATTCTAGCAGCCGTATTTAGCACTAACTGAAGTTTATTTAGTGCTTTATCCGGGTAGCCGGAAAGTAGAGCATTGCAGTAGTCCAACCTAGAAGTAACAAAGGCATGGATTCATTTTTCTGCATCATTTTTGGACAGAAAGTTTCTGATTTTTGCAATGTTACGTAGATGGAAAAAAGCTGCCCTTGAAACAGTCTTGATATGTTCTTCAAACGAGAGATCAGGGTCCAGAGTAACGCCGAGGTCCTTCACAGTTTTATTTGAGACGACTGTACAACCATCAAGATTAATTGTCAGATTTAACAGAAGATCTCTTTGTTTCTTGGGACCTAGAACAAGCATCTCTGTTTTGTCCGAGTTTAAAAGTAGGAAGTTTGCAGCCATCCACTTCCTTATGTCTGAAACACAGACTCTGTGCTGGTACCCCTTATATATAGCCAAGTTATCATTACTAATTGTGTATCTATTATTAAGTGTTCTACTTTTCTATTATTTCAGTATTTTCTTTCCCTTTTCATTGTAGGGAAGGGCCTGTAATTAAGCATTTCACTGTTAGTTCACACCAGCTGTTTAAGAAGCTTATGACAAATTAAATTCAGATTCTATCAGGCAGGTGGAGTTGACAGTTTATGGTTGCAACCATAGTGATTCCAATATTGTTTCTCTATCAAAAGAAGAGAACCTTCCAGACTACGAGGGGTCTTGTTGCACTACATGTAATGAGGATATGAACAAGAGGTCCTTATGGTACAGCTGACCCTACTCATTCCTGATTCATTTAGGATTTAGGTTTACCAAATATCCTGAAACATATTTTAGCATTCACAGTTTTGAGATAAATATTATTTAAAGTCACAAAGGGTTATTGCAAAAAACATAAGATCATTTTTCAGTTCATATCAATTTCTGCCAGCTTTTTTGTTATTTTTTAGCTTCTTTTTGAGAGTTTGAAATTGAGATCCTTTTCTCCGGACAAGGGCATTTCAAAGCATAGAGCCGACATCGAAATGAATAATATTGAAAGCATTTTGAAAATTCCCAAAACAAATCTTTTCCCTTATAAAATACCCCTGAATGTACATTTTAAACTCAAATAGTTGAACAAAATCCATTTCTTTCAACTATGTAAATAGTTTCCCTGCCGAACAAGGATTGTACCGACTTTAAAGAATCCTTGAGCTAGTTTCCTGCTATTCTACACATTTTGCCATGAAGCTGAGAGAAAATAAAAAGTCAATATGTAACTTTTTGGGCGACCCACCAAATTCACATAGAAATGTGTGTTATAGAGCTATCATTCTACTTGAAAGCAAGTCTAAGAAGGGGTAGATATGTTCTATGTATGTTACTTCTATGCTTGTCGTTCATAAGTTTTGATTTTGCGTCTTTTACTTTCGGTTTTGTACACCAGCGTCATACAACTGAAAATAGATTTCACTGCGGTTTAGATGGTACAATGATTCACACTATACTAGCTTATTTTGTCGCATAAACTGGAATTAGGTGAACTATTTGAGTTTTAGTAACCAGGGAATGGTGGAGGGATTTCTGCATAGTACAACTCTAAAGCTAATTTTCTGTAATAAAAAACAGAAAAAAAGTAATGTATTATGATGACATGTTCATATGCTATTTGGGGGTGCCGACCTCCGGGGGGACCCCAAACCCCCCAAAAAAACAAATCCCCAAAGCTTGTGGGCCCCTCTGCCTTGAGTGGGCTGCAGGGTCTGTAGCAGACTCCAAACCGATCCAAATGTAACATGCATCAGTCAGAAAACTGATTAAAACCTTATTCTTCTGTCGGTGGTTCACACTTTGTTTTTCTTATCATATTACATTCTTTTTTATAAACAACGGAGTACCCTCTTTAACACTTCGAACACACCGACACCAACCGTGTCATTGCATTTTGGTACACCAGAATTACATTCATTTCCAATGAAACGCTGCGTTTGCCTTGCAGCATTGTGTTGCAGAGGCAGTTGCAGTGTGTTCAGTGTGGTGCATAGGTTGGATGTATTGAACGTATGCGTAGACAACTTGACAGAAATGGTAGCAGAAGGTGAATGTTGAAATGTTGTTGCACACATATCCATTTTGCGCAAGAGCACTGTCGGTGTGTTTGAAACGTTGTCGGAACGTCGTCGAACTGCGTGTAATTGCTTTGACAGTCATTGATGTACCAGCTATTTTGCGTGTCTAACAACGCCAGGCAATATCACGTAGCCTAGTCAAACAGCACACTCTGCCCAGTTTCGCACGCTGACCAACGCGATCGATGTAGGCGGCCTGTTCCTGATCTTTCACAATATCGCGGCACCTTCAGCAGTCAAATGCTAAAATGGCTTGCGTGATATTAACTAAAGTAATACTGCAAAAAATGTGGCAAAGCAATTCACTTTTGTCCTGAATACGAATATTATCTTTGGGGTAAATCCAATACAACACATTACCGAGTACCAGTCCCCATATTTTCAAGCATAGTGGTGGCTGCATCATGTTATGGGTATGCTTTTAATTGTTAAGGACTGGAGAGTTTTTCCAGGATAAAAAATAAACAGAATGGAGCTAAACATAGTCAAAATCCTAGATGAAAACCTGCTTCAGTCTGCTTTCCACCAGACACTGGAAGATGAATTCACATTTCAGCAGGACAATAACCTAAAACACAAGGCCAAATATTACACTGGAGTTACTTACCAAAAAGACAGTGAATGTTCCTCAGTGGCCGAGTTACAATTTTGACTTAAATCTGCTTGAAAATCTATGGCAAGAATTGAAAAAATGGTTCTCTAGCAATGGTCAACAACCAATTTGACAGAGCTTGAAGAACTTTAAAAATAATAATGGGCAAATATTGTACAATCCAGGTGTGCAAAGTTCTTAGAGACTTACCCAGAAAGACTCACAGCAGTAATCACTGCCAAAGGTGATTCTAACATGTATTGACTCAGGGGTGTGAATACTTACGTAAATTAGATATTTCAGAATTTCATTTTCAATAAATTTGCTAACATTTCTAAAAACATGTTTTCACTTTGTCATTATGACTGCCCCTGAACAAGGCAGTTAACCCACTGTTCCTAGGCCGTCATTAAAAATAAGAATTTGTTCTTAACTGACTTGCCTAGTTAAATAAAGGTAAAATAAAAATAAAGAAATTATAGGGTATTGTGTATAGATGGGTGAGAAAAAAAATCTATTTAATCAATTTTGAATTAGGGCTGTAACAACATGTGGAATAAGACAAGGCGTATGAATACTTTCAGAAGGCACTGTAGCTATTATTGTGGGGGTGGCAGGTAGCCTAGTGGTTAGAGTGTTGGGCAAGATCATATCCCTGAGCTGACAAGGTAAAACTCTGCCGTCCTGTCCCTGAACAAGGCAGTTAACACACTGTTCCTAGGCCGTCATTGTAAATAAAAATGTGTTCTTAACTGACTTGCCTAGCAAACTCTCTCTGTTATTGGTCTATTAACTTATACCGCCTGGTGGTCCACTCAATTTTAGTTGTACAATTTTAATTAATTTGTTAACATTTGTAGTATTTTCTTTTCACTTTTACATAATGGAGTATTGTGTGTAGATTAATGACAAAAAAAAATCACAACTACATTTATTTCAATCCCACTTTGTCACGCTACAAAATTTGAAAAATTCCAAGTGTGGTGAATTCTTATGATACCCACTGTATATATACACTGATCAAAAATACAAACGCAACATGCAACAATTTCTAAGATTTTACTGACTTTCAGTTCATATGAGGAAATCAGTCAATTGAAATAAATTCATTAGGCCCTAATCTATGGATTTCACATGACTGGGAATACAGATATGCATCTGTTGGTCACAGATAACTTAAGAGAATGGGCCTCATAATGTGCCTCAGGATCTCATCACGGTATTTCTGAGCATTCAAATTGCCATTGATAAAATTCAATTGTGTTCGTTGTCCGTAATTTACGCCTGCCCATACCATAACCCAGTGGTTCCCAACCTGTTTGAGGTACTGTACCCCTAAAACACTTTGACCTGCCTGAAGTACCCCCTCGTGTGTGCGGCTGGCGTGATTCCTAAATTTAGTGAAAAATCTGACAAAAAATGTGGTTTACAATGTTAGCGAAGTAGGAATTGAACTCACTGTTGAGGTTGGATAAATGTGAGCTTACTATTCACACATTAGGAGTTCTGTCAACATCATCTGTAAAAAGGTAGGGCTCAAGCTGCTGGAAGCAACATATCCACATCTTCACATTTCTTCTCCCAGAGTTTGATCTTCTTCATGTATCCACACACTTTGTTATACGTGTTTAGAATGCGTGTGTCTTTACCATGCAGAGCTACATTCAGGTTGTTCAGTTTGATGAAGACATCAGCAAGAGAGACATAGCAGGCTCCCCAGTCTGTGTCATCGAACAGCCACAAGGGGGAGTGAGTGCTCTGACAGAAAATCACTTCGGCATGCAGCTCAAAACCCCTCTGTACCGTTTTCTCTCTGGGTAACCAACAGGACATAGGTGTGAAGCAGTAGCTGCTGGAGCTGTCATCACAGAGCCTTTCAAGCAGTCATGATTCAGAGGCCTGGACATGATAAAGTTCATCACTTTCACTGCGGCATTCAAAATATCATGTAACTCAGGACTCATTCTCTACTGACCAATGCCTCTCTGTGAATGATACAGTGGGATTTACCTTCTTTATGTGGGCAATTAATCATTTCACTCTCCCAGACATTGATGCAGCACGATCCGTGCACACATGAACACAATATGTCCAATCCAGATTGTGCTCTGAGAAAAAGCTGTCAATGTTTTCTTACCGTTGTGAACAGGTTTTGTGCCAGAATTCTCCCCACCTCCCCTTCACGTGAACACCGTCGCACTAAATTCTTCATTGCAGCGACTTGCTTGAGAGTTGAGATTTCTGATCACGTTAGGCTGCGTTTCATTAGATGCTTTATGTCGGTTTGATCGCGGGGGAGGCACTAATAATGTCTGCACTTTTCGGTTTGGCTATTTGTTTCAAGTGTATTAGTCTATAAATAAATCTCTTTGTCAAAATTAGTAATCTCGTCATCTTGTTCTGAAATGTTTATTGCTTGCCCACATTTTACTCCTTCCTCTATGTTTAATATAACACACATACATTATTTATTCATTTCCGTTGCCTATTCTGACGTGAAGTTTGTTCTATAGAAAGAATTTCACTGATGTGTGCCACAGAAGGTATTTGACTCTAGCCCCCTCCCTCCTTCTTGGGACTGCAAGGCCTGGTATACTTCAGAATCATTTTGGCAGCTCATGTTGACCAGTAGTGTGTGCCACAGAAAGCAAACTTATAAATGTATAAAGAAACATGAACATTTATTTGAGAAACATTTTATAATGTTTAAGAAAATAATAATACACAAATATTATCACACAGTAACACAAAAACATCACAGAAAGTTAAGTTTGTTAACAAACATTAAATAAGAAATACACATTTTGATCTTTGCATAATAATATATAAAATGACAATAAATCAAATATCAAAATACAATAAATAACATAAACAAATATTGGAAAGCTGCAACTGTAACGGTCGTTTGGAACACAGGACCAAAACGCAGCGGGAATATGAATGCTCATCTTTTTAATTTGAAGAAAAGTGAACACTTACAAAAATAAACAAAACAACGACTACACAGTTCCATAAGGCAAAGTAGCTATACAGAAAACATCTACCCACAAAACCCAAAGGAAAAACAGGCTGCCTAAGTAGGACTCCCAATCAGCAACAACGATGTACAACTGTTCCTGATTGGGAGCCATACCTGGCCGAAACAAAGGAATCCCCAACATAGAAATACAGACATAGAATGCCCACCCAAATCACACCCTGACCAAACCTAAATAGAGACATAAAAAGGCTCTCTCAGGTCAGGGCGTGACAGCAACAGCTCGACTGAACATTTATTCCACTTTTATGGAAGGTTTTCCAGGTGATATCGCCACCTGGAACTCAAGCCTAACCTAGTTCTGACAGGCAGCGTAGACATAATCCTCCAATGATGGGATGGGTTTCATACAGGACTGGTGGAACCATCGTGGGCAGCAGTCACAACCAATCTGAAATTGATGATGAAAAATGTTAATATATTTAAAACTTGAAATACATTTTCTTGAATTACAATTATTTCATTATCAGACAAAGTGGATGATACTACCTCTAGAAATATTACTGCTTATACAAATTCATACTCGTAAAAATGTGCCTTTAGAAGTGAACAAGCAATTACCTAGTTAGTGTCTTCCTCATTATTGTCCACCACCCCACAGAAGTGGCGCAGTTGGCTCAGGTCATCTAGCAAAACATAATGTCAAGTAGTCTATACATCTTTACATGTATTTTTCTGAGCAAACAGGGAACAAGGGAATGGTATAGGTTTCTTGTAACATAATTATTTAAATAGATGTGTTTTAGTGGCCATCTAGTCAGAAGTGGGAGCAAAGTTAACCTTGAAAGATCCATATAAATGTTTTTTTTTATCTACAATTATATTAAATTACAAATTGAACATAGCAGTGTTTGAGGAGAGTGACTGCTATTTCTTCTCTCATGACATCTTTGTCCGTATTTGAAAAGACAATTGACTTCTCCTTCAGAACACATTCCGCAACCTTGGAAAATAATTTGATGGGCATTTCAGTTTTCCCCAACAGATTTATGTTACACTTAAGATTCTAATTCGCAAGTATACAACAACACAGCAATAATATAATTTGACAGTTCTGTTTAGCCTTTCAGTCAGTATACTTTCAGTAGGTTAATTGTACATTACTTACTTTCAAGGCAAAGACCCCACAAGAAGTAACATCTTGTTGGCATGGGCGAGGAAGGGCACCACACACCCATCTGGAGATATTACATTTACATTTAAGTCATTTAGCAGACACTCTTATCCAGAGCGACTTACAGTAGTGAATGTATACATTTCATACATTTAATTTCACGCATTTTTTTGTTTTACTGGCCCTTCGTGGGAATCGAGCCCACAACCCTGGCGTTGCAAACACCATGCTCTACTAACTGAGCCACAGTTAGTAGAGCATGGAATGATCTGAACATTACATGTTAATAAAAGTACAGCATTTTGAAACACTTTATTGATTACAATATAGAGATTAATAACAGAGGGGAATCTGAGAAGGCAGGGATTCCAGCAGGGTGTGAGTTGAAGTAGTCAAATCTGGAGCTGACAAGGGCTGGAATGTAAATGACGTGATCATCTCAGATTATCTAACATCTGAGAATGGGCAGGCATTCCGTTGGATGAAGAGCATCTCCGTCTTGCTGATTATGTGCTGTCATCCAGGTGGAAATGTAGGTATATCTGATGTAGGAAAAGAGATAAGAGATAAGTTGACTGTCCTGTGAATATGTTTATGTATACAGTTGAAGTCGGAAGTTTACATACACCTTAGCCAAGTACATTTAAACTCAGTGTTTCACAATTCCTGACATTTAATCCTAGTAAATATTCTCTGTCTTAGATCAGTTAAGATCACCACTTTATTTTAAGAATGTGAAATGTCAGAATAATACTAGAGAGAATGATTTATTTCAGCTTTTATTTCTTTCATCACATTCCCAGTGGGTCAGAAGTTTACATACACTCAATTGGTATTTGGTAGCATTGCCTTTAAATTGTTTAACTTGAGTCAAACGTTTCGGGTAGCCTTCCACAAGCTTCCCACAATAAGTTGGGTGAATTTTGTCCCATTCCTCCTGACAGCTGGTGTAACTGAGTCAGGTTTGTAGGCCTCCTTGCTCGCGCACGCTTTTTCAGTTCTGCCCACAAATGTTCTATAGGATAGAGGTCAGGGCTTTGTGATGGCCACTCCAATACCTTGACTTTGTTGTCCTTAAGCCATTTTGCCACAACTTTGGAAGTATGCTTGGGGTCATTGTCCATTTGGAAGATCCATTTGTGACCAAGCTTTAACTTCCTGACAGATGTCTTGAGATGTTGCTTCAATATATCCACAATTTTCCTACCTCATGATGCCATCTATTTTGTGAAGTGTACCAGTCCCTCCTGCAGCAAAGCACCCCCACAACATGATGTTGCCACCCCCGTGCTTCACAGTTGGGATGGTGTTCTTCGACTTGCAAGCCTCCCCCCTTTTCCTCCAAACATAACGATGGTCATTATGGACAAACAGTTCTATTTTTGTTTCGTCAGACCAGAGGACATTTCTCAAAAAAGTACGATCTTTGTCCCCATGTGCAGTTGCAAACCATAGTCTGGCTTTTTTATGGAGGTTTTGGAGCAGTGGCTTCTTCCTTGCTGAGCGGCCTTTCAGGTTATGTCGATATAGGACTCGTTTTACTGTGGATATAGATACTTTTGTACCTGCTTCCTCCAGCATCTTCACAATGGGTGGCAGGTAGCCTAGTGGCCTAGTGTTTAGCGCGTTGGACTAGTAACCGAAAGGTTGCAAGATCGAATCCTCGAGCTGACAAGGAAAAAATCTGTCGTTCTGCCCCTGAATAAGGCAGTTAACCCACTGTTCCTAGGCCGTCATTGAAAATAAGAATTTGTTCATAACTGACTTGCCTAGTTAAGTAAAGGTAAAACATTTTTTTTAAAAAGGTCCTTTGCTGTTGTTCTGGGATTGATTTGCATTTTTCGCACCAAAGTACGTTCATCTCTAGGACACAGAACGCGTCTTCTTCCTGAACGGTATGACAGCTGCGTGGTCCCATGGTGTTTATACTTGCGTACTATTGTTTGTACAGATGAACGTGGTACCTTCAGGTGTTTGGAAATTGCTCCCAAGGATGAACCAGACTTGTGGAGGTCTACAATTATTTTTCTGAGGTCTTGGCTGATTTCTTTTGATTTTCCCATGATGTCAAGCAAAGAGGCACTGAGTTTGAAGGTAGGCCTTGAAATACATCCACAGGTACACCCCCAACTGACTCAAAGTATGTCAATTAGCCTATCATACGCTTCTAAAGCCATGACATCATTTTCTGGAATTTTCCAAGCTGGTTAAAGGCACAGTCAACTTAGTGTATGTAAACTTCTGACCCACTGGAATTGTGATACAGTGAATTATAAGTGAAATAATCTGTCTGTAAACAATTGTTGGAAAAATTACTTGTGTCATGCACAAAGTAGATGTCCTAACCGACTTGCCAAAACTATAGTTTGTTGAAAAGAAATTTTGGAGTGGTTTAAAAATGAGTTTTAATGACTCCAACATAAGTGTATGTAAACTTCTGACTTCAACTGTATTTACTGTACATGTGTGTGTGTATGTGTATATATATCTTGGTATATATTTTTAAATTTTAACTTCTATTATTATTATCATTATTGTGTTTTGTGGTTGAGGGGGGTTGATGGGGATGTTGGAGGTGCTGGGGGTGTGCTATTGAGGGCGAATGGACCTATTGGGGAGGGGATTCTACATGGAGGCACATTCAGTCATAATTTTGTTTATTATATTATTATACATTTTAAAAAATATATTAGTTTAAGAGTGTACTGTGATTATGGATATGCACTCATGTTGACTTATATGTTTGAACTTTCTTTTTCGCCCAGAGTACATCAGAGTCAAATACTTTCTATAGAACAAACTTCACGTCAGAATAGGCAACCGAAATGAATAATTAATGTATGTGTGTTATATTAAACATAGAGGAAGGTGAAAATGTAGGCAAGCAATTACTCATTTTGACAAAGAGATTTATTTATAGACTAATACACTTAAAACAAATAGCCAAACCGAAAAGTGCAGACATTACTAGTGCCTCCCCCGCGATCAAACCGACATTAAAAATAAAATGAAACGCAGCCTAACGTGATCAGAAATCTCAACTCGCAAGCAAGTCGCGGCAATGAAGAATTTAGTGCGTGCGCGTTCACGCGAGGGGGGGGGGGGGTGTTCTGGCAGGGGGGAGCTGTTGTGCTGCGCTGTGTATCCAACAGTTGCGCGCTTCTAGGTAAAATAACTTCCCTTCCTAGTTACCAAGGACGCTATTTGACAGTAGAGCATGATGGGAAATGTAGTCTTCAACATAGCCACAAGTAAGGGGTGTAGTGTAACTAGTGGGTGCTTCAGACAGGGCTGAATAGTGAAAACAAAATGACCTGAAACATAGGCCAACTATTCATCACGTCCCCAAATAAAAACATAAACAATGTAAATAATTAGCATAATTTGTATAAATTATGGAAAACAATTTTATACTATCATGTGTACTAATATTTATAACCACCAGGTGGCAATGTCATCTAACGAATGATTTTCAACTTCACTAATGTTTCAAATGTGCTCGATGATTGAACAGTAGACCTACTCATACAGTGGTGTAAAAATACTTTAAAGTACTACTTAAGTCGTTTTTTGGGGGGTATCTGTACTGTACTTTTCTATTTATATTTTTGACAACTTTTACTTTTACTCCACTACATTCCTAAAGAAAATAATGTACTTTTTACTCCATACATTTTCCCTGACAGACAAAAGCACTCATTACTGAAAGCAGGACAGTAAAATGGTCCAATTCACACAGTTATCAAGAGATTATCCTTGGTCATCCCTACTGCCTCTGATCTTGTGGACCCCCTAAACACAAATGCTTCCTTTGTAAAGATGTCTGAGTGTTGGAGTTTGGCCCAGGTGATCCGTAAATTAGAAAAACATCACAATCTTGCCATCTGGGTTGCTTATAATAGGGCATTTTAAATTATTTATACTTTTAATTTGGATACTTGTGTATATTTTAGCAAATACATTTACTTTTGATACTTAAGTATATTTAAAACCAGATACTTTTAGACTTTTACTCAAGTAGTATTTTACTGGGTGACTTTTACTTTTGCCTGTTCATTTTCTATTAAGTTATCTTTAATTGGGTACTTTTTCCGTCACTGTACACATAGCATAACGAGGCCTATACCATAACTACTTTTGTAATTTTCTAGCTCTAGTAGAATACACCTTATTACCATGACATGAACACTGAGCATGCAATAAGATAAGTAGGTAGGTAATGGTATTCACTTGATAAGGCCTATTAACATCCAACCATGTGTGCGTGTGTGTGTGTGTGTGTGTCTTGGCCATAGTTTTTATGCACACAAGTCAATTTAAGGTGATAATGTATGAGTGAGAGCTACTCTCGGCCAGCAGTCAATACGTGCACTCCATTCAACAATCAGGCCTTCCATTGTGCGCGCAGGGGTCCCAAGGGGGTAACCACACCCAACACCGCACGGGGGCTACCCTCGGAAAGCGGAGGGGCTCTTCAGAACTGAGCGCAGTGACACTTGTTCACACTGACAACTGGCTGGCTGGCTGGCTGAGCACTGAGAAGTCTAGGAACATGTCAGTGACCAATGCGCAAGCGGAAGTTTAACTGTTGCCCACCTTTCATTGAAACTGGACACGCTGATTCGAAGCGCTCTCGACCTAGATGGACTCGGACTGGGAGGCAATACTGTATGAATGGGTGCAAAATTGACATGTCTTGCACGGATCTTTCTGACGTAGACTATCCCCAAGAAACCGTGAATAACATGCTCTGTTCGAATTTAGTCTCATGGTCTACTTTTCTATATGTTAGTCTACTGTAGAAACGTTTGGAGGAGTTGATCGACATGCATTAGAAGAGGAGAAACACAACTTGCTGGGCTGGTGGACTGGACAGAGGAAGATTTCGTGAGAACACTCGCAGGGCGGTATGGATTACATGTAAAGCCAGTGTTGGTTTCGCTGCTATTTGGGGGAAAGTCATCCGAGAAGTGCATTTTCAGGAGAACATGGACAGCCTCGCTTCCGTGCCAGAGGGATTCCGTTCAGCCTGGATTGATGTTTCCTGGGACTCGCAGAGCTGAGCCGTGGAATGGAGAGTGAAATAAGCTCTATGAAAAAATAGGCTATTTATAAGATTGGTGTCAAATGTATTTATGTTCTGGGTATCATAGTTTATTTTCCCAAAAATCGTAAATAAACTACTTGGAATCTTGTGATAAACTTCGGACAGTGGATACTTTGAAAAGGGGCGCTTTGGTGACAAACGTGTGGATCTATTGAATTAGGCTATGCACGGAATTCAACTGTCAAATGACAGTTTCAAAGACGTTTTGTTTTGTCTCCACTTTGTCGCCACTCTTTCTTTAATTTCATCCATCCACCGTATCACTCCGTTAACCAGGTTCGAGCCGTAGAGAAAGAGAAATAAACCCTCAGTCTCTTATAGCGCGCCCACACGGGTACCGGGGTCGGGATGTGGGGTGGCCGAGGTCTCCCAATGTCTGTCATCGTGGTTGTAACTCTACTCCTGGTTATTATTGACGTTAAGGCGAGTGGAGAGTACTGTCACGGTTGGCATGACACCCAGGGCACCTGGAGAGAGGGCTTCCAGTGCCCGGAGAAGTTCGATGGTGAGGATGCCATCATCTGCTGCGGGAAATGCGAGCTCCGGTACTGCTGCTCCAGCACTGAAGCACGGCTGGACCAGGGGACTTGTGAAAACGACAAGCAAGCCCAGGAACCGGGCACCAACAGCAAGGAGAACAAGGATACGGGCGCAGGTAAGAACTCTGTCTCTCTGTCTGGCCCAGCACGGTCAGCTTTAGGGGCCATAGCAGCTGTGTGCCTGCCAAACGCTCTGCCTTAAGGCTGCAAAGCTCTCATTGTCTGCTCAAAATTATAATGTATTTTATAAACTAGATTTAATACTGACCTAGTTTAAATTGTATAACTTAATTGTTATACACCAGCAATATTGCATTTCCAAGTAGTTGAGAGTGAGGCAGAAAGAGTGGGCCTAATTGCCTAAGTTTAAAGGTTAGGCTACACTGGCCCAGGACTACAACAAATGACACAGGTCTAATTTAAGTTGGAGGTATGGGGTTCTTCATTATTTCAAACATTTGAGTATGTTGTAGTTTTTCCAAACACTATCTCTATCTGGGATCTTTACAATCGCTTAAATAGATGCAATAGGCCGATATCCCGCTTCAGTTGGCAGCGACAGCTGCAGAGGAGTTTGCCTGGTTACCCAGACTCCCTACTCCGGCCAAACGCTACGCCACGCCCACGGACATTAGTTTCTTCTCTGTAACGAGTCTGGATCTGAGTACCCCCAACGCTTCACCAAACGTGAACACATTCGGGGCAGTCTGATTGGTCAAGGAACCGATGGGTTGGGCCAGAGCCAGAACACACTTGTGTAAAACAGGAGTTTGAAAATTCTTCATTGGCTTTGATACTCTGATTGGTTAGAGATGACTACTTTGTTTTGTGCAATGCCCCTTGTGCCCCTTGTCAACACAAAGGACTTCAATGATGGTAGTCTCACAGCATGGTTACACCAGCCACAATCTGAACATGTTGATTTAGTCAAATACAATAATATATGTTTTATTGTCACATAGAACAGATAGGTACAGTGAAATGGGTTGTTTTACAGGGTCAGCCATAGTAGTATGATAGGTACAGTGAAATGTGTTGTTTTATAGGGTCAGCCATAGTAGTATGATAGGTACAGTGAAATGTGTTGTTTTATAGGGTCGGCCATAGTAGTATGATAGGTACAGTGAAATGTGTTGTTTTTCAGGGTCAGCCATAGTAGTATGATAGGTACAGTGAAATGTGTTGTTTTTCAGGGTCAGCCATAGTAGTATGATAGGTACAGTGAAATGTGTTGTTTTACAGGGTCAGCCATAGTAGTATGATAGGTACAGTGAAATGTGTTGTTTTACAGGGTCAGCCATAGTAGTATGATAGGTACAGTGAAATGTGTTGTTTTACAAGGTCAGCCATAGTAGTACAGCACCCCTGGGGGAAATTAGGGTTAAGTGCCTTGCTGAAGGGCACATTGGCAGATTATGCACCTTGTTGGATTGGGTATTCAAACTAGTTACCTTTCAGTTACTGGCCCAACATTCTAACCACTAGACTACCTGCCGCCATCTATTTTAGCACTTAGCTTCAGCAGAAGGTGGTTCATGCACGTCCATGTTCCCTTGAGCAAGGCCCTTAACCCTAATTGCTCCTGTAAATGGCTCAGGATAAGAGCATCTGCTAACTGACTAAAGTGTAAATGTGATGTGTAAATGTATGTTTCAATGCTCGCGCATGCAACGTGGCAGGTGAGGGTTGCATGAGTATTTAGGCTACAGAGACAGTGGACACCAGAAAGTCAACTAACTGCCCACTCACTCACAAATGGCAAATTGTGCTGCGTTGCGTTTTAAATAGCTGTGTTTGTTCTAGCTCTAACAAAAGCGCGCGCCGCAGGGAATGCAGAGCAGGAGCTCTGTCCCCATGAGGATCATGTTTGGACTTGACCGGATCTTTAGGGCAGTGGTTCGCAACGGCGCTGACAGCTCTGTTCATAAAAACAGATCGCGATATGGATCATTTCCCCGCGCTTGCGTGTTGATTTCCATCCAGAACACCTCGAGAGTGGGGATCCCATGAGTGTTCCTGAAGTTTGCTGAGCTAAAGTGACGTCTGTTTGTCTGGTAACCTTCACATGATTTTCTGCGGGCTGGCCTTTTTATGTTGCGGATGTCTAGGGTGTCCATATAACCCATTGCCACGGAACGGAAGCCCCTAATAATGTCACATTGTAACCTGATCTCAGGTTTAGTATTAAATTACTATAAATAATTGGGTGTGATTGGAGGGACAGAGGTCATAACTCTTCATCATTTGAATTGAAAGTAGATTTGCTGAAAAACTTAAAGGTCTAAACTGTTATTAGGTCTTAATCTGTTGTTTCCAAAATGTTTCCATCTTTTTCTTAACATCAGAGTCTATAGGAAGAAAATAGAAATTACATAATTGAATTATGCAAAATGAGAGGCACATTTACTATGACTCCAAAATCTTGCAATGGTAATTTTTTAAATAAAAAAATAGTTGGCTAGACTTAGTCCAGATATTAAACATGTGCATCAACAGTGCATGCCTTTCTTGTAGAGTAACCAACAGTATGCTTCTCTCTTGGCATTTGTTGAAACAATCAGCCTTTATCACTCCAGAAAGAGCTATTTACATTTTCATACAGTGGACAGCGGCCAAAATAACTAAAAGTATGGAGGGTTTTTCTGCCAAGAGCCAAAAAGGAAGTATTTTGTCGTGCAAGGCACCGTTTGTACATTTTATACATTGTTCATCTACAGGGCAACCTATTAATCATGAAGCAAAGATACACACAGCCACGTCAATGAATAACCCCGAGGAGGATATTATATATGCATTAACAACAACAAACAAAGCCTAACATTCAACATTAAGGAACATGTGTGGGATTCAGAAAAGGAGAGTACCCCTGGGATTATCTGGCTGCGAGATATTTAAACTGACACTGTTGCTGTTCAGTAGGAAATAGGTCATGGTCTCAGGTTATTGATGTCGTAGTGTCTCAGCTTCAACCACTTCTGTAATCTATCTTGACTAAATCTAATCTAGGATCTGTTCAAATCAAATAACATTTTATTTGTCACATGCGCAGAATACAACAGGTGTAGACTTACAAGCCCTTAACCAATAATGCAGTTCAAGAAATAGAGTTAAGGAAATTTTTATTCAATAAAATAAAGTAAAAAATAAAATAAAAAGTAAAAAATAAAATTACAATAACGAGGCTATATACAGGTTAGTCGAGGTAATTTGTACATGTAGGTAGGGGTAAAGTGACTATGCATAGATAATAAACAGTGAGTAGCGGGGGGGGGGGGGGGGGGGGGTCAATGTAAACAGTCCGGGAGGCCAATTGATTAATTGTTCAGCAGTCTTATGGCTTGGGGGTAGAAGCTGTTAAGGAGAATTTTGGACCTAGACTTGGCGCTCCGGTACCGCTTGCCGTCTATGAATTGGGTGACTGGAGTTTTTGACAATTTTTGGGGCCTTCCTCTGACACCGCCTAGTATATAGGTCCTGGATGGCAGGAAGCTTGGCCCCAGTGATGTACTGGGCCATATGCACTACCCTCTGTAGCGTCTTACGGTCGGATGCCGGGCAGTTGCCATACCAGGCGGTGATGCAACAGGTCAGGATACTCTCGATGGTGCAGCTGTAGAACTTAAGCCCCATCAATGTTAATGGGGGCCTGTTCGGCCCTCCTTTTCCTGTAGTCCACGATCAGCTCCTTTGTCTTGCTCACATTGAGGGAGAGGTTGTTGTTCTGGCACCACACAGCCAGGTCTCTGACCTCCTCCCTATAGGCCGTCTCATCGTTGTCGGTGATCAGGCCTACCACTGTTGTGTTGTCAGCAAACTTAATGATGGTGTTGGAATCGTGCTCGGCCACGCAAACGTGGGTGAACAGGGAGTACAGGAGGGGACTGAGCACGGCCCGTCAGGAAGTTCAGGATCCAGTTACAGAGGAAGGTGTTTACTCCCAGAGTCCTTAGCTTAGTGATGAGCTTTCTTGGCACTATGGTGTTGAACACTGAGCTGTAGTCAATGAACAGCATTCTCACATAGCTGTTCTTTTTGTCCAGGTGGGAAAGGGCAGTGTGGAGTGCGATTGAGATTTCGTCATCTGTGGATCTGTGAGGGGGGTATGCGAATTGGAGTGGGTCTAGTGTTTCTGGGATGATGGTGTTAATGTGAGTCATGACCAGCCTTTCAAAGCACTTCATGGCTATTGACGTGAGTGCCATGGGTGGTAGTAATTTACTTTACTGACTCTATTGTCCCCATGGGGAAATGTTGTTACAGTGTCATGTACACGTTTAAAGGACCCTTAAAATACAAAACAAATGGACAGTACAACTTTCATAACAGTTACAGTTGAAAGTTTACATCCACCTTATCCAAATACATTTAAACTCAGTTTTTCACAATTCCTGACATTTAATCCAAGGAAAAATTCCCTGTTTTAGGTCAGTTAGGATCACCACCTCATTTTAAGAATGTGAAATGTCAGAATAATAGTAGAGAGAATTATTTCTTTCAGCTTTTATTTCTTTCATCACATTCCCAGTGGGTCAGAAGTTTACATACACTCAATTGGTATTTCGTAGCATTGCCTTTAAATTGTTTAACTTGGTTAAAACGTTTCGGGTAGCCTTCCACAAGCTTCCCACAATAAGTTGAGCGAATTTTGGCCCATTCCTCCTGACAGAGCTGTTGTAATTGAGTCAAGTTTGTAGGCCTCCTTGCTCACACACGCTTTTTCAGTTCTGCCCACACATTTTCTATAGGATTGAGGTCAGGGCTTCGTGATGGCCACTCCAATACCTCGACTTTGTTGTCATTAAGCCATTTTGCCACAACTTTGGAAGTATGCTTGGGGTCATTGTCCATTTGGAAGATCCGTTTGCGACCAAGCTTTAACTTCCTGACAGATGTCTTGAGATGTTGGTTCAGTATATCCACAATTTTCCTACCTCATGATGCCATCTATTTTGTGAAGTGCACCAGTCCCTCCTGCAACAAAGTACACCCACAACATGATGCTGTCACGCCCGTGCTTCACGGTTGGGATGGTGTTCTCCGGCTTGCAAGCCTCCACCTTTTTCCTCCAAACATAACGATGGTCACTATGGCCAAACAGTTCTATTTTTATTTCATCAGACCAGAGGACATTTCTCAAAAAAAGTACGATCTTTGTCCCCATGTGCAGTTGCAAACCGTAGTCTGGCTTTTTTTATCGTGGTTTTGGAGCAGTGGCTTCTTCCTTGCTGAGCGGCCTTTCAGGTTATGTCGATATAGGACTTGTTTTACTGTGGATATAGATACTTTTGTACCTGCTTCCTCCAGCATCTTCACAAGGGGTGGCAGGTAGCCTAGTGGCCTAGTGTTTAGATCGTTGGACTAGTAACCGAAAGGTTGCAAGATTGAATCCCCGAGCTGACAAGGTAAAAATCTGTTGTTCTGCCCCTGAACAAGGCAGTTTAACCTACTGTTCCTAGGCCATCATTGAAAATAAGAATTTGTTCATAACTGACTTGCCTAGTTAAATAAAGGTAAAAAAAAAAAAGGTCCTTTGCCGTTGATTTGCACTTTTCGCACCAAAGTACGTTAATCTCTAGGATACAGAACGTGTCTCCTTCCTGAACGGTATAACGGCTGCGTGGTCCCATGGTGTTTATGCTTGCGTACTATTGTTTGTACAGATGAACGTGGTACCTTCAGGCGTTTAGAAATTGCTCCCAAGGATGAACCAGACTTGTGGAGGTCTACAAAACTTTTTCTGAGGTCTTGGCTGATTTCTTTAGATTTTCCCATGATGTCAAGCAAAGAGGCACTGAGTTTGAAGGCATGCCTTGAAATACATCCACAGGTACACTTCCAATTGACTTAAATTATGTCAATTAGCCTATCGTAAGCTTCTAAAGCCATGACATAATTTTCTGGAATTTTCCAAGCTGTTTAAAGGCACAGTCAACTTGGTGTATGTAAACTTCTGACCCACTGGAATTGTGATACAGTGAATTATAAGTGAAATAATCTGTCTGTAAACAATCGTTGGAAAAATGTATTGTGTCATGCGCAAAGTAGATGTCCTAACCAACTTGCCAAAACTATAGTTTGTTAACAAGAAATTTGTGGAGTGGTTGAAAAACAAGTTTTAATGACTCCAACCTAAGTGTATGTAAACTTCCGACTTCAACTGTACATACCATTAAAGAGAGTCTAGCCTGCTGGCCTTACTGGGTTGATAGGAACATTAGCCTGCTGGCCTTACTGGGTTGATAGGAACATTAGCCTGCTGGCCTTACTGGGTCGATAGGAACATTAGCCTGCTGGCCTTACTGGGTCGATAGGAACATTAGCCTGCTGGCCTTACTGGGTCGATAGGAACATTAGCCTGCTGGCCTTACTGGGTCGATAGGAACATTAGCCTGCTGGCCTTACTGGGTAAATAGGAACATTAGCCTGCTGGCCTTACTGGGTCGATAGGAACATTAGCCTGCTGGCCTTACTGGGTCGATAGGAACATTAGCCTGCTGGCCTTACTGGGTCGATAGGAACATTAGCCTGCTGGCCTTACTGGGTAAATAGGAACATTAGCCTGCTGGCCTTACTGGGTCGATAGGAACATTAGCCTGCTGGCCTTACTGGGTCGATAGGAACATTAGCCTGCTGGCCTTACTGGGTCGATAGGAACATACGCCTGCTGGCCTTACTGGGTGAATAGGAACATTAGCCTGCTGGCCTTACTGGGTGAATAGGAACATTAGCCCCAAGCATTTTGGAGGGATATCACACCTGGCACAAATGATTGTCTAGTTCTGTTTTTCCTACCGAGGGATGCCCTATACCTGCGCTCAGAGGGGAGTAGATCAATGTCCGGGTACAGGGGGTGGCTTGGGTCTAAAATGATTTTGTGAGCCTTGTGGAGGGCCCTGACCTTAAAGACCTCATCCAGGCCTGTCTGTTTGACTCCAAGTACCTTGCTTACTGTGGTGATAATCCTTCTCAGCATATTTCTCTGGCTGACAGTGGCATTACCAAACAAACATTTAGTCAGGTTCCCTTCGCTGTTTTGGGCACAGGGACTATGGTGGTCTGCTTGAAACATTACAGACTCGGTCAGGGAGAGGTTGAAAATGTCAGTGAAGTCACTTTCCAGTTGGTCTGTTGTCCCAGAATTACAGTAATCTATTGGCCGACTGGGCACACACTGGTTGAATCAACGTTGTTTCGGAGTAATTTCAAATAAATTATGTTGAACCAACGTGGAATAGATGTTGAATTGACGTCTGTGACCAGTGGGGAGTGCCTATAGCTTCAGACTTTAGAGTTCTATAAAGGTCCTTAGAAATGCTTTTGATGTTGCTACGAGAAAGAGAGACTGACAGAGAGACAGACAGACAGACAGACAGACAGACAGACAGACAGACAGACAGACAGACAGACAGACAGACAGACAGACAGACAGACAGACAGACAGACAGACAGACAGACAGACAGACAGACAGACAGACAGACAGACAGACAGACAGAAAAAGAAAACAACAGAGCAACGGAGTCACTGCCGTTCTCAGGGTTACACTCCATAACACTGGAATATTCAAACTGGAAAATGAGCTACTTCACCAGAGGAACAATACAACGCATGAAATCAGTTGTAATATAACAGGTTCCTCATTGTGCTCCAAAGGGATGTGTGTGTGTGTGTGTGTGTGTGTAACACCTCTCGGCCCATTGCTGCCAACATTCCCCATGAGTGCTCACTGTTGGGTCAAAAGTTACCTCCCAAAAAAACATAAACATTTAGTATGAACCTCCTTGTTTAAACTGTAGTAGGCTACACTGCCATTATCTACCTCACTCTGTAAGAGAGTTAGCCTACTGCTTGATTAGCAAGTCATCTTCAATCACTACAACAGGAAGACGGTCTAATGCTCATAATGTGATTACTGTACTTCCTGGAGCTGATTTACAGTAGACACATGGTAGAAAAACAGCTGTGTACTCTGTTATGGTACTTTGAGGGGTAAATTATATGCTAATTATCACAGAATCATGCAGATCTAACACACTGTTTCATGTCCAGAGTCACAGGGGTTATATTAAACACAGTTACAGAAAGATAGATGTAGTGTACATTAGAGCTCCACTGCAAGGTTGGTCTTTATAATACTGAAAATATGGATGGAATTAGGCCTGTAATGTGGCCTGTTTCACTTCTCCAAACCAGCCACCGTTAATGCCACTCTCAATATGTCTTAATGCTGCCTCTATACAGTTTAAGTGACTATTTTGTCTTGAAGGGCCTGGCGTGATGTGGATTTATATATGGGAAAAGGGCAGGAGTACCCACATAACAAATTCTGTCTGCAGAACTTTGGTATGAGACAGAATCCCCCCTCACACAGACATAAACACAGATCAAACACACACACACACACACACACACACACACACACACACACACACACACACACCCCCCCCCCCCCCCCCCGGGGTGCAGGGTCGGTGGGGGAGGGGTCACAGCTGGGCGTGCAGGATTATAACAGATGAAAACAAAGTTGATAAGTACTAATGAGGGCCTGGGGCCCCCTGGGGACACGCCACTAGTCCACCTCTGTCTATCCCTTTCTTCCTCTCCTTTTGTCTCTCCATCTTTTCTCTTTTGTCTCGTTGTCTCACTCCACCTCTCCTTCACTCACGTGGGAGATTTGGGTTTGTGGGCAAGGTTGAAACATGTGACTGTAAAAGCTCTTGGTTTAAACTCTAGACAACCTGGTTGACTCATGGAGGTTGACTCATGGTGGTTGACTCATGGTGGTTGACTCATGGTGGTTGACTCATGGTGGTTGACTCATGGTGGTTGACTCATGGTGGTTGACTCATGGTGGTTGACTCATGGTGGTTGACTCATGGAGGTTGACTCATGGAGGTTGACTCATGGTGGTTGACTCATGGAGGTTGACTCATGGAGGTTGACTCATGGTGGTTGACTCATGGAGGTTGACTCATGGAGGTTGACTCATGGAGGTTGACTCATGGAGGTTGACTCATGGTGGTTGACTCATGGAGGTTGACTCATGGAGGTTGACTCATGGTGGTTGACTCATGGTGGTTGACTCATGGTGGTTGACTCATGGTGGTTGACTCATGGAGGTTGACTCATGGTGGTTGACTCATGGTGGTTGACTCATGGTGGTTGCCTCATGGTGGTTGCCTCATGGTGGTTGACTCATGGTGGTTGACTCATGGTGGTTGACTCATGGTGGTTGACTCATGGTGGTTGACTCATGGTGGTTGCCTCATGGTGGTTGACTGTGGTTGACTCATGGTGGTTGACTCATGGTGGTTGACTCATGGTGGTTGACTCATGGTGGTTGCCTCATGGTGGTTGCCTCATGGTGGTTGACTCATGGTGGTTGACTCATGGTGGTTGACTCATGGAGGTTGACTCATGGTGGTTGACTCATGGTGGTTGACTCATGGTGGTTGCCTCATGGTGGTTGCCTCATGGTGGTTGACTCATGGTGGTTGACTCATGGTGGTTGACTCATGGTGGTTGACTCATGGTGGTTGACTCATGGTGGTTGACTCATGGTGGTTGACTCATGGTGGTTGACTCATGGTGGTTGACTCATGGTGGTTGCCTCATGGTGGTTGCCTCATGGTGGTTGACTCATGGTGGTTGACTCATGGTGGTTGACTCATGGTGGTTGACTCATGGAGGTTGACTCATGGTGGTTGACTCATGGTGGTTGCCTCATGGTGGTTGACTGTGGTTGACTCATGGTGGTTGACTCATGGTGGTTGACTCATGGTGGTTGACTCATGGTGGTTGACTCATGGTGGTTGACTCATGGAGGTTGACTCATGGTGGTTGACTCATGGTGGTTGACTCATGGTGGTTGCCTCATGGTGGTTGCCTCATGGTGGTTGACTGTGGTTGACTCATGGTGGTTGACTCATGGTGGTTGACTTGTAGTCTTTCAACTTTACTCATTCAAACAACGAGTGTATTTTCCAAAATCATGTCAAATGTCTTGATGGCAGAAATAAACCACTTCATCATGATGCTGTTGTACTGTGTTCAGTTTGTTTTCTCTGAGGGCGTAAGTGGTTATGGTCTGAGGAAGTTCTGTCCTCGCTCTGCTCTACTTGTTATAGAGGGAATGAGCCTGCTGCTTGATTCCTATCATACTGTCATTCCTGTCATACTGTATATTTGATCATGAGAAAAAGAGAACAGACCCGTTTTTTGTTGAAAATCCATGTGTTATCATCAGATCACTGACAATACCTCTCTCTCTCTCTCTCTTCAGTACCCATCTACGTTCCCTTCCTGATCGTGGGCTCTGTATTCGTGGCCTTCGTCCTGGTGGGTTCCGTCGTTGCCGTGTGCTGCTGCCGCTGTCTCCGCCCCAAACAGGAACTGTCATCAGGGGGCGGGGGAGGAGGCGGGTCTGGTGGCGGCCGTCTCCTTGAGACCATTCCCATGATGGCCAGTGTGGGCACGTCTCGCGGTTCCTCCTCCCGCCAATCAAGCACAGCCACATCATCCAGTTCCTCTGCCCCTCCTGCCCAGGCGCCTCGCCCGGCCCCCCAGCCCATGATGCGCACCCAGGCCTCCTGCTGTCTCCCTCCAGACGCCAGTGTTTTCGTCAACATGCCCACCAACTTCTCCGTGCTCAACTGCCAGCAAGCCACCCAGATCATGCCCCACCAGGGACAGTTCATCCACCCCCAGTACATCGGCTACGCCACCCACCACATGTCCCCGCCCCAGGGGGTCTACCTGGACCCCACCCAGGGGGGCTACAGACAGCTGCAGTCCCCCTACCCCCCACCCACCAGTGTGGCCAGTGTCACCAGTGAGCAGAAGTACCCTCCAGTAACAGTTTGAGGAAGGGGCCATTTTGGTGACTGTGTGTAACAGACCGTGAGAGGACTTTGTGGAACTCTGCCAGAAAACCTTACGGAGATTGCGTGAGAAACCTTATGGGGACATTGGGAGCTCGCCAGCTTGGAGAGAGAATGATATGGACTCTGGCTCACACAGAGGACTCGTAAAACCCAAGCTGGGATCTGTGCCTAACCAGCCACAGTGTGTTGCGTGTGTGTCTGTCCTAGATCCCACTGGGCACACACTGGTTGAATCAACAATGTTTCCACATTATTTCAATTAAATGACGTTGAACCAACGTGGAATAGACGTTGAATTGACTTCTGTGCCCAGTGGGATGTGTGTGATATTACGTTGCCTCAGGGTAATCATTCTGACTGAGTCAACCTCACCCCAAGATGGAGTATGCGAGGACAAGAAAGGGGTACATCTGTTTGGATGTCCTCATTCAAGAAAACACAATCAAATAGAGGGGTCATACTACTCACCATGGCCAACGGCTCTCAGCATACAGTGGCTTGCGAAAGTATTCACCCTCTTGGCATTTTTCCTATTTTGTTGCCTTACAACCTGGAATTAAAATAGATTTTTGGGAGGTTTGTATCATTTGATTTACACAACATGTCTACCACTTTGAAGATGCAAAATATTTTTTTCTTGTGAAACAAACAAGAAATAAAACAAAAAAACTGAAAACTTGAGCGTGCATAACTATTCACCCCCCCAAAGTCAATACTTTGTAGAGCCACCTTTTGCAGCAATTACAGCTGCAAGTCTCTTGGGGTATGTCTCTATAAGCTTGGCACATCTAGTCACTGGGACTTTAGACAATTCTTCAAGGCAAAACTGCTCCAGCTCCTTCTAGTTGGATGGGTTCCGCTGGTGGACAGCAATCTTTAAGTCATACCACAGATTCTCAATTGGATTGACGTCTGGGCTTTGACTAGGCCATTCCAAGACATTTAAATGTTTCCCCTTAAACACTCAAGTGTTGCTTTAGCAGTATGCTCAGGGTCATTGTCCTAATGGAAGGTGAAACTCCGTCCCAGTCTCAAATCTCTGGAAGACTGAAACAGGTTTCCTTCAAGAATTCCCCTGTATTTAGCGCCATCCATCATTCGATCAATTCTAACCAGTTTCCCAGTCCCTGCCGATGAAAAACATCCCCACAGCATGGATGGTGTTCTCAGGGTGATGCGAGGTGTTGGATTTGCGCCAGACATAGCGTTTTCCTTGACGGCCTAAAAGCTCAATTTTAGTCTCATCTGACCAGAGTACCTTCTTCCATATGTTTGGGGAGTCTCCCACATGCCTTTTGGCGAACACCAAACGCGTTTGCTTATTTTTTTCTTTAAGCAATGGCTTTTTTCTGGTCACTCTTCCGTAAAGCCCAGCTCTGTGGAGTGTACGGCTTAAAGTGGTCCTATGGACAGATACTCCAATCTCCGCTGTGGAGCTTTACAGCTCCTTCAGAGTTATCGTTGGTATCTTTGTTGCCTCTCTGATTAATTCCCTCCTTGCCTGGTCGGTGAGTTCTGGTGGGCGGCCCTCTCTTGGCAGGTCTGTTGTGGTGCCATATTCTTTCCATTTTTTAATAATGGATTTAATGGTGCTCTGTGGGATGTTCAAAGTTTCGTATATATTTTTATAACCCAACCCTGATCTGTACTTCTCCACAACTTTGTCCCTGACCTGTTTGGAGAGCTCCTTGGGCTTCATGGTGCCGCTTGCTTGGTGGTGCCCCTTGCTTAGTGGTGTTGCAGACAGGGGCCTTTCAGAACAGGCATATATATATATAACAGTATACAGTATATATATATATATATATATACTGCTCAAAAACATAAAGGGAACACTTAAACAACACATCCTAGATATGAATGAAAGAAATCATCTTATTAAATACTTTTTTCTTTACATAGTTGAATGTGCTGACAACAAAATCACACAAAAAGAATCAATGGAAATCTAATTTATCAACCCATGGAGGTCTGGATTTGGAGTCACACTCAAAATTAAAGTGAAAAACCACACTACAGGCTGATCCAACTTTGATGTAATGTCCTTAAAACAAGTCAAAATGAGGCTCAGTAGTGTGTGTGGCCTCCACGTGCCTGTATGACCTCCCTACAACGCCTGGGCATGCTCCTGATGGGGTGGCGGATGGTCTCCTGGGGATCTCCTCCCAGACCTGGACTAAAGCATCCGCCAACTCCTGGACAGTCTGTGGTGCAACGTGGCGTTGGTGGATGGAGCGAGACATGATGTCCCAGATGTGCTCAATTGGATTCAGGTCTGGGGAACGGGCGGGCCAGTCCATAGCATCAATGCCTTCCTCTTGCAGGAACTGCTGACACACTCCAGCCACATGAGGTCTAGCATTGTCTTGCATTAGGAGGAACCCAGGGCCAACCGCACCAGCATATGGTCTCACAAGGGGTCTGAGGATCTCATCTCGGTACCTAATGGCAGTCAGGCTACCACTGGCGAGCACATGGAGGGCTGTGCGGCCCCCCAAAGAAATGCCACCCCACACCATGACTGACCCACTGCCAAACCGGTCATGCTGGAGGATGTTGCAGGCAGCAGAACGTTCTCCACGGCGTCACCAGACTCTGTCACATGTGCTCAGTGTGAACCTGCTTTCATCTGTGAAGAGCACAGGGCGCCAGTGGCGAATTTGTCAATCTTGGTGTTCTCTGGCAAATGCCAAACGTCCTGCACGGTGTTGGGCTGTAAGCACAACCCCCACCTGTGGACGTCGGGCCCTCATACCACCCTCATGGAGTCTGTTTCTGACCGTTTGAGCAGACACATGCACATTTGTGGCCTGCTGGAGGTCATTTTGCAGGGCTCTGGCAGTGCTCCTCCTGCTCCTCCTTGCACAAAGGCGGAGGTAGCGGTCCTGCTGCTGGGTTGTTGCCCTCCTACGGCCTCCTCCACGTCTCCTGATGTACTGGCCTGTCTCCTGGTAGCGCCTCCATGCTCTGGACACTACGCTGACAGACACAGCAAACCTTCTTGCCACAGCTCGCATTGATGTGCCATCCTGGATGAGCTGCACTACCTGAGCCACTTGTGTGGGTTGTAGACTCCGTCTCATGCTACCACTAGAGTGAAAGCACCGCCAGCATTCAAAAGTGACCAAAACATCAGCCAGGAAGCATAGGAACTGAGAAGTGGTCTGTGGTCCCCACCTGCAGAACCACTCCTTTATTGGGGGTGTCTTGCTAATTGCCTATAATTTCAACCTGTTGTCTATTGCATTTGCACAACAGCATGTGAAATTTATTGTCAATCAGTGTTGCTTCCTAAGTGGACAGTTTGATTCACAGAAGTGTGATTGACTTGGAGTTAATGTAAGTGTTCCCTTTATTTTTTTGAGCAGTGTATATTGAGATCATGGAACAGATCATGTGACACTTAAAGTCCACCTGTGTGCAATCTAACTAATTATGTGACTTCTGAAGGTAATTGGTTGCACCAGATCTTATGTAGGGGCTTCATAGCACCACTTCTCCATTTGTATTTTTTAGAATTTTTTTAAACAAGTTTTATTTTTCATTTCACTTCATCAATTTGGACCAAATTTGTGTATGTCCATTACATAAAATCCAAATAAAAATCTAATTTAAATTACAGGTTGTAATACAACAAAATAGGAAAAACGCCAAGGGGGATGAATACTTTCGCAAGGCACTGCACGTACATGGGTTTAACATCTTGAAGTTTGTCCATGTAGTATTTGTTGTATGTGTAAATGAGGGAATGTGTGTATGTACAGTACAGGTTGTGAGGTGCTGTGTCCAGTGTGTGTACTGTATGTGAATTGTGAATATATGAAGAGTTTATTTCCAAAACGCTATATCAACCAATTTTTCACGTGTTTTTTTTTTAAATCAGAAATGATAGTTTATGGGTACCTTAATGTGTGTGTAAAATATTACTGTTTTCAGATTTTTTTGTATTAATAGATTTTAGATGTATATGAAAATGTAAAAAAATAAAATAAAATGCTATGTATCCATTGTTTGGCTGGAATGGAATGTTGGTGTACTGTTTATTTGACTGATGTGGTTGTCTCACCTTGCTATCTAAAGATGAATGCACTGTAACTGTAAGTCTCTCTGGATAAGAGCATCAGCTAAATTACTAAAATGTCAAATGTAAATGTTTTACATACAGATGCCATATTACCGTATTGATATCTTTTGTATTTTTTTTATATTGATGTCACAAATGTATAATTACTACTTCTTTGTAATATGTGACTGTGTAAAAACTAGCAGTACTACTTATCTCTCTCAGAGTGAGGTGGATATATAGCATTTTGCAAAAAAAACATGATTATTTGTCTCTGAAATGAAACCATGAAGTAATAGATTTGAAACACATCCGTCATTGAACAAGCCCATGCCATGATTAGATAGGGAAAACATTTCTTTCAACAATAAAAGCTCATTTACTAACATTTCTGAAAATGGTTAGCGTTTTGGAATGAAACTCTTCATTTGTACAGTATGTGCTGTGTGTGCGTGAGCAATATGTGGTGCTGAATGGCTGTATGTTAACAGATGTACTATGAGTGTACGTGTGTGAGGATATGTGTATATGAGTATATGTGGTGTGTAATGGGAAATGCAGGTGGTGGGATGTGAAAAGCAGTCCCTCTCTCCCTGTAGACCGGTTAAAGTCCAATGAAGTGAACATAGGACACAGACTGTGACGCTCTACCCCCACCCACCACACACACACACACACACACCACTGCCCTGAGCAGAAATACACACACCCTCACACAAGAAAATACACAAACACTCACACAAGGATTTGGAAATAAATGTTCCCGAAAGGTGAAAGGAGGTGTGAGACTGAACAGGAGTGCCGTGTTTTCTCCCTGTGTAGCTGTGATCGGCAGCCTTCTGAAGACGGCAGAGTTAATAATGCAGTCAAACTGTTCCCCTTCACTAAGCCTCCCTCCTGTGAAAGAAGTGTGTGTGTGTGTGTGTGTGTCCCTCTGTGCAAACTGAAGGTAGACTGGAGTTTTGTTGGAAGGTTTCAGGGTATTTCCGACATTTTGAGTCAATTCTTTTCACCTCAGCAGGTTAGAAAAATACCTACAAAGTCACAACATTGGGTGGCTAGTCTTAAAGGGGCCTTTTGGATTCTGGAATCCCTCTTGCTTAAGAACTGGTTCTGTACACACAACTCAGCCCTAAGTGCCAGTTCATGAAATTGCAGAAGTGCATAAATGTCCCAAAGCGGACTAATCTGACTGTGTGTATCACGGATTTCAAGCACAATGTCTGTATGATCAGCTGTGTGTGTGTGTCTGTATGATCAGCTGTGTGTGTGTGTGTGTGTGTGTGTGTGTGTAGTTGAATGTCTACCTGCTCCATGTGCCATTTTTCATATGAATTATAATAAATAAATATGAAGCAGAGTCCAAACTCTCATGGAGTCATATGTCCATTCTGCCTGAAGTTACTGCTACCATCTAACACCTTTCTAGAATAAGGAAAACACACATTGCTGAGGTTTTGCCTGGCTTAAGAAAGGAAATATACTGCTAACCTCAGTCGTTTGGGCCATGTCTGTTCTTAAACCATCCATTTAGCACCCCACCACCACCAGTCCACACAACACTCAGGTTCCATGGTTAGGTTAGAGAGGCAACGTCTGTAGCCATAAGACTAGCACCATGGCTGACTCGGTCCTGGCAGGAGCTGTGAGATTTTAACACGCTTAGAGACGAGGCGAGAACTACAACTACAGAAACAACACTCCCAAGTGTAAAAACTGACAGCTAGCAGGAGCCGATCCACAAAACAGTCGTCTCGGGGAGGGAGTAGCCAACATACACACTAGATATAGCACTCACACTGTTACACACACACTCTCCCGTTCGTACACACAACATACAAATCATACTCAGTTACCATACCTTAATGCCTATAAACACACTAATTACAGACAGACAGCCGTACCACCCAGTGTAGACAACACAAATACCGGTCACATTCATCACCAGACACATAACGCTGTGATATTAACAAACCACAACAATTACAGTCCCTAAACCCAAACTATTTCCTCTGTGCTGGAGAGGTGTATTCTTGGCACATCTCTATGGAAACTTGGGGACTAGAGGGGGAAGTGGAGTTGAGTGGAGAGAGAAAGTAGAAGGCCGAGAGCGAGTCGTTTTAGGAAGGTGAAATGGATCTACTACTCATGCTGAGGAGGAGAAATGGATTCTCCATATTGGAGCAGAGCGGCTGCAGGCTGGAGCTGGAGCCAGGCTGAAGCTGGAGGTGGAGCCAGGCTGGAGCCAGGCTGGAGGTGGAGCAAGGCTGCAGGCTGGAGGTGGAGCAAGGCTGGAGGTGGAGCAAGGCTGCAGGCTGGAGGTGGAGCCAGGCTGGAGGTGGAGCCAGGCTGAAGCTGGAGGTGGAGCCAGGCTGGAGCTGGAGCCAGGCTGGAGGTGGAGCAAGGCTGCAGGCTGGAGGTGGAGCAAGGCTGGAGGTGGAGCAAGGCTGCAGGCTGGAGGTGGAGCCAGGCTGGAGGTGGAGCCAGGCTGCGGGCTGGAGGTGGAGCAAGGCTGCAGGCTGGAGGTGGAGCCAGGCTGGGAGACATCCAAGAAGGTGGGTGTGGCATCCCCATGCTTCTTCACACTGATCAGGGACAGGAGTTTAACGGTGATGCTAACAGGACGTGGCTGGCTTGTACAGCATTCACAGCTTACATTCAGAATGTATATTCGTTCACATTCCACCTCTCTCTGTGAAACTGGCCGTAGGTTTACTATTCTGAGTGTTCATCTCGTTCTCCTTCAACATGCTCTTAGCCTTCAATCACCTTGGGAATTTATTTACCCTACCCTCATGTCACAATGTTTTCATTGATCAAGAAACCTAAACTGCCTACTCTATCCTGCAGAACAAAAGTTCAGATTTAGTAAGTAAAAGTCAAGAAGCATTTAAATCACTGATTGATTATATTTAATGATTACATCTGAAATGTAGTAAAGTTCCCTGACCCTTGCATTCCTTCCCTGAAGTGTCCTTAACACAGTTTACAAACACCACAACACATAGGGTTGAAACCAACTACATTCTGCAGAATATTTATTGAAATGTTAACTATGTGGACTCCAATATAGTGCTTATGAACCCTAACATATGTGAAGTATATGTAGCACCTGTTATTAGTTCACATCATGGAATATCCCTTTTGCATCCAGCCTATAGTCCAGTATGAGATAGATAGATAGATAATATATTATCTATCTATCTATCAAGGAGCAGAAACACAGATATGAAAAGAGAAAGACAGAGACACAAGTCCATTTATTCAACAACAAAAGAAGTCCATAGATGAATTGAGAACCCAACAAACTGCTACAAACTAGGCTGCTGCTGACCTGACCTCCTGGGGGCGACAGCCAGGATTCGCAGGAATCACAGGAGCGCCACTATACAACAGAAAACAGATTCAACCGAGCAGGTAGAAGAGACGTACCGCAGATGAGAGGGGGGAGAGATATGAGGTCGCTGAGCCAGAAAGGTAGGTGGGGGTCCTTGTAGAGTAGTGGTCAGTATGGGTGGGGGTCCTTGTAGAGTAGTGGTCAGTATGGGTGGGGGTCCTTGTAGAGTAGTGGTCAGTATGGGTGGGGGTCCTTGTAGAGTAGTGGTCAGTATGGGTGGGGGTCCTTGTAGAGTAGTGGTCAGTATGGGTGGGGGTCCTTGTAGAGTCAAGTGGTCAGTATGGGTGGGGGTCCTTGTAGAGTAGTGGTCAGTATGGGTGGGGGTCCTTGTAGAGTAGTGGTCAGTATGGGTGGGGGTCCTTGTAGAGTAGTGGTCAGTATGGGTGGGGGTCCTTGTAGAGTAGTGGTCAGTATGGGTGGGGGTCCTTGTAGAGTAGTGGTCAGTATGGATGGGGGTCCTTGTAGAGTCAAGTGGTCAGTATGGGTGGGGGTCCTTGTAGAGTAGTGGTCAGTATGGATGGGGGTCCTTGTAGAGTCAAGTGGTCAGTATGGGTGGGGGTCCTTGTAGAGTAGTGGTCAGTATGGATGGGGGTCCTTGTAGAGTCAAGTGCTCAGTATGGGTGGGGGTCCTTGTAGAGTAGTGGTCAGTATGGGTGGGGGTCCTTGTAGAGTCAAGTGGTCAGTATGGATGGGGGTCCTTGTAGAGTAGTGGTCAGTATGGGTGGGGGTCCTTGTAGAGTAGTGGTCAGTATGGGTGGGGGTCCTTGTAGAGTAGTGGTCAGTATGGGTGGGGGTTCCCCCTCAGTGGCATCTCTGTGATCTTTGGCAGTGGGGCTGTGGGGCTCTCTTCTCTTCAGCTCTCAGAGAGGAATTCCTCCTGGGCCAGTATATGTTCAGTATTTATTTCAAAGTGCCCCTCCTCCTCCTTCCTTCCCCCGTCTCCCATCGTCACGGTAATGACGGATGAGCTAAACCCCGGCTCAGGAGAGAGAGATGAGAGGGAGTGTAGCCACACACACACACACACACACGAGGGGAGATACATACAGTAGCACAGACAAGTGCAGACATACACACGGACAAAGACACACTGATGTGTAAACTAAACCCAGTCCATGCTATAATTAGATACACATTACAGTCTCTGTGGTTGATTTATTATGTCTGTTTGTGTGGTTGTGCTTACTCGTGCCTGTGTGTCTGCTCTATGGGTGTGTGTGTGTGTATGTGAGTAAGCAAGAGCGGAGACCAGTTTGGGCAGTACAGACGGGTCTGGTCCCTTCCCTTTAGTCAGTGTTTCATGCCGAGCAACGGCCTCCAGGGGTCAAGGTCCCAGGTCAAAGTCAGTATAAGTTCCAATAAGGCCACAGCAGGGCCCTCAGCATCAGTCTGTCTCCGCTGTTGCCTGGGAAACCATTGCCAAGAGCCCCGTAGCCAGGTGGGCCGGGGGCGGGACGGTGGGGGTGAGGGGGTGAGCTAGACACTGGGCCGTTGGCGGGTGGTGTCGTAGGATCGACACACCTGGGACTGAGACACCACCCCATGTTCCTCCTGGGAGAAGGCATAGCCATCTAGAGAGATGGAGATGAGAGATGGCGAGAAAAGGAGAGAGAGCGAGAGAGATATGGAGAGAGAGAGCGAGAGAGATATGGAGAGAGAGAGAGAGAGAGAGCGATATGGAGAGAGATACAGTAAGTACACACCTGTATTGTCACCTACCTAGACAGTATATTATATGACCTAGACAGTAAATTATATTTCCTAGAAAGTATATTACAGTGAGAGAAAAAAGTATTTGATTCCCTGCTGATTTTGTACGTTTGCCCACTGACAAAGAAATTATCAGTCTATAATTTTAATGGTAGGTTTATTTGAACAGTGAGAGACAGAAAAAAATAAAATAAAATCCAGAAAAACACATGTCAAAAATGTTATAAAATGATTTGCATTATAATGAGGGAAATAAGTATTTGACCCATCTGCAAAACATGACTTAGTACTTGGTGGCAAAACCCTTGTTGGCAATCACAGAGGTCAGACGTTTCTTGTAGTTGGCCACCAGGTTTGCACACATCTCAGGAGGGATGTTGTCCCACTCCTCTTTGCAGATCTTCTCCAAGTCATTAAGGTTTCGAGGCTGACGTTTGGCAACTCGAACCTTCAGCTCCCTCCACAGATTTTCTATGGGATTAAGGTCTGGAGACTGGCTAGGCCACTCCAGGACCTTAATGTGCTCCTTCTTGAGCCACTCCTTTGTTGCCTTGGCCGTGTGTTTTCGGTCATTGTCATGCTGGAATACCCATCCACGACCCATTTTCAATGCCCTGGCTGAGGGAAGGAGGTTCTCACCCAAGATTTGACGGTACATGGCCCCGTCCATCGTCCCTTTGATGCGGTGAAGTTGTCCTGTCCCCTGAGCAGAAAAACACCCCCAAAGCATAATGTTTCCACCTCCATGTTTGACGGTGGGGATGGTATTCTTGGGGTCATAGGCAGCATTCCTCCTCCTCCAAACACGGCGAGTTGAGTTGATGCCAAAGAGCTCCATTTTGTTCTCATCTGACCACAACACTTTCACCCAGTTGTCCTCTGAATCATTCAGATGTTCATTGGCAAACTTCAGACGGGAATGTATATGTGCTTTCTTGAGCAGGGGGACCTTGTGGGCACTGCAGGACTTCAGTCCTTCACAGCGTAGTGTGTTACCAATTGTTTTCTTGGTGACTATGGTCCCAGCTGCCTTGAGATCATTGGCAAGATCCTCCAGTGTAGTTCTGGGCTGATTCCTCACCGTTCTCATGATCATTGCAACGCCACGAGGTGAGATCTTGCATGGAGCCCCAGGCCGAGGGAGATTGACAGTTATTTTGTGTTTCTTCCATTTGCGAATAATCGCACCAAATGTTGTCACCTTCTCACCAAACTGCTTGGCGATGGTCTTGTAGCTCATTCCAGCCTTTGTAGGTCTACAGTCTTGTCCCTGACATCCTTGGAGAGCTCTTTGGTCTTGGCCATGGTGGAGAGTTTGGAATCTGATTGATTGATTGCTTCTGTGGACAGGTGTCTTTTATACAGGTAACAAACTGAGATTAGGAGCACTCCCTTTAAGAGTGTGCTCCTAATCTCAGCTCGTTACCTGTATAAAAGACACCTGGGAGCCAGAAATCTTTCTGATTGAGAGGGGGTCAAATACTTATTTCCCTCATTAAAATGCAAATCAATTTCTAACATTTTTGACATGCGTTTTTCAGGATTTTCTTGTTGTTATTCTGTCTCTCACTGTTCAAATAAACCTACCATTAAAATTATAGACTGATCATTTCTTTGTCAGTGGGCAAACGTACAAAATCAGCAGGGGATCAAATACTTTTTCCCCCTCACTGTATATTACCTAGACAGTATATTATATGTCCTAGAAAGTATATTATATGTTCTAGAAAGTATATTATATTACCTAGACAGTATATTACCTAGACAGTATATTATATTACCTACAAAAAGTATATTAACTGTATACAGGGAATGAATACAAGTTGCCGAGGCCAGGACAGCGACAAGGACAGGGATACTCACGGGACACGTTGCTCTGCTGCACAGAGTTTTTGCACCCCACATTGGAGGGTGTTTTCCTAAAGACCCGGGTCAACAGGTGGGCACGCTCGTTCAGACTGGAGGGGAGGAGACAGACAGGTCAGTCCACCAATCACAGAACACACAAACACTCAGTGACAGATCACAGCACCAATCACCCGGGAGACTCTCTGTTACTGACAGGTTAACACGACCAACAGGATAGGTGGAAGTTCTACTCAGGAGACTAGTTGTGACCTAATACTTTCAGAAGCCTTCATTTCCTGAATGTCACTGACTTGTTACACTAGACGTACAGTGTGAGATGCTCATATTCATTCAATGAAACCTGGTCATAAGCAGCTCAGGTCCGCTCTGGTTCCATGTTCAACATAACGCTCACATCCCAGAACACTCGATAACGTGGGACGCGCTCTGCTCGTGCTGGCCAAAAGTTACTTGTCCAGTGTAGCAGGAAAAAAAACTACTGTGTTCCTGATTACCCCAGTGTAGCTCCTATGTCAGCCTGTTTGATTACCCCAGTGTAGCTCCTATGTCAGCCTGTTTGATTACCCCAGTGTAGCTCCTATGTCAGCCTGTTTGATTACCCCAGTGTAGCTCCTATGTCAGCATGTTTGATTACCCCAGTGTAGCTCCTATGTCAGCCTGTTTGATTACCCCAGTGTAGCTCCTATGTCAGCCTGTTTGACTACCCCAGTGTAGCTCCTATGTCAGCCTGTTTGACTACCCCAGTGTAGCTCCTATGTCAGCCTGTTTGACTACCCCAGTGTAGCTCCTATGTCAGCCTGTTTGATTACCCCAGTGTAGCTCCTATGTCAGCCTGTTTGACTACCCCAGTGTAGCTCCTATGTCAGCCTGTTTGACTACCCCAGTGTAGCTCCTATGTCAGCCTGTTTGATTACCCCAGTGTAGCTCCTATGTCAGCCTGTTTGATTACCCCAGTGTAGCTCCTATGTCAGCCTGTTTGATTACCCCAGTGTAGCTCCTATGTCAGCCTGTTTGATTACCCCAGTGTAGCTCCTATGTCAGCCTGTTTGACTACCCCAGTGTAGCTCCTATGTCAGCCTGTTTGATTACCCCAGTGTAGCTCCTATGTCAGCCTGTTTGATTACCCCAGTGTAGCTCCTATGTCAGCCTGTTTGATTACCCCAGTGTAGCTCCTATGTCAGCCTGTTTGATTACCCCAGTGTAGCTCCTATGTCAGCCTGTTTGATTACCCCAGTGTAGCTCCTATGTCAGCCTGTTTGATTACCCCAGTGTAGCTCCTATGTCAGCCTGTTTGACTACCCCAGTGTAGCTCCTATGTCAGCCTGTTTGATTACCCCAGTGTAGCTCCTATGTCAGCCTGTTTGACTACCCCAGTGTAGCTCCTATGTCAGCCTGTTTGATTACCCCAGTGTAGCTCCTATGTCAGCCTGTTTGATTACCCCAGTGTAGCTCCTATGTCAGCCTGTTTGATTACCCCAGTGTAGCTCCTATGTCAGCCTGTTTGATTACCCCAGTGTAGCTCCTATGTCAGCCTGTTTGACTACCCCAGTGTAGCTCCTATGTCAGCCTGTTTGATTACCCCAGTGTAGCTCCTATGTCAGCCTGTTTGATTACCCCAGTGTAGCTCCTATGTCAGCCTGTTTGATTACCGAGTGTAGCTCCTATGTCAGCCTGTTTGATTACCCCAGTGTAGCTCCTATGTCAGCCTGTTTGACTACCCCAGTGTAGCTCCTATGTCAGCCTGTTTGACTACCCCAGTGTAGCTCCTATGTCAGCCTGTTTGACTACCCCAGTGTAGCTCCTATGTCAGCCTGTTTGACTACCCCAGTGTAGCTCCTATGTTAGCCTGTTTGATTACCCCAGTGTAGCTCCTATGTCAGCCTGTTTGATTACCCCAGTGTAGCTCCTATGTCAGCCTGTTTGACTACCCCAGTGTAGCTCCTATGTCAGCCTGTTTGACTACCCTAGTGTAGCTCCTATGTCAGCCTGTTTGATTACCCCAGTGTAGCTCCTATGTCAGCCTGTTTGATTACCCCAGTGTAGCTCCTATGTCAGCCTGATTGATTACCCCAGTGTAGCTCCTATGTCAGCCTGTTTGACTACCCCAGTGTAGCTCCTATGTCAGCCTGTTTGATTACCCCAGTGTAGCTCCTATGTCAGCCTGTTTGATTACCCCAGTGTAGCTCCTATGTCAGCCTGTTTGATTACCCCAGTGTAGCTCCTATGTCAGCCTGTTTGATTACCCCAGTGTAGCTCCTATGTCAGCCTGTTTGATTACCCCAGTGTAGCTCCTATGTCAGCCTGTTTGATTACCGAGTGTAGCTCCTATGTCAGCCTGTTTGATTTCCCCAGTGTAGCTCCTATGTTAGCCTGTTTGATTACCCCAGTGTAGCTCCTATGTCAGCCTGTTTGACTACCCCAGTGTAGCTCCTATGTCAGCCTGTTTGATTACCCCAGTGTAGCTCCTATGTTAGCCTGTTTGATTACCCCAGTGTAGCTCCTATGTCAGCCTGTTTGACTACCCCAGTGTAGCTCCTATGTCAGCATGTTTGTGCTATCATGCCAACTCTTTGTCTGTCACTAATTGTCATGCCAATGACAGCAAGGGAGTTGGCACTGGCAAGAGCACAAACAAATCTGGGACCAGGCTATCATTTCCTCGTCTCCTTTCCTTTATGGACACATATAGGTGAAAAGACTAAATCTGTTTCCACCATATTGCTAAGACCTTTCAGACCTTCAGATCTGTGGTCTTGAAGGAAAGAGAGAAGTGAGAATAGATTATCTAGTTCTATTAGGGTTGAAGAAGTCAGTCTGGCATCCACCCCTGCCTAGACCTGACCCCAAGTTAAGTATACTTTTTGATGTGACGACCAGAGTCATAGCTGATAGGGTAGAGTCTAGGCCAGGGGCGGGCAAACTTTTTGGCTCGAGGGCCATATTAGGATTTTGACATTCAACAGAGGGACGCATTTTTTGGGGGACCAATTGTTTGTTAAAATCAATTTGCATGGGCCTCCCGAGTGGCGCAGCGATCTAAGGCGTCACTACAGACCCGGGTTCGATCCCAGGCTGTGTCACAGCTGGCCGTGACTGGGAGACCCATGAGGCGGCGCACAATTGGCCCAGCGTTGTCTGGGTTAGGAGAGGGTTTGGCAGGTCGAAATTTCCTTGTCCCATCGCACTCTAGCGACTCCTGCGGCGGGCCGGGCGCATGCACACTGACACGGTTGCCAGGTGCACGGTGTTTCCTCCGACACATTGGTGCAGCTGGCTTCTGGGTTAAGCGGGCGTTGTGTGAAGAAGCAGTGCGGCTCGGTTGGGTTGTGTTTCGGGGGACGCACGGCTCTCGACCTTCACCTCTCCCCAGTCCGTACGGGAGATGCAGAAATGGGACAAGACTGTAACTACCAATTGGATACCACGAAATTGGGGAGAAAAAGGGGATGAGGGGGGCCATACTTTGCCCCCCCCCCCCGGTCTAGGCATATGTCTTAGCTGGTACTGAAGAGCAGATTGACATTCAGTTAATCCAATCAAATCTCATTATGTGACTGACACTATTTTTCCAGACAACACACCATCGCTCCTCTACCCCAATGACCAAAATAACCAGCCCCATTCCTGCCCTCGTTAACACACACACGCATGCATTCTCACTCACATGCAAACTCACACACACACAATCCCCCAGCCTTCCTCTCTCTCAATCCTCCTCATTCCCATCTTCTTCCTCCTCATCACTAATGGCAACGCTAAACATTCTGATAACAGTCTGTATCCAAATGGAACAGATTGTTTCCTCCTAATAGAATGCTTTTACAGGATGCTCCCAGATTGTCTAATTCCGCTGTGGAACACGGTAGGTTACTTCTCTAGATCAGTCAGCCAATAAGGCCTTATATCATCACATGAGATGGGTTTCCCTAGCACTGGGCACGGGCCCTGATTTGATCCACAGAGTGTGTGGACCGGGGCCAGCCTCCCCAAGGTCACACTTCTGAGCAAGCAGCTGGGACCCGCTCCTTATGGTACCACAGGGAACCTCGAACTGGCGTGTTTGGCAAAGCCTGAAATAAGGTTTTGCAACCGTATCATTCGCCAAAGAAAATGAGGTCTGCTAAATGAATAATAAGGTGAATGATTGAAGAATGAATGGATAGACGAACACATGAATAAATAAACATAGAAATAGCACATATTTAAACTATGACTGAATCCTGCTGCATGTCGGCCCCTGTACTGTCACTGTCTGGAAGGGCATTGAGACTTCAAACAGTCCAAGGATGCGCCACATCTAAATACTTCCCCAGAGAAACTTTGGTCCTCTACCTTTCCCACCCCCACCCTCGTCCCAACCCTCTCCCGTTAGGAAATACAAATACAGATGTGTGCGTTTCTCCTCCGTTCCTCTCTGAAACTCCTCCGCAGTGTTATCCATGGTCGTTGCTGGGGCCCCTCCTGGTTCCTACCCATGTTTGGGAGCAGGTTTAGCCCAGGACAAGGCCCTCACCTCAGGGCTAGGGAAGGCTGTGTGCGTCCCCTGTCCAAAAACAATGCCCTGCCTCCCTTCCCCTCCCCTCCCTGAGCACCTCCTCGCGCCAGCTCTGTCCAAGCCAGTTCTCTGCTCTGGACTGGATTGTTAGCCTAGCCGTCTCACTGGATGATTGAGGACTATTGTTCCTGCCCAAAGCCCACCAAAGAGCCCCATCCCCAGCCAATATCCCACATAACAGCCCCTCAAATGGCCCAACCTCAGTCTTCACTCTCCCACTCCATTTCTCAACCTAATACGTCCAATGTTCTAAACCCCATCTAACGTTTTCCACCCCGAGCTGTTCTACTCTTATGACAGATATGACTAGAAACACACAATACAAACTAACACAAACGGCTCTCTCTAAAACACAACCACAGAAGCTACAGTACACCCAGTCCACACACCCAGTCCTTACAGCAGTGGAAACCTGTCCACTTCCAGACTCGAGAGAATCAAATGGAGGGATACAAAAAAAGATGGAGAAAGAAAAGAAAAACATAACATGAGTATTGAGGTGGGTGAGTGAGAGAGATGAGGGGAAGAAAGGGATCACTCCACACACAGGTCAGAGGTCACACAGTGAGACAGGTCAAACCAAGCCAAGGTGATATCTCTGTGTGTGTGTGTGTGTGTGTGTGTGTGTGGGCGTCTGTGCCCTGAGCTGTGGGACTAGGGGACCTCAGCTTTGGCCTTGTGGATGGGTCAACCAGGTTACCAAGAGGTTACCAAGAGTTTACCAAGAGTTTACCAAGAGTTTACCAAGAGGTTAGAGGGCCATGGTTACAGCACTGTTCTTCTCTCATACAAAACAGTCATATAAACACTAGGACATAAATCATAATAAACACACACATTAATCTTACAGACTCGTAACAAAATCTTTGAAGGGTGTTTCCCCTCAGTCCAAGGAATTATCATGATCTCTGATACAGCCTGAAAATGATATTAACTATGTCACAGTAAATTCTGTAGAGCTGTGTCTGTGTCCTCCCAACTGTGATCCCATGATGCAGTGTGTGTGTGTGACCTGCGTCCACTGGCGTCTCGGAGCACAGAGGCCCCCGGGTCAACAGCCCTGGCCTCCAGCTCCTGGACCTCTTCTAGAAGAGACTTCTGCACAGTGCGACGACCCCTACAACACATTCACAGGGTTATGTTGCTTATTAGTCCCACAAGGATTTCACTGTTTCTTTGGTGATATCTGCGAGCAAAAAGGCTTGATTTTGCTGCAGCAATTCTGATTTAACCATTTTATGCAGTAAAAGTGATGGTGATTGGTTAAAATTGTCCTCTTTTTGTAGTGTGATGATCAGACAGTTTTAAGTGACTAATAATTAGACGATTGGTCAGTTTCGCTAGTCCTTGAGGGGAATGGTTGATTCTGCTCAAATAATCTGTGTTCACTAAATCGCAAAATCCTGGAGGGACTGTGTTTTCCACATACATGTAGGAGTATTTATTGAAATGTGACTTTTTTAATGTTTATATAATATGCATGTGTGTGTTTTAGAATGTCTGTGTATTGCTTTGGGTGGTAAATACAGTGCATTCAGACACCTTGACTTTTCCCACATTTTGTTACGTTACAGCCTTATTCTAAAATTGATTAAAACTATTTTTTTCATCAATCTACACACAATAACCTATTATGTTTGCAAATGTATAAAAATATCATATTTACATAAGTATTCAAATCCTTTACTCAGTACTTTGTTGAAGCACCTTTGGCAGCGATTACAGCCTCGAGTCTTCTTGGGTGTGACGCTACAAGCTTTGCACACCTGTATTTGGGGAGTTTCTCTCATTCTTCTCTGCAGATCGTCTCAAGCTCTGTCAGGTTGGATAGGGAGCGTCGCTGCACAGCTATTTTCAGGTATCTTCAGAGATGTTAGATTGGGTTCAAGTCCTGGCTCCGGCTGGGCCACTCAGGGACATTCAGAGACTTGTCCCAAAGCCACCGCGTTTTCTTGGCTGTGAGCTTAGGGTCGTTCTCCTGTTAGAAGGTGAACCTTCGCCCCAGTCTGAGGTCCTGAGTGCTCTGGAGCAGGTTTTCATCAAGTCCCTGCCACTGAAAAACATCCCCACAGCATGATGCTGCCACCACAATGCTTCACCATAGGGATGGTGCCAGGTTTCCTCCAGATGTGACTCTTGGCATTCAGGCCAAAGAGTTCAGTCTTGGTTTCATCAGACCAGTGTAGCTTGTTTCTCATGGTCTGAGAGTCCTTTAGGTGCCTTTTGGCAAACTCCAAGCGGGCTGTCATGTGCCTTTTACTGAGGAGTGGCTTCCGTCTGGACACTCTACCATAAAGGCCTGATTGGTTGAATGCCGCAGAGATGGTTGTCCTTCTGGAAGTTTCTCCCATCTCCACAGAGGAACTCTGGAGCTCTGTCAGAGTGACCATAGGGTTCTTGGTCATCTCCCTGACCAAGGCCCTTCTCCCCTGATTGCTCAGTTTGGCCAGGTGGCCAGCTCTAGGAATAGTCTTGGTGGTTCAAAACTTCTTCCATTTAAGAATGAGGGAGGCCACTGTGTTCTTGGGGACCTTCAATGCTGCAGAAATATTTTGGTACCCTTCCCCAGATCTGTGCCTCGATACAATCCTGTCTCGGAGCTCTACGGACAATTCCTTCGACCTCATGGCTTGGTTTTTGCTCTGATGTGCACTGTCAACTGTGTGACCTTATATAGACAGGTGTGTGCCTTTCCAAATCATGTCCAATCAATTGAATTTACCACAGGTGTGTCCAATCAAGTTGTAGAAACATCTCAAGGATGATCAACGGAAACAGGATGCACCTGAGCTCAATTTCAAGTCTCATAGCAAAGGGTCTGAATACTTATGCAAATAAGGTATTTCTGTTGTTTTTTTTAATAAATGTGCAGAAATGTCTAAAAACGTGTTTTGACTTTGTCGTTATGGGGTATTGTGTGTCGATTGATGAGGAATTAGATTTATTTAATCCATTTTAGAATAAGGCTGTAATGTAACAAAATGTGTTTACCTGTTCATACGCATGTATGTATTGATTTTGATTGTACATATGCAGTGTAAGTGTGTTACTCACGCGTTCCAGGCAAAGTCTTTGAGTAGACAGGCTGCTGGCACCAGGACCAGCCCCAGCCAGAAGTGCCAGCAGCGCATCACCCTGTCAGCCTGCAACACACACACACACACACCACGTCAACATCACACACACAACGTCAACATCACACACAACGTCAACATCACACACACACACACCACGTCAACATCACACACACACACACACACACCACACACACAACGTCAACATCACACACACAACGTCAACATACACACACACACAATCGCACACACAAAGTCAACATCTCACACACACACACGCAACGTCACCACACACACACAACGTCAACACAACACACACACAACGTCAACACAACACACACACACACGTCAACACACACGTCAACACACACAACATCAACATAACACACACAATGTCAACATAACACACCACATCAACATAACACACCCACACACATCAACATAACACACCCACACACACAATCAACATAACACACACACACACAACATTCCAGCAACAAGTTAGACAGATACTCTTCATTGAGTAACTACAGGGGTCTCCTCCCTCTGTCATCCAGCTGCAGTCACTCGCGTTGACCTCTGACCTCTAACCCTGACTCTAGGGGTTAATCATCCACTCAACTTCTGTCTCTCTACCTCTCAATCAGCTGCATCTTCCTTTCTATCTCTCCACTCAGATTCTCTCCATCTGTATGTATTTTTCTTTATTCATCTCTGCCTGTTGTCCACCTTTAGGCCCCCCCACTCTCCCCTCTCTCTTTGTCTTTCTACAAGGTATCCATTTCTGCCACCATATGCTGAATACCAGTAAGAGTTAGCTGAATATGCCCTGGCAACGAAGCCCATCTCTCTACTATACTACATGAATACAACTGGACACTGTGCTGTAGTCCATGTTGTACTGACTAACTAGCTACATCCTTAGTCGCTGTTATGAGGCTGTAGTTCAGAGATGGTCAGAGATAGAGACAGACACAGCTGACAGTCCCAGGAATATTCTCCGGACTGAATCGGAAACCCATTATGAAACATTCCCTGTGATAGCTGGAAACACCCAGAGACGCTCAAACTACACACACACACGCACACACACACACACATTCCCTGTCTGACACACACCCACAGACAACCGGACAGACTGTCAGTCTCCGAGTAACACCTCCACATATACGAACATACACACAAACACACATTATCTGTCTGTCAAAACCCCAAGACACACACAGACACGGTCTCCGACAAACACCAAGACACACACAGACACGGTCTCCGACAAACACCAAGACACACACAGACACGGTCTCCGACAAACACCAAGACACACACAGACACGGTCTCCGACAAACACCAACACACACAGACACGGTCTCCGACAAACACCAAACACACACAGACACGGTCTCCGACAAACACCAACACACACAGACACGGTCTCCGACAAACACCAACACACACAGACACGGTCTCCGACAAACACCAGACACACACAGACACGGTCTCCGACAAACACCAAGACACACACAGACACGGTCTCCGACAAACACCAAGACACACACAGACACGGTCTCCGACAAACACCAAGACACACACAGACACGGTCTCCGACAAACACCAAGACACACACAGACACGGTCTCCGACAAACACCAAACACACACAGACACGGTCTCCGACAAACACCAAGACACACACAGACACGGTCTCCGACAAACACCAAGACACACACAGACACGGTCTCCGACAAACACCAAGACACACACAGACACGGTCTCCGACAAACACCAAGACACACACAGACACGGTCTCCGACAAACACCAAGACACACACAGACACGGTCTCCGACAAACACCAAGCACACACACGGTCTCCGACAAACACCAAGACACACACAGACACGGTCTCCGACAAACACCAACACACACAGACACGGTCTCCGACAAACACCAAGACACACACAGACACGGTCTCCGACAAACACCAACACACACAGACACGGTCTCCGACAAACACCAAGACACACACAGACACGGTCTCCGACAAACACCAAGACACACACAGACACGGTCTCCGACAAACACCAACACACACAGACACGGTCTCCGACAAACACCAAGACACACACAGACACGGTCTCCGACAAACACCAAGACACACACAGACACGGTCTCCGACAAACACCAAGACACACACAGACACGGTCTCCGACAAACACCAAGACACACACAGACACGGTCTCCGACAAACACCAAGACACACACAGACACGGTCTCCGACAAACACCAAGACACACACAGACACGGTCTCCGACAAACACCAACACACACAGACACGGTCTCCGACAAACACCAACACACACAGACACGGTCTCCGACAAACACCAACACACACAGACACGGTCTCCGACAAACACCAAGACACACACAGACACGGTCTCCGACAAACACCAACACACACAGACACGGTCTCCGACAAACACCAAGACACACACAGACACGGTCTCCGACAAACACCAAGACACACACAGACACGGTCTCCGACAAACACCAAGACACACACAGACACGGTCTCCGACAAACACCAACACACACACAGACACGGTCTCCGACAAACACCAAGACACACACAGACACGGTCTCCGACAAACACCAAGACACACACAGACACGGTCTCCGACAAACACCAAGACACACACAGACACGGTCTCCGACAAACACCAAGACACACACAGACACGGTCTCCGACAAACACCAAGACACACACAGACACGGTCTCCGACAAACACCAAGACACACACAGACACGGTCTCCGACAAACACCAAGACACACACAGACACGGTCTCCGACAAACACCAAGACACACACAGACACGGTCTCCGACAAACACCAAGACACACACAGACACGGTCTCCGACAAACACCAAGACACACACAGACACGGTCTCCGACAAACACCAAGACACACACAGACACGGTCTCCGACAAACACCAAGACACACACAGACACGGTCTCCGACAAACACCAAGACACACACAGACACGGTCTCCGACAAACACCAAGACACACACAGACACGGTCTCCGACAAACACCAACACACACAGACACGGTCTCCGACAAACACCAAGACACACACAGACACGGTCTCCGACAAACACCAAGACACACACAGACACGGTCTCCGACAAACACCAACACACACAGACACGGTCTCCGACAAACACCAAGACACACACAGACACGGTCTCCGACAAACACCAAGACACACACAGACACGGTCTCCGACAAACACCAAGACACACACAGACACGGTCTCCGACAAACACCAACACACACAGACACGGTCTCCGACAAACACCAACACACACAGACACGGTCTCCGACAAACACCAACACACACAGACACGGTCTCCGACAAACACCAAGACACACACAGACACGGTCTCCGACAAACACCAACACACACACAGACACGGTCTCCGACAAACACCAAGACACACACAGACACGGTCTCCGACAAACACCAAGACACACACAGACACGGTCTCCGACAAACACCAAGACACACACAGACACGGTCTCCGACAAACACCAAGACACACACAGACACGGTCTCCGACAAACACCAACACACACAGACACGGTCTCCGACAAACACCAAGACACACACAGACACGGTCTCCGACAAACACCAAGACACACACAGACACGGTCTCCGACAAACACCAAGACACACACAGACACGGTCTCCGACAAACACCAAGACACACACAGACACGGTCTCCGACAAACACCAAGACACACACAGACACGGTCTCCGACAAACACCAAGACACACACAGACACGGTCTCCGACAAACACCAAGACACACACAGACACGGTCTCCGACAAACACCAAGACACACACAGACACGGTCTCCGACAAACACCAAGACACACACAGACACGGTCTCCGACAAACACCAACACACACAGACACGGTCTCCGACAAACACCAAGACACACACAGACACGGTCTCCGACAAACACCAAGACACACACAGACACGGTCTCCGACAAACACCAAGACACACACAGACACGGTCTCCGACAAACACCAACACACACAGACACGGTCTCCGACAAACACCAAACACACACAGACACGGTCTCCGACAAACACCAACACACACACAGACACGGTCTCCGACAAACACCAAGACACACACAGACACGGTCTCCGACAAACACCAAGACACACACAGACACGGTCTCCGACAAACACCAAGACACACACAGACACGGTCTCCGACAAACACCAAGACACACACAGACACGGTCTCCGACAAACACCAAGCACACACAGACACGGTCTCCGACAAACACCAAGACACACACAGACACGGTCTCCGACAAACACCAAGACACACACAGACACGGTCTCCGACAAACACCAAGACACACACAGACACGGTCTCCGACAAACACCAAGACACACACAGACACGGTCTCCGACAAACACCAAGACACACACAGACACGGTCTCCGACAAACACCAAGACACACACAGACACGGTCTCCGACAAACACCAAACACACACAGACACGGTCTCCGACAAACACCAACACACACAGACACGGTCTCCGACAAACACCAACACACACAGACACGGTCTCCGACAAACACCAAGACACACACAGACACGGTCTCCGACAAACACCAAGACACACACAGACACGGTCTCCGACAAACACCAACACACACAGACACGGTCTCCGACAAACACCAACACACACACAGACACGGTCTCCGACAAACACCAAGACACACACAGACACGGTCTCCGACAAACACCAACACACACAGACACGGTCTCCGACAAACACCAAGACACACACAGACACGGTCTCCGACAAACACCAAGACACACAGACACGGTCTCCGACAAACACCAAGACACACAGACGGTCTCCGACAAACACCAAGACACACACAGACACGGTCTCCGACAAACACCAACACACACAGACACGGTCTCCGACAAACACCAAGACACACACAGACACGGTCTCCGACAAACACCAAGACACACACAGACACGGTCTCCGACAAACACCAAGACACACACAGACACGGTCTCCGACAAACACCAACACACACAGACACGGTCTCCGACAAACACCAACACACACAGACACGGTCTCCGACAAACACCAACACACACAGACACGGTCTCCGACAAACACCAAGACACACACAGACACGGTCTCCGACAAACACCAAGACACACACAGACACGGTCTCCGACAAACACCAAGACACACACAGACACGGTCTCCGACAAACACCAAGACACACACAGACACGGTCTCCGACAAACACCAACACACACAGACACGGTCTCCGACAAACACCAAGACACACACAGACACGGTCTCCGACAAACACCAAGACACACACAGACACGGTCTCCGACAAACACCAAGACACACACAGACACGGTCTCCGACAAACACCAACACACACAGACACGGTCTCCGACAAACACCAACACACACAGACACGGTCTCCGACAAACACCAACACACACAGACACGGTCTCCGACAAACACCAAGACACACACAGACACGGTCTCCGACAAACACCAAGACACACACAGACACGGTCTCCGACAAACACCAAGACACACACAGACACGGTCTCCGACAAACACCAAGACACACACAGACACGGTCTCCGACAAACACCAAGACACACACAGACACGGTCTCCGACAAACACCAACACACACAGACACGGTCTCCGACAAACACCAAGACACACACAGACACGGTCTCCGACAAACACCAAGACACACACAGACACGGTCTCCGACAAACACCAACACACACAGACACGGTCTCCGACAAACACCAAGACACACACAGACACGGTCTCCGACAAACACCAAGACACACACAGACACGGTCTCCGACAAACACCAAGACACACACAGACACGGTCTCCGACAAACACCAACACACACAGACACGGTCTCCGACAAACACCAAGACACACACAGACACGGTCTCCGACAAACACCAAGACACACACAGACACGGTCTCCGACAAACACCAAGACACACACAGACACGGTCTCCGACAAACACCAAGACACACACAGACACGGTCTCCGACAAACACCAAGACACACACAGACACGGTCTCCGACAAACACCAAGACACACACAGACACGGTCTCCGACAAACACCAAGACACACACAGACACGGTCTCCGACAAACACCAACACACACAGACACGGTCTCCGACAAACACCAAGACACACACAGACACGGTCTCCGACAAACACCAACACACACAGACACGGTCTCCGACAAACACCAAGACACACACAGACACGGTCTCCGACAAACACCAAGACACACACAGACACGGTCTCCGACAAACACCAAGACACACACAGACACGGTCTCCGACAAACACCAAGACACACACAGACACGGTCTCCGACAAACACCAAGACACACACAGACACGGTCTCCGACAAACACCAAGACACACACAGACACGGTCTCCGACAAACACCAAGACACACACAGACACGGTCTCCGACAAACACCAAGACACACACAGACACGGTCTCCGACAAACACCAAGACACACACAGACACGGTCTCCGACAAACACCAAGACACACACAGACACGGTCTCCGACAAACACCAAGACACACACAGACACGGTCTCCGACAAACACCAAGACACACACAGACACGGTCTCCGACAAACACCAAGACACACACAGACACGGTCTCCGACAAACACCAAGACACACACAGACACGGTCTCCGACAAACACCAACACACACAGACACGGTCTCCGACAAACACCAAGACACACACAGACACGGTCTCCGACAAACACCAAGACACACACAGACACGGTCTCCGACAAACACCAAGACACACACAGACACGGTCTCCGACAAACACCAACACACACAGACACGGTCTCCGACAAACACCAGACACACACAGACACGGTCTCCGACAAACACCAAGACACACACAGACACGGTCTCCGACAAACACCAACACACACAGACACGGTCTCCGACAAACACCAACACACACAGACACGGTCTCCGACAAACACCAAGACACACAGACACGGTCTCCGACAAACACCAACACACACAGACACGGTCTCCGACAAACACCAAGACACACACAGACACGGTCTCCGACAAACACCAAGACACACACAGACACGGTCTCCGACAAACACCAAGACACACACAGACACGGTCTCCGACAAACACCAAGACACACACAGACACGGTCTCCGACAAACACCAACACACACAGACACGGTCTCCGACAAACACCAAGACACACACAGACACGGTCTCCGACAAACACCAAGACACACACAGACACGGTCTCCGACAAACACCAAGACACACACAGACACGGTCTCCGACAAACACCAAGACACACACAGACACGGTCTCCGACAAACACCAAGACACACACAGACACGGTCTCCGACAAACACCAAGACACACACAGACACGGTCTCCGACAAACACCAACACACACAGACACGGTCTCCGACAAACACCAACACACACAGACACGGTCTCCGACAAACACCAAGACACACAGACACGGTCTCCGACAAACACCAAGACACACACAGACACGGTCTCCGACAAACACCAAGACACACACAGACACGGTCTCCGACAAACACCAAGACACACACAGACACGGTCTCCGACAAACACCAACACACACAGACACGGTCTCCGACAAACACCAAGACACACACAGACACGGTCTCCGACAAACACCAACACACACAGACACGGTCTCCGACAAACACCAAGACACACACAGACACGGTCTCCGACAAACACCAAGACACACACAGACACGGTCTCCGACAAACACCAACACACACAGACACGGTCTCCGACAAACACCAAGACACACACAGACACGGTCTCCGACAAACACCAAGACACACACAGACACGGTCTCCGACAAACACCAACACACACACAGACACGGTCTCCGACAAACACCAAGACACACACAGACACGGTCTCCGACAAACACCAAGACACACACAGACACGGTCTCCGACAAACACCAAGACACACACAGACACGGTCTCCGACAAACACCAAGACACACACAGACACGGTCTCCGACAAACACCAGACACACACAGACACGGTCTCCGACAAACACCAAGACACACACAGACACGGTCTCCGACAAACACCAAGACACACACAGACACGGTCTCCGACAAACACCAAGACACACACAGACACGGTCTCCGACAAACACCAAGACACACACAGACACGGTCTCCGACAAACACCAACACACACAGACACGGTCTCCGACAAACACCAAGACACACACAGACACGGTCTCCGACAAACACCAAGACACACACAGACACGGTCTCCGACAAACACCAAGACACACACAGACACGGTCTCCGACAAACACCAAGACACACACAGACACGGTCTCCGACAAACACCAAGACACACACAGACACGGTCTCCGACAAACACCAACACACACAGACACGGTCTCCGACAAACACCAACACACACACAGACACGGTCTCCGACAAACACCAACACACACACAGACACGGTCTCCGACAAACACCAACACACACAGTCTCCGACAAACACCAAGACACACACAGACACGGTCTCCGACAAACACCAAGACACACACAGACACGGTCTCCGACAAACACCAAGACACACACAGACACGGTCTCCGACAAACACCAAGACACACACAGACACGGTCTCCGACAAACACCAAGACACACACAGACACGGTCTCCGACAAACACCAAGACACACACAGACACGGTCTCCGACAAACACCAACACACACACAGACACGGTCTCCGACAAACACCAAGACACACACAGACACGGTCTCCGACAAACACCAAGACACACACAGACACGGTCTCCGACAAACACCAAGACACACACAGACACGGTCTCCGACAAACACCAAGACACACACAGACACGGTCTCCGACAAACACCAAGACACACACAGACACGGTCTCCGACAAACACCAAGACACACAATTATTAGAAGCGTAGACACAGAGCCCTCAGTGAACAGCCCAGTATTCAGTATTCATCCCTTATGGGAAGATGAATGCAGAGATAGGGGGAGCAAGGGAGAGGTCAGAACGTGTGACGGGGGAAGTGATGCGGAGAACGAGAGGGGCGGGAGAGGTGGGGTGAGGGAGGGATTGCAACGGGGGAGAGAGGTGGGGTGAGGGAGGGATTGCAACGGGAGTGAGGGAGGGGTGAATGTATCTCTCAGTTCCCCAGGTGGACTGAGCAGCTGCAGGGTTATTCACGTCCCTCATTTCTGACACAAATTGAATTAATGGTCTGAAGGGGGCTGACACATCCCCCTCCCTCCCCCTCCCTCCCTCCCCAGCACAGTGGGGTACCACCGCACCAACACACTAGCCCCCTAAAAACCCTCAATCAGGGGGTCCCCCATATGCACACACCCACCCGTCCTCCACCAGCCCTGCCCAGCCAATCCCAGAGTCAACACCTCCAGGGCAGGCCGTAAAAGCCTGGGGCTCGGGTGACGGCGCAGCAGGTGCAGAGGGCCTGCAGAGTGGGCTGGCAGGGTATGAATCTCCCTGGGGCTCCAGCAGTGCTGACATGGAACACCCAGAAGGCCAGCCGCCCTGGCGCCGGGCGTAATGAAGGGTTATTACCCCCCACCATCCCATTACCAAAATGACTGACACGTTTGGGGAGAGCTGGAAAGCACTAAGTCCATATAGAACAGGTCCACAGAGCTGTTTCCAAACTATTATGACATATTTACAGCATGGTCTGAGGGGGGTTTTGGGGCTGACCGCACACCACTACCGGGTACCTCAGCTTTTCAAGCCAACAAGGCACTGTGGATACGGATTCGTTGAACAGAAGAAGAGACAATTTGAACCATGAGGAGGAGGAGACTTGCCTGGCCTTGCATGTCAGGAGCGATGGGGATGGACGGCCAGAAAGCTGAGTAGACAGTGAAGAAGAGCACCCAGAGAATCATACTGCCCCATACTGCCAAGTGGGAGTACTATAGGGAGAAGAGAGGGGGAGAGAGAGAGGGAAGGGAGGAGGAGGACGGGGGAGGGAGGGGGAGAGGGAGTGGACGGGGAGGGGGGGGAGGGGAGGGAGGGGGAGGGAGGAGAGGAGATAGGAAGGGAATAAAATACAGGAAGTGAGGTCACATAGTTAGTTACTGTACATACTGCATATAGACAACCTTGTCGTCCCCTCCTCTCTGTGCCTCTCCCCTTCTCCCCCTCTGTACGCGGCAGTGGTGGAAAAAGTACCCAATTGTCATACTTGAGTAAAAGTATAGATACCGTAATAGAAAGTTACTCAAGTAAAAGTAAAAGTCACCCAGTAAAATACTACTTCAGTAAAAGTCTAAAAGTATTTGGTTCTAAATATACTTAAGTATCAAAAGTAAATGTATAAATCATTTCAAATTCCTTCTAAGCAGACGGCTCCATTTTCTTGTTTTTAAAATGTATGGATAGCCAGGGTCACACTCCCAACACTCAGACATCATTTAGAAAAGATGCATTTGTGTTTAGTGAGTCCACCAGATCAGAGGCAGCAGGGATGACCGTGTGTTGTCTTGATAAGTGTGTGAATTGGACCATTTTCCTGTCCTGCTAAGCATTCAAAATGTAACGAGTACTTTTGGGTGTCAGGTAAAATGTATGGAGTAAAAAAGACATACTTTTCTTTAGGAATGTAGTGAAGTAAAAGTAAAAGTTGTCCAAAATATAAATAGTAAGATAAAGTTCAGATACCCCAAAAAACAACTTAAGTAGTACTTCAAAGTATTTTTACTTAAGTACTTTACACCACTGGTAAGGGGACACTGTGTGAATTCCTATGGGACCCTGCTTCACTACCGGTGGGGGGGGGGGGGGGGACAGCAGAACGAACGGGGGGTGTCAACACCCACCTCTACCCCTCCTCACCGCAGTACGAATGAGCTGAGATGGCTGTAACACATGGCAAGGACTGTGTGTATGTACAGTATATAGGGGGTGCTGTCTCTCTATACTAGAGTATACCCCACACTGTCAGCTGTCAGTCTGTAGGCTACCATCCATCTGTAGGCTGCCATCCATCTGCAGGCTACCATACATCTGCAGGCTACCATCCATCTGCAGGCTACCTTCCATCTGCAGGCTACCATCCATCTGCAGGCTACCTTCCATCTGCAGGCTACCTTCCATCTGCAGGCTACCATCCATCTGTAGGCTACCATCCATCTGCAGGCTACCTTCCATCTGCAGGCTACCATCCATCTGCAGGCTACCATCCATCTGTAGGCTACCATCCATCTGCAGGCTACCTTCCATCTGCAGGCTACCTTGCATGTGCTACTATATAGTCGTGGACAAAAGTTTTGAGAATGACAAATATTAATTTCCACAAAGTTTGCTGCTTCAGTGTCTTTAGATATTTTTGTCAGATGTTACTATGGAATACTGAAGTACAATTACAAGCATTTCACAAGTGTCAAAGGCTTTTATTGACAATTACATGAAGTTGATGCAAAGAGTCAATATTTGCAGTGTTGACCCTTCTTTTTCAAGACCTCTGCAATCCACCCTGGCATGCTGTCAATTAACTTCTGGGCCACATCCTGACTGATGGCAGCCCATTCTTGCATAATCAATGCTTGGAGTTTGTCAGAATGTGTGGGTTTTTGTTTGTCCACCCGCCTCTTGAGGATTGACCACAAGTTCTCAATGGAATTAAGGTCTGGGGAGCTTCCTGGCCATGGACCCAAAATATTGATGTTTTGTTCCCGGAGGCACTTAGTTATCACTTTTGCCTTATGGCAAGGTGCTCCATCATGCTGGAAAAGGCATTGTTTGTCACCAAACTGTTCCTGGATGGTTGGGAGAAGTTGCTCTTGGAGGATGTGTTGGTACCATTCTTTATTCATGGCTGTGCTCTTAGGCAAAATTGTGAGTGAGCCCACTCCCTTGGCTGAGAAGCAACCCCACACATGAATGGTCTCAGGATGCTTTACTGTTGGCATGACACAGGACTGATGGTAGCGCTCACCTTGTCTTCTCCGGACAAGCTTTTTTCCGGATGCCCCAAACAATCTGAAAGGGGATTCATCAGAGAAAAGGACTTTACCCCAATCCTCAGCAGTCCAATCCATGTACCTATTGCAGAATATCAGTCTGTCCCTGTTATTTTTCCTGGAGAGAAGTGGCTTCTTTGCTGCCCTTGACACCAGGCCATCCTCCAAAAGTCTTCACCTCACTGTGCGTGCAGATGCACTCACTCCTGCCTGCTGCCATTCCTGAGCAAGCTCTGTACTGGTGGTGCCCCAATCCCACAGCTGAATCAACTTTAGGAGACGGTCCTGGCGTTTGCTGGACTTTCTTGGGCACCCTGAAGCCTTCTTCACAACAATTGAACCGCTCTCCTTGAAGTTCTTGATGATCCGATAAATGGTTGATTTAGGTACAATCTTACTGGAAGCAATATCCTTGCCTGTGAAGCCCTTTTTGTGCAAAGCAATGATGATGGCATGTGTTTCCTTGCAAGTAACCATGGTTGACAGAGAAAGAACAATGATTCCAAGCACCACCCTCCTTTTGAAGCTTCCAGTCTGTTATTCGAACTCAATCAGCATGACAGAGTGATCTCCAGCCTTGTCCTCGTCAACACTCACACCTATGTTAACGAGAGAATCACTGACATAATGTCAGCTAGTCCTTTTGTGGCAGGGCTGAAATGCAGTGGAAATGTTTTGGGGGGATTCAGCTCATTTGCATGGCAAAGAGGGACTTTGCAATTAATTGCAATTCATCTGATCACTCTTCATAACATTCTGGAGTATATGCAAAATGCCATCATACAAACTGAGGCAGCAGACTTTGTGAAAATTAATATTTGTGTCATTCTCAGAACTTTTGGTCACGACTGTACATTACCAGTCAAAAGTTTGGACACACCTACATATTCAAGTATTTTTTTTAATTTGTAATTTTTTTTACTATTTTCTACATTGTATAATAATAGTGAAGACATCAAAACTATGAAAACATGAATTATGCAGTAACCAAAAAAAGTGTTAAACAAATCAAAGTATATTTCATGTTTTAGATTCTTCAAAGTAGCCACCCTTTGCCTTGACAGCTTTGCACACTCTTGGCATTCTCTCAACCAGCTTCACCTGGAACGAGTAGGTGTGTCCAAACTTTTGACTGGTTCTGTATGTCACCATGGTACATCTAAGCAGTCTATAGGAGTAGTGCAGTGGGAGTAGTGCAGTGGAAGGAAATCATTATGGTAAAACAGACTGTACCCTGGTCCAGGCAGTGGTTTCCATACCAGCTTTCAAACACACTGTTACCACCACATACTGCAGAGAGAAGAGAGGAGAGAGGAGAGGGAGAGGGAGAAAGAATGATGGAGAGGGAGAGAGAAAATGAGGGAGGGTGAGAGAGAGAGAATGCAGGAGAGAGAATGAGGGGGAGAAAGAGAGAATGAGGGAGAAAGAGAGGTGGGGTTAGTTCACAAACGACACCAGAGATTATAAATATCCATAATGATACTGTAAACAATACCTGTTAAAACACTCAAAGTATAACCGCTGCTCTCAGCCATCTAAACACTCACTAACAAATAAGCAACAGACACACACCGTGCTGAATTTAAGGAACAGAGTGATAGAGAGAGGAGGAGGGAGAGAGAGGACACTGTAGATGAATGGAGCGATTGCTAAGGACACTGTAGACTGACTGCAGTCCCATGAGAACACTTCATTACTTCTGTAATGGCCAGTCTAGCATCTCTGTAGCAGGATCCAAGAAGTGGAACACACACACACACACACACACACACCCTGGGCTTTGCATTAGTAGGATAAGTCCATGTTTTTGTTCAGAGTATCAGCACCAACACAGACACTGTGAGGGGATGTAGAGGGGCATGTGCTTACCGTGTACACCATGTTCCCCACAAACAGGTAGTCAGTACCATGACCGTTGTTGAAAGGACTGTCTGGGGAGAACACACACACACAGTGAAATATTTACTAGAAGATGTACAGTTGAAGTCGGAGGTTGACATACACCTTAGCCAAATACATTTAAACTCAGTTTTTCACAATTCCTGACATTTAATCCTAGTAAAAATGCTCTGTCTTAGCATTGCCTTTATTTTAAGAATGTGAAATGTCAGAATAATAGTAGAGAGAATGATTTATTTCAGCTTTTATTTCTTTCATCATATTCCCAGTCAGAAGTTTACATACACCAATTAATATTTGGTAGCATTGCCTTTAAATTGTTTAACTTGAGTGAAACGTTTCGGGTACCCTTCCACAAGCGTCCCACAATAAGTTGGGTGAATTTTGGCCCATTCCTCCTGACAGCTGGTGTAACTGAGTCAGGTTTGTAGGCCTCCTTGCTCGCACACGCTTTTTCAGTTCTGCCCACACATTTTCTATAGGATTGAGGTCAGGGCTTTGTCATGGCCACTCCAATACCTTGACTTTGTTGTCCTTAAGCCATTTTGCCACAACTTTGGAAGTATGCTTGGGGTCATTGTCCATTTGAAAGACCCATTTGCGACCAAGGTTTAACTTCCTGACTGATGTCTTGAAATGTTGCTTCAATATATCCAGATAATTTTCATGCCTCATGATGCCATCTATTTTGTGAAGTGCACCAGTCCCTCCTACAGCAATGCACCCCCACAACATGATGCTGCCACCCCTGTGCTTCACGGTTGGGATAGTGTTCTTCGGCTTGCAAGCCTCCCCCTTTCTCCTCCAAACATAATGATGGTCATTATGGCCAAACAGTTCTATTTTTGTTTCATCAGAACAGAGGACATTTCTCCGAAAAGTACAATCTTTGTCCCCATGTGCAGTTGCAAACCGTAGTCTGGCTTTTTTATGGCAGTTTTGGAGCAGTGGCTTCTTCCTTGCTGAGTGGCCTTTCAGGTTATGTCGATATAGGACTTGTTTTACTGTGGATATAGATACTTTTGTACCCGTTTCCTACAGTATCTTCACAAGGTCCTTTGCTGTTGTTCTGGGATTGATTTGCACTTTTCGCACCAAAGTACGTTCATCTCTAGGAGACAGAATGCATCTCCTTCCTGAGCGGTATGACGTCTGTGTGGTTCCATGGTGTTTATACTTGCGTACTATTGTTTGTGCAGATGAACGTGGTACCTTCTGGCGTTTGGAAATTTCTCCCAAAGATGAACCAGACTTGTGGAGGTCTACAATTTTTTTCAGAGGTCTTGGCTGATTTCTTTTGATTTTCCCATGATGTCAAGCAAAGACGCACTGAGTTTGAAGGTAGGCCTTGAAATACATCCACAGGTATACCTCCAATTGACTCAAATTATGTCAATTAGCCTATCAGAAGCTTCTAAATCCTTGACATCATTTTCTGGAATTTTCCAAGCTGTTTAAAGGCACAGTCAACTTAGTGTATGTAAACTTCTGACCCACTGGAAATGTGATACAGTAAATTATAAGTGAAATAATCTGTCTGTAAACAATTGTTGGAAAAATTACTTGTGTCATGCACAAAGTAGATGTCCTAACCAAAATGCCAAAACTACAGTTTATTAACAAGAAATTTGTGGAGTGGTTGAAAAACGAGTTTTAATGACTCCAACCTAAGTGTATGTAAACTTCCAACTTCAACTGTACATACACTTAATTACTGAATGTACAGTTACTTTAAGATGAATAGTGCACAGGTGAGAGTGAGTCTAGCAGAGTGCACGTGTGCAGTGAATGTGTCTAGCAGAGTGCACGTGTGCAGTGAATGTGTCTAGCAGAGTGCACGTGTGCAGTGAGTGTGTCTAGCAGAGTGCACGTGTGTGAGTGAGTGTGTCTAGCAGAGTGTGTCGGGACCACTACTTACCATGTTTTAGAACTTTGAGTGGAATCCAGAAGAGAATAATGGAATGGATCAGAGCATTTATACAGTGACCCCAAAACACCTGAGAGAGAGGGATGGAGAGAGAATGAAAGAGCGAGAACAAGAGAATGAAAGAGAGCGAGAGAAGGAGAGAGAGAATAAGAGAGATGGATGGAGAGAGAATGAAAGAGAAAGAGCGAATGAAAGAGAAAGAAAGAAATTTGACGAACTGACTTTTTGGAAAGGTGGCATCCAATGACGGTGCCACATTAAAAGTCACTGTGCTCTTCAGTGAGGCCATTCTACTGCCAATGTTTGTCTATGGAGATTGCATGGCTGTGTGCTAGATTTTATACACCTGTCAGCAACGGATGTGGCAGGAATACCCAAATCCACTAATTTGAAGTGTTGTCCACCTACTTTAGTATATATAGTGTAGCTTTATTTCAGATGATGCAATAAATGTTTTTATAGGCCTACAACTTGTGAAACTCTAAATTAAACTCGAACTCTGTCTAAACTCAAATTGTTTCATTCATAGTGTTCAATGTTCAAAAACGTTCCATATGTTTGTCCATTAATAATTATGGCAGTGTTTGTGTGCACAGTATTTCAATATGATTGAAAATGTAAAGAAGTGGTTTGTGCGTGTGTGTGTTTGTTTGTTTGGGAGTGTGTGTACCTTTGTGTTGAACCCCTCAGCATTCTGGGTTATGCTGTATAGCTGGGGGAAGCGGAGCATGTTCTGCTGACTGCACGGCCGGTCAAAGATACCCAGAGTGAAGGGAGGCAGTGCTGTGAAGATCTGACACACACACCACACACACACACACACACACACACAGTACAAAGTAAAACACCCAAACAAACACTATTATCGATTGACTTTCAGAAATTCAGACTTACTCCGTTGGCTGTTTTATCGGTCGCACAATCACAGTGACACATTCAGCACAACAATCACAGTGACACAATCAGCACAACAATCACAGTGACACATTCAGCACAACAATCACAGTGACACATTCAGCACAACAATCACAGTGACACAATCAGCACAACAATCACAGTGACACATTCAGCACAACAATCACAGTGACACATTCAGCACAACAATCACAGTGACACATTCAGCACAACAATCACAGTGACACAATCAGCAGTAATTCCACCACTTCCAAACAGCTCACACAGAGTAGAGACAAGGAAAAAGAGGGAGAGTGAAAGAGAGAGGGAGGGAGGGAGAGATTGAAAGAGAGGGAGGGAGGGAAGGAAGGAGACAGGGAAAGGGTGGGAGAGGGAGAAAGGGATAATATATATATAGAACGTTGGGGAGTAAAGGACAGATAAAGAAAGAGTGAGACAGAGAAATGGACAGTATGCATAAAGTGGACACTCACCACGTTGTAGAGGCCTATACACCAGCGTTCAAACAGGATCTGTCCAGAGAAGCCGTTCACAAAGGCAAACCACAGCTGGACAAGAGAGGGATGATATAGGATGAGTGAAACAAGGGAGCATGGAATAAATTGATTAACAGGGATAGATAGAGGATAACCATGTAGCCCTTGTGCATACATTGCCTTCAGAAAGTATTCAATTCTCTTCACTTTTCCCACATTTTGTTGTGTTACCGCCTGAATTTAAAATAGATTAAATTTAGATTTTGTGTCACTGGCCTACACACAATACCCCATACTGTCAAAGTGGAATAAAGTATTTAAAAATGTTTACAAATTAATAAAAAAATATAAGCTGAGTCAATAAGTATTCAACCCCTTTGTTATGGCAAGCCTACATAAGTTCAGGAGTAAAAATGTGCTTAACAAGTCACATAATAAGTTGCATGGACTCACTGTGTGCAAAAAAAAAGTGTTTAACATGATTTTTGAATGACTACCTCATCTCTGTACCCCACACATAAAATGATCTGTAAGGTCCCTTAGTCGAGTAGTGAATTTCAAACACAGATTCAACCACAAAGACCAGGGAGGTTTTCCAATGTCTCTCAAAGAAGGGCATCTATTGGTAGATGGGTAAAAATAAAAAATGGCCGTGATAGGAGAAAACTGAGGATGGATCAACAATTAATGCCCAAATAACATGCAAAACAGGCAACAGGCAACAAAAAAACAAACAGGTGGCTAAATAGGTGGGGCTCAAAACAGTTGACTGGTCGCCACTGATTACAAGCATACCCATAACATGATGCAGCCACCACTATGCTTGAAAATATGAAGAGTGGTACTCAGTAATGTGTTGTATTGGATTTCCCACAAAGATAACACTTTGTATTCAGGACAAAAAGTGAATTGCTTTGCCACATTTTTTTTTATTGCCTTGTTGCAAACACATCAGTTTGCAAATCCAATTTGTAAGTCGCTCTGGATAAGAGCGTCTGCTAAATGACGTAAATGTAAAATGCAAAGAATGTAAATAATAAAGCCGCATACAACCTTTTTTAGCTTATTGAGTAAGGCAGCTCCAAAATGCAGGTGTTTCAGCCTAGCACAGTGCTTTCTGTGGTGGAGGGGCAGCCAGCGGAAAATACGGAGCGTAGGGGTTGGTAACGTTCTCTAGTTGCGGCGTGATTGGCTCAGTGTTCTGTCAGTAATGGTGACACTACGTCACCGCAAAATCTACAGGTAGAGCTAAAAAATTTGCTGTCATAGAGTTACAGTAGAAGTGCCCATCCAAGAAGACTCAAGGTCATTGGTTAGAGATAAAATGACATCAAATCACGTTATATCTACAGTAGCTTTGATTGATCATACTTTCAAAATCTTAGCAAGCAAGCTAGCAGTCATCATCATGAATCAAGTCGACAATCTACTGGCAAATCCTTTTCAATACTTGTCATAAGATAAATACTGAAGAGAAATTATAGATAAAACGTATCGGTGCTAATCGGCTATCATTTACATTTCAGTCATTTAGCAGACGCTCTTATCCAGAGCGACTTACAGTAGTGAATACATACATTTCATGCATTTTTTTTGGTACTATTGGACATAAACATTACACAAGTTGGAAATCGCAAATACAACAATAAGTGGTTTGGAAAGAATGAGTGGCTAACTGCAAGCAATGGTTTAAGGGTCTCATTCAACATCGGCCATGCTGTCAATCCAGCATGACTTATGCCGCGCTCAAAACAACTTGAAACTCGGAAATCTCAGACTTCAGTGAGTTCAAGACAACTGGGAACTCGGAAAAGAATGAGCTCCGACCGGGAAAACAAGTTTTGAACGGTCATCGAATTGAGAATTGCAAGTCGGGAACTCAGGCCTATTTCTAGAGCTCCGACCTGAAGATCACTGACGTCATCATGATTCAACCTTGTTTTTTTCCCCAGTTTCCCAATTGTCTTGAAAGCACCATAAATCCAGAGAATGCCAGACTTTGACGACAAAGTTTGATGACAAAATTTGCCCATGAAGTACTGCCGCACCATCTTCCTGTTCAAGTGAGCACAGCACAACAAGGTGAGTCCAAAAATGTCTTGTATGCTGCTGCATAAATTATGTAATATGCCAGGGAGATATGTATACTGTAGCTAAGAAAGTAATACTTAGTGTATTAGCTGTTAGTAGCCCATGTGCCTCACCATAATAATTTGGTCTTTTTACACCTCTTAATTTTGCCTACTGTTCTGACTTGGTGGTGCACATGTAGCCTATAACCTCTTTTAGAGAAACGTAATTATCGAATATTGGAAGAACTTCCATTGTCTGCTTATATGCCCCCTTCATTTATCCTACGGTTCTGACTTGGTGTACAGGGAGAACACTGTAAGAACGGCCCATGTTCTGAATTTTGTCTGTGTACATTTCAAAAGTGCTGAACAAATAGTTATATTGACTATGTCCCTCCTAGCTCGCTCAGGCAATCGAAATTACGGATTGCCTCCGCCCTTATGCCATAGTTTGTACAACTCAATTGTCAGTAGAAAGCAAGTCAGCCATATCAGCTATGTATTTTTAAAAGGCAGTAAATGAGGCCGAATGTTTCGCTGCCAGACAAGGCTCCGCTGATAGCCAGGTGTAGCTGTGGTAAGGTATTAGCACTGCTGTTGGGACTCTACTGTTGGGACAGCTTTATGTAACAGTTTGTGGGCACCGTTTGTCACCGTTATAGTGCAATTAATGTATTGTTTAGTGTTGTGTAGTGGTTTTGCTGGCATGCATCTAAAAAAAAACAATTTTGAGTGAGCCCCAGCAAGACTTACATGCTAAAATCGCCACTGCTTGTAAACTAAATGTCGCTAAGCAAAGGCAAAATCCTAGAGGAAAACCTGGTTCAGTCTGCTTTCCATCAGAAACTGGGAAATGAATTCACCTTTCAGCAGGACAATAACCTAAAACACAAAGCCAAATATATACTGGAGTTGCTTACCAAGAAGACAGTGAATGTTCCTGAGGGTTACAGTTTCAACTTAAATCTGCTTGAAAATCTAAGGCAAAACTTGAAAATGGCTGTCTAGCAATTTTGAAAAGAATAATAGACAAATATTGTACAATCCAGGTGTGCAAAGCTCGTAGAGACTTACCCAGAAAAACTCACAGCTGTAGTCGCTGCCAAAGGTGATTGTATTGACTCAGGGGTGTGAACACTTCTATAAATTCAATATTTTATCGATCGATCGATAGATAGGAGACACACACACACACACACACACACACACACACACACACACACACAGTCAAATGTTTGGATACACCTACTCATTCAAGGTTTTTCTTTATTTTTACTATTTTATACATTGTAGAATAATAGTAAAGACATCAAAACTTTAAAATAACACATATGGAATCATGTAGTAACCCAAAAAAAGTGTTCAAACAAATCAAAATATATTTTATATTTGAGATTCTTCAAAGTAGCCACCCTTTGCCTTGATAACAGCTTCGCACACTCTTGGCATTCTCTCAACCAGCTTCACCTGGAATACTTTTCCAACAGTCTTGAAGGAGTTCCCACATATGCTGAGTACTTGTTGGTTGCTTTTCCTTCACTCTGCGGTCCATCCCAAACCATCTCAATTGGGTTGAGGTCGGGTGATTGTGGAGGTCAGGTCATCTGATGCAGCACTACATCACTCTCCTTCTTGGTCAAATAGCCCTTACACAACCTGTAGGTGTGTTTGCGGTTATTATCCTGTTAAAAAAACCAAAATGATAGTCCCAGTAAGCGCAAACCAGAATGCTGTGGTAGCCATGCTGGTTAATTGTGCCATGAATTCAAAATAAATCACAGTCATGTCTTAAATAAATGGACTGTCGTTTCTCTTTGTTTATTTGAGCTGTTCTTGTCATAATATGGACTTGATATTTTACCAAATAGGGCAATATTTTGTATACCATCCCTACCTTGTCACAACACAATTGATTGGCTCAAATGCATTAAGAAAGAAAGAAATTCCACAAAATAACTTTTAACAAGGCACACCTGTTAATTGAAATGCATTCCAGGTGACTACCTCATGAAGCTGGTTGAGAGAATGCCAAGAGTTTGCAAAGTTCTCATCAAGGCAAAGGGTGGCTACTTTGAAGAATCTCAAATATAAAATATATTTAGATTTGTTTAACACTTTTTTGATTACTACATGAATGATGGGCGTGTCCAAACTTTTGACTGGTACTATATATGTATCTTTTTTGTATTTAACCCCCTTTTTTCTCCCAATTTCAATTACGATCTTATCTCATTGCTGCAACTCCCCAACGGGATCGAAAGAGGCGAAGATCGGGTCATGTGTCCTCCTAAATATGACTTGCCACACCGAGTTCCTTAACACCTGTCCGCTTAACCCGGAAGCCAGCTGCACCAATGTGACGGAGGAAACACCGTTCAACTGAAGACCAGAGTCAGCCTGCAGGCGCCCGGCCTGCCACAAGGAGTCACTAGAGCGCGATGAGCCAAGTAAAGCACCCCCGGCCAAATCCTCCCCTAACCCGGACGATGCTGGACCAATTGTGCGCCGCCCTATGGTTGTGCGCCGCCCTACACAGCCTGGAATCGAACCCGGGTCTGTAGTGACACCTCAAGCACGGCGATGCAGTACCTCAGTCCGCTGCACCACTCGGGAGGCCCCTGTATTTGATTTGTAATAAATCTGCAACAATTTCTAGAAAAATGTTTTCACTTTGTCATTATGTGTGTAGATGGGTGAGAGAGAAGAAATATACTGCTCAAAAAAATAAAGGGAACACTAAAATAACACATCCTAGATCTGAATGAATGAAATAATCTTATTAAATACTTTTTTCTTTACATAGTTGAATGTGCTGACAACAAAATCACACAAAAATAATCAATGGAAATCCAATTTATCAACCCATGGAGGTCTGGATTTGGAGTCACACTCAAAATTAAAGTGGAAAACCACACTACAGGCTGATCCAACTTTGATGTAATGTCCTTAAAACAAGTCAAAAAGAGGCTCAGTAGTGTGTGTGGCCTCCACGTGCCTGTGTGACCTCACTACAACGCCTGGGCATGCTCCTGATGAGGTGGCGGATGGTCTCCTGAGGGATCTCCTCCCAGACCTGGACTAAAGCATCCGCCAACTTCTGGACAGTCTGTGGTGTAACGTGGCGTTGCTGGATGGAGCGAGACATGATGTCCCAGATGTGCTCAATTGGATTCAGGTCTGGGGAACGGGCGGGCCAGTCCATAGCATCAATGCCTTCCTCTTGCAGGAACTGCTGACACACTCCAGCCACATGAGGTCTAGCATTGTCTTGCATTAGGAGGAACCCAGGGCCAACCGCACCAGCATATGGTCTCACAAGGGGTCTGAGGATCTCATCTCGGTACCTAATGGCAGTCAGGCTACCTCTGGCGAGCACATGGAGGGCTGTGCGGCCCCCCAAAGAAATGCCACCCCACACCATGACTGACCCACCGCCAAACCGGTCATGCTGGAGGATGTTGCAGGCAAAAGAACGTTCTCCACGGCGTCTCCAGACTCTGTCACGTCTGTCACGTGCTCAGTGTGAACATGCTTTCATCTGTGAAGAGCACAGGGCGCCAGTGGCGAATTTGCCAATCTTGTTGTTCTCTGGCAAATGCCAAACGTCCTGCACGGTGTTGGGCTGTAAGCACAACCCCCACCTGTGGACGTCTGGCCCTCATACCACCCTCATGGAGTCTGTTTCTAACCGTTTGAGCAGACACATGCACATTTGTGGCCTGCTGGAGGTCATTTTGCAGGGCTCTGGCAGTGCTCCTCCTGCTCCTCCTTGCACAAAGGCGGAGGTAGCGGTCCTGCTGCTGGGTTGTTGCACTCCTACGGCCTCCTCCACGCCTCCTGATGTACTGGCCTGTCTCCTGGCAGCGCCTCCATGCTCTGGACACTACGCTGACAGACACAGCAAACCTTCTTGCCACAGCTCGCATTGATGTGCCATCCTGGATGAGCTGCACTACCTGAGCCACTTGTGTGGGTTGTAGACTCCGTCTCATGCTACCACTAGAGTGAAAGCACCGCCAGCATTCAAAAGTGACCAAAACATCAGCCAGGAAGCATAGGAACTGAGAAGTGGTCTGTGGTCACCACCTGCAGAACCACTCCTTTATTGGGGGTGTCTTGCTAATTGCCTATAATTTCCACCTGGTGTCTGTTCCATTTGCACAACAACATGTGAAATGTATTGTCAATCAGTGTTGCTTCCTAACTGGACAGTTTAATTTCACAGAAGTGTGATTGACTTGAAGTTACATTGTGTTGTTTAAGTGTTCCCTTTATTTTTTTGAGCAGTGTATATTGAATCCATTTTGAATTCAGGCTGTAACACAACAAAATGTGGAATAAGTCAATGGGTATGAATACTTTCTGAAGGCAATGCAGATTACAGATCTAGGATCAGTTCACACTACCCAATGCTAAAGGTATCTACAAAAACATCCATCCATACAGAGACAGACTGATCAGAGTGTGGTGAGGTTCCTGGAGCATACAGTGGAGCGCCCGCCTGCTCTGTCAACCCACCCCCCCCCCCCAACAACACACACCACTCTGTATCTCTGCTTTGTGGACAGAGACTGTCTATGTCCCTTGACCTACAGATCTGTGTGATAATCACACATCCTTAGCCCTGAGGGAGAGGGACATTGTGGTAGAAGGTAGAGGGTCTGCACCTGCTGGCATCCTTCATGTTAGACAGAGAAGGCGGCACAGCTGACAAATCACCCTCCAAAATGCCCCTGACCCATCACACACACACAGTCCCTGACCGACCATGTGTGTGTGTGTGTGTGTGTGTGTGTGTGTGACAGAAAGCAGACACCAGAGGAGCACCTCATCCGTCATTGTCAAACATTTCGACAAACAGCTGCAAAATGTCTCTGTTAATATGTGTGTGTGCGTGTGTGTGTGTGTGTGTGTGTTGTGTGTGTGTGTGTGTGAGAGAGAGAAAAGGGATTGGTCTAAGGAGGGAAAGGGAGTTAGTCTCTCTCCAAATGGGTCCAGCTTCTACTAATGTAAAACATTGTTTTAAATAGTAATACATCTTCAAAACATTACTGGACGGCATTTATAAGGTACAGTCTATATGTGGGAGGGGTGATGGGGAGGTGAGGGTTGAAGGGTGGGAGAGGTGAGGGTTGAAGGATGGGAGAGGTGAGGGTTGAAGGTTGAGAGAGGGAGGGAGGGAGGGAGGGAGGGAGGGAGGGAGGGAGGGAGGGAGGGAGGGAGGGAGGGAGGGAGGGAGGGAGGGAGGGAGGGTTGAAGGGTGAGCGAGGTGAGGGTTAAGGGGTGGGACGGTGAGGGGGAGGGGTGTGTCTTACCTCTATGATGTAGAGCACCACATTCTTATAGAAACAGTAGAGGATACACTTAGTGACACGGTTATAACTCCACGCCCCATGGACCAGCAACAGCTTCTCCAGGTAGGAAAACTAGGACCAGTCAGAGGGGGAGGGGGAGAGAGATACAGGGATACACGGTTATAACTCCACACCCCATGGACCAGCAACAGCTTCTCCAGGTAGGAAAACTAGCAACAGAAAGGGGAGTGATGAGGGGGGGGGGTGAGTGAGTGAGAGAGAGAGAGAGGGGGGGCGGGTGAGACAAAGAGATAAGCAGTAGTAGACACCTGAGGGGTAAAGACAGATAAACAGAGAGAGAGATTCCTCTTGCTCTCACTGAATACTTCAACTAGCTTCTCCCACTCCCCTCCTCCCTTTCCCCCCCTCTTCCGTTCTCTACTTAGTGTGTGTCTGTGTGTGTGTGTGTGTGTTACCTGTGCGATGGAGTAGTCAGAGGAGTTGGTTGCCTGCATGCCCTCGTTGCCACTGATGCCAACCCCTACATGGGCAGTCTGGATCATACCCACGTCGTTGGCCCCATCTCCTATGGCCAGAGTGATGGCCTTCACATGCTTCTTCACCATGTCCACTATCTCAGACTTCTGGAGGGGAGACACCCTGGAGAGAGAGAGAGCGAGACCAGTTAGAAAAAAGTTATAACAACATCAACGACCAAAAGTAAAAGATGTCTGGAGTCTGGAAAAAACAGACAGGGTAAAATACAACCAGAAAAAAAAAATGTTTTATTTGGATAAAGTTGGATTTTTCGGCAGGGACATATACAGGATACTACCCTCCACAACAAAACATTCACTCCAAATCAAAACTCCAAACCTACAACCTGATTTTGGAAAACATTTCCTGGAAGGATTCCATTCCTAGGATTCCTCCTACTACTAAGATTCTTATTTCCAAGCTATACAGCAAAAGCTCTGGCAAACAAACAGAAACCTGAAAACACCATCCAACCTGGAACTGAGTGAGTAGTGTTTAGACTTTTAAAGTCAAGAAGAAAAATACATTACAACTACATATTTTACTTTATAAGGACTGAATACTAAGACAGAACATATCTGACTGCAACTTCAATTAGCACTGAGGTGTGAAGTGAGAGGTGTCAAATCCCTTGAGCCCAACAATGGCAGGAGAGTCTCACAGCCTCCCCCACCCAAATGCAGAGGCCTTTGAAGCCCCCTCCCACTGTTCAGAGGTCATTACAATACAGTAACCTCAATGTAAAAAATGCAAAGGCATGAAAATAATACCAATAAGCTCCTTATTGAAAATCTGACTATTATAACAATGGGAACATAAGCAACTTAATCTTCCACACAGACCATCCCCTGGCATGGCGCAGTGCTATATTAACACACTACCCCTCTATAAAGGGGGGGGGGGGGCTGGGTGTTAGCGATGGGTGGAAACTCAGGATACTAGACAACGAGGATTCTGAGTCAGCCAATGTCAACTTGTACAAGTCTGGAACAGTAATGGTACAGGGAAACCCCAAACAGTTTCAGCTGGACTGTCACCTAATCCAAGAGAGCTCAGCAGGATAAGCTCTCTCTTGAGAAAGATACCCCCACCCTGAGAGTGTCAGACCAGACCTCTTCATTATACAACCCCACAGACGAGCAACACCAAGCGGAAAGTCAATATCCCAGCCCAGAGTACTACTCCCTGATTGAAGTGAATGATGCATTCACCCAGCTGGAGGTAAGGCAGGTTGAGCTGGAACAGCAAGTGAACACATGCCAGTCAGCATAAAAAAAATTGTCCAGCTCAACAACACCCATCAACCAGACCCCAAGAGCTGGAGGTGGAGAGAGACATATCTGCACTCTGGACTGTGGTGAGACAACATCAATAGGAGATTAATCAGGAGAAGAACAGAGCACTAGAGGAGAGGATCAGAGTGCTGGAGGAGAGGGTGAGGGGGATGGCGTGTGACAGAGAACAACCCATTTGAGAGCTGGCCAAGCCCGCAGAGAAGCCAGCAGAACAGCCAACCTCCGCCCCTGACCAAAGCCTTGACACCACAGCAGAACAGTCCACCCCAGACCCTGACCATAGCCTCAACATCACAGCAGGACAGACAAATGAAGAAGCCCAAGTCCAGGGTATCCCACCCCCTCTGAGCAGCCCCCCCTGTCAGCCACCCTGATAGCCCTCCAGATCCCCCCCACACCCACTGAGGACATACACAAGCCACTGATTGTACTCCTAATGGACACAAACAGTCTCTAAACTCTGGTGTCCAAACACCCTGCATGCCCTATACCTTCAGTCTGAAGACCAACTAGGGTCACCCAGCCACATAATAATAGACACAGGCACAAAAACCACCTGAGAGCACAGCAGGAAACGGTGGCCACAGCACTCAAGGGAGTGATTGAAAAAGCTTATTCTACATTCCCCAACGCACAAGTGGTTATCTCCACCTTTCTACCATGAAAAGACTTCCACCCTGCTACCATACAGCGCGTAAACGCAAGTATTTCCCGTGACTGTGCCTCAAAACCAAATGTTTACCTGGCCCACCACTCCACCCTGACCAGGTCCATCTATACAAGGCAGCAGTGCCCACCTTCGCCCGGACCCTAAAGGACATTGCCCTCAACCGCAGCCCCAACACCTCACACAGGAGCAACAGATCAACAGATACCCCGCCCAGACCAGCGAGACACTCTCCCAGACCTGCCAGGACCCCCCCCCCCCAGACCTACACATAGAGGACCCACATCCAGACCACAGCACCACCAGCCACATCCACACCCCCCCCCCCCCAAGTCAAACATGCCCACACCCCATTTAGGCCCCCTCAGATCAGACCTACGCCACTCCTGCCCACCCCATGCACCCCACTCTGGCAAAGAGGGCCTCAACATGAAAGTCACACATACGCCCAGGCCATGAACAGGCAAACAGACCCAACCCCCATTCTAACACTAGCCCAAGCCAATGGCATATACCAGATTCTCAGCAGGCTCTGCTCACACTTACTGGTCTGAGGCCAAACCACACGACTAACAAAATTGGACACTTTATGGTACACAAAGCCTTCACTATTTCAGCCTGGAATATCCAAGGCCCGTGGCCATCTGCCTTTGACCTAAAGAGCAGCAACCTGGACTTGGAAAGGAAATGATCTCATCAGAGAAAAATGGCCTCCTGTGTGCTACCTATATCCCCCCACTAGAATCCCCATACTTTAATGAAGACAGCTTCTCCATCCTAGAGGGGGAGATCAATCATTTCCAGGCCCAGGGACATGTACTAGTTTGAGGCGACCTAAATGCCAGAACTGGACGAGAACCTGACACCCTCAGCACACAGGGGGACAAACACCTACCTGGAGGTGACAGCACTCCCTGCCTCATATGCACCCCTAGACACAACTATGACAACATAACCAACAAAAACTGGTCACAACTCCTGCAGCTCTGTCACACGCTGGGTATGTACATAGTCAAATGTATGCTTCGAGGGGACTCCTACAGTAGGTACACCTACAGCTCATCTCTTGGCAGTAGTACTGTAGACTACTTTATCACTGACCTCAACCCAGAGTCTCTCAGAGGATTGTCAGTCAGCCCACTGACACCCCTATCAGATCACAGCAAAATCACAGTCTACTTGAACAGAGCAATACTCAATCATGAGGCATTAAAGCCAAAGGAACTGAATTATATAAAGAAATGCTATAGATGGAAGGAAAGTAGTGTGGAAACCTACCAAAAACCAATTAGGCAACAACAAATTCAATCCCTTTTAGAACAACTTCCTGGACAAAACGTTCCACTGTAACAGTGAAGGTGTAAACTTGGCAGTAGAAAACATAAACAGTATATTTAACCTCTCAGCTTCCCTATCAAATCTAAAAATGTCAAACAGAAAACCAAAGAAAATTAACAAATGAGAAATGGTTTAATGAAGAATGCAAAAACCTAAGAAAGAAATTGAGAAACCTATCCAACCAAAAACACAGAGACCCAGAAAACCTGAGTCTACACCTTCACTATGGTGAATCACTTAAACAATACAGAAATACACTACGGAAAAAGAAGGAACAGCACGTCTGAAATCAGCTCAATGTAATTGAAGAGTCCGTAGACTCTAACCACTTCTGGGAAAACTGCAAAACACTAAACAAACAAGAGTTATCTATCCAAAACGGAGATGTATGGGTAAACTACTTCTCCAATCTTGTTGTACCAATAACAAAGAACAAAGAACAAACAGCAAAAACATATACATGATCCAATACAGATCTTAGAATCAACTATTAAAGACTACCAGAACCCACTGGATTCTCCAATTACCTTGAATGTACGAAAGGACAAAATACAAACCCTCCAACCCAAAAAGGCCTGTGGGTTGATGGTATCCTCAATGAAATGACGAAAATATACAGACAACAAATTCCAATTGGCTATACTTAAACTCTAACATCATCCTCAGCTCTGGCATCTTCCCCAATATTTAGAACCAAGGACTGATCACCCCAATCCACAAAGGTGGAGACAAATTTGACCCCAATAACTTCCGTATGTTATGCATCAACAGCAACCTTGGGAAAATCATCTGCATTATCATTAACAGCGGACTCGTACATTTCCTCAGTGAAAACAATGTACTGAGCAAATGTCAAATTGGCTTTTTACCAAATTACCATACGACAGAACACCCTGCACACCCTAATAGACAAACAAACAAAAAGGCAGTCTTCTCATGCTTTTTTGATTTCAAAAAGATAAGACTCAATTTGAGGGTCTGCTATACAAATTGATGAAAAGTGGTGTTGGGGGAAAAAACATACAACATTATAATATCCATGTACACAAACAACAAGTGTGCGGTTAAAATTGGCAAAAAACACACACATTTCTTTCCACAGTGCCGTGGGATGAGACAGGGATGCAGCTTAAGCCCCACCCTCTTCAACATATATATTGTATTGAATACTCAGGGAGAACAAGGTGTAGATTCATGCACAGAGCGCGGCAGGTGTTTATTTCGCCTTGGTCATACACAGGTAGGCAAACAGGCAGGTGAATCAAAACTAGGACTATAACTGGTTCTCACAAATGAGCTAGGAACAGGCTTAGTAGAGTCAAAACGAACAATCCCTCACAAAGGCACAAACAGAATGAACTGAACTAAATAAGGAGCAGATGAGACCAGGTGAGTAACTAACACAGGTGAAATCAATGAACAAAAATGAAAGACAGGGCTACGTTCAAGAACACAACGAAACAGAAGACAAGGTTGACTAAGAAAATAAATACAGAACCGTCCATATATCAATGAATTGTCGAGGGCACTAGAGCAGTCTGCAGCACCTGGCCTCACCCTACAAGAATCTGAAGTCAAATGTCTACTGTTTGCTGATGATGTGGTGCTTCTGTCCCCAACCAACGATGGCCTACAGCAGCACCTACAGCTGAAGGTTGGAGTCATTAAAACTCGTTTATCAATGACCATATTAGAGATTACACAGACCCACAAAGAATTTGTAAACAAACCCAATTTTGATAAACTCCCATATCTATGGGGTGAAATGCCACACTGTGCAGTCACAGCAGCATGATTTGTAACCTGTTGTCACAAGAAAGGGGCAACCAGTGAAGAACAAACACCATTGTAAACTCATATTTATGTTTATTTATTTTCACTTTTGTACTATAACTATTTGTACATATGACATTTGAAATGACTTTATTATTTTGGAACTTTTGTGAGTGTTATGTTTAATGTACATTTTTATTGTTTATTTCACTTTTGTTTATTGCCAAATCAAGTGAAGTAGATAATGTTAACACAGCAAGAGAGCGAGAGATCTAGTCTCTGAGACCAGGCTGACTGTTGAGTCACTCTGTCACGCACACAGACCGACAGACACACCTCAGAGAGCAGAGGCGCAGCTCGTCTATCAACATCGACTTCTCCAGCCAAATCTCTCTGAAGGTTTCCCCTCGGAAATTGTGTGTGTGTGTGAGAATGCTAAGTGGACCACCCAGCTCTGCAGTTTCAGCTTGACCGGGCCATGGTCTTGCTTAGAACACACAGAGCATCTTTTTGACTCATTGGCTGTCCCCTGGCCTGCCGTGTGTGTGTGTGTGTGTGTGTGTGTGTGTGTGTGTGTGTGTGTGTGAGAGAGATAGATAGAGATAGAGAGGTTACATGCTGGTGTAGAGATTTGCTCCATACCCACCCAGGCCTGCTCCCTCTTATCCCAGAAAGACTGTTCCTTGTTGGGGCGTTAAATCACTGTGGGTCCTGGTCTGACTACAGGCCTACAAAACGGACATACAGATAGTAATAGGAGCCATGTCTTCCACAGGCATACTGTCTGTTATACACGCACACACACAAACAGTCTGAATTTCCCTAGTCCCTTTCCCCTGGGCTCCTCATCTCATTGTCTGTGTGGAGACAGAACTGGTTTAGGAGACAGACAGACAGACAGACAGACAGAGAGGGTTACTGGTTAAGAGGGTGAGTACCTCAATCAGCTATCATAATGACTGAACAACTACATAAATCAATTAGTGGGAAGCGGTTCCCCTAAACCAGGCTTTCCCAAACTCGGTCCTGGACCCCCCCTGGGTCTCCTCCTGGTTTTTGTCCTAGCACTACACAGCTGATTCCAGTAATCAAAGCTTGATGAGGAGTTGGTTATTTGAATCAGCTGTGTAGTGCTAGGGCGAAAACTCAACTTGCACCCAAGTCGGGCCCCAGGACCGAGTTTGGGAAAACCTACCCTAAACCACTGATGCAGGGTCCGAGATATTTCTATCCATGTAACGGTTCAGGTTAGGAGCTGGGGCAGTCAAATCTAATCCTAGATCTTTGGTTAATGCAAACTTTTACCTTGGGAATTGGCTCTAAATGGAAGCCATTTTGGTTATTTTAAGCACGGCAGTGATTCATGGTTTCCTTCTACCTGATGGAAACCACAAAACAAAAACCTCATGAGTTTGTGTGTGAAGTCTTACTGTTACGCTGCCAACTCTTCCTGCATCTCCTTTCATTTGCTCTCCCTCTTCAACTCGTACCCACTTGTCTTTTCCAATAATTATCATCTTTATGCGTTTTGTAATTGATGTTGTTGTTAGTTCTCTCTCTCAATTCAAAGGGGATTTATTAGCATGGTCTCTTTCAATTACGATGGGTATTATTAGCATGGGAAACATGTTTACATTGCCAACGCAACTGAAATAATAAACAATAAACAAAGGTGATGAGAAACAAACAGTGTCAACAAAAACATTCCAAAATCTACAGTAATCATTGCACTCATACAGGTTTCAAAGGGATTAAAACGTTTCAAATGTTATATTATCAGCCACGTACAGTGTTTGAACAATATGCAAATAGTTGTAGTACGAATAATAGGGGAAGATGAGGAAACAGATGAATATGGGTGGTATTTACAATGTTGTGTTCCACTGGTTGCCCTTTTCTCATGGTAACGGGCCACACATCTTGCTGCTGTGATTGCACATTGCGGTATTTCGCCTAACAGATATGGGAGTTTATCAATGTTTGATTTGTTTTCAAATTCTTTATGGGTCTGTGTGATCTGTGGGAAATATGTCTCTCTCTCTCTCAATTCAATTTAAATTTAAGGGCATATTTGGCATGGGAAACACATGTTAAACATTGCCAAATCAAGTGAAGTAGATAATAAACAAAAGTGAAATAAACAATAAAATGCAACAGTAAACATTACACTCACAAAAGTTCCAAAAAGAATAAAGACATACAATGGTGTTTGTTCTTCACTAGTTGACCTTTTCTTGTGGCAACAGGTCACAAATCTTGCTGCTGTGATGGCAGGCTGTGGTATTTCACCCAGTAGATATGGGAGTTTATCAAAATTGGGTTTGTTTTCATTGTGGGTCTGTGTAATCTGAGGGAAATATGTGTCTCTAATATGGTCATACAGGAGGTTAGGAAGTGCAGCTCAGTTTCCACCTCATTTTGTGTGCAGTGTGCACATAGACCTGGCTCTCAAGAGAAGACCGGCTGTGTACGACAGCCTTTCTCAATAGCAAGGCTATGCTCAACGAGTCTGTACATTGTCAAAGCTTTCCTTAAGTTTGGGTCAGTCACAGTGGTCAGGTATTCTGCCAGTGTGTACTCTCTGTTTAGGGCCAAATAACATTCTATTTTGCTCAGTTTTTTTTGTTAATTCTTTCCAATGTGTCAAGTAATTATATTTTTGTTTTGTCATGATTTGGTTGGGTCTAATTGTGTTGCTGTCCTGGGGCTCTGTGGGGTCTGTTTGTGTTTGTGAACAGAGCCCCAGGACCAGCTTGCTTAAGAGGACTCTTCTCCAGGTTCATCTCTCTGTAGGTGATGGCTTTGTTATGGAAGGTTTGGGAATCGCTTCCTTTTAGTTGGTTGTAGAATTTAACAGCTCTTTTCTGGATTTTGATAATTAGCGGGTACCGGCCTAATTCTGCTCTGCATGCATTATTTGGTATTTTACGTTGGACACGGAGGATATTTTTGCAGAATTCTGCATGTAGAGTCTCAATTTGGTGTTTGTCCCATTTTATGAATTCTTGGTTGGTGAGCAGACCCCAAACCTCACAACCATAAAGGGCAATGGGTTCTATTACTGATTCAAGTATTTTTTGCCAGATCCTAATTGGTATGTCACATTTTATGTTCCTTTAGATGGCGTAGAAGGCCCTTCTTGCCTTGTCTCTCAGATCGTTCACAGCTTTGTGGAAGTTACCTGTGGCACTGATGTTTAGGCCGAGGTATGTATTGTTTTTTTGTGTGCTCTAGGGCGACGGTGCCTAAATGGAATTTGTATTTGTGGTCCTGGCAACTGGACCTTTTTTGGAACACCATTATTTTTATCTTACTGAGATTTACTGTCAGGGCCCAGGTCTGACAGAATCTGTGCAGAAGATCTGGGTGCTTGTCACGATCGTCGTAATGAGCGGACCAAGGCCCAGTGTGAGTTTAGTTCTACATATTTTTAATCTCCGTGAAACAAACAAAACAATAAAGAAACAACGAAACGTGAAGTCATGACGTGCACACAGGCAACTAAACACAAACAATATCCCACAAAACACAGGTGAGGAAATGGCTACCTAAATATGATCCCCAATCAGAGGCAACGATAAACAGCTGCCTCTAATTGGGAACCATATTAGCACCAACGTAGAAATAGACATACTAGAACACCCACTAGTCACACCCTGACCTACTACACCATAGAGAACCAAGGGCTCTCTATGGTCAGGGCGTGACAGTACCCCCCCAAAAATGCAGACTCCGGCCGCAAAATCTGAAACCAAATGGGGATGGTAGGGGGGGTGATTAGTGTCGGTGGCGGCTCCGGTGCAGGTCGTAGCCCCGCCCAGACCCCGGATCCGGCCACCGCGCCGGGCTGAATGCCGTGCCTGGACATCGACACAAAGGAAGACTCCTGCCATGGAGCTGGGTTGGATGCCGTGCCTGGACTGGGCACCAGCGCAAAGGAGGACTCCGGCCCTGGAGCTGGGTTGGATGCCATGCCTGGACTGGGCATCGGCGCAGAGGAAGGCTCCCGCCTTGGAGCTGGACTGGACACCGTGCCTGGAAGCTCCGGACCGTGGACCGTCGCAGGAGGTTCCAGACCGTGGACCGTCGCAGGAGGTTCCGGACCGTGGACCGTCGCTGGAGGTTCCGGACCGTGGCTGGAGGTTCCGGACCGTGGACCGTCGCCGGAAGCTCTGGACTGTGGACCGTCGCCGGAAGCTCTGGACTGTGGACCGTCGCCGGAAGCTCTGGACTGTGGACCGTCGCCGGAAGCTCTGGACTGTGGACCGTCGCCGGAAGCTCTGGACTGTGGATGCGCACTGGAGGCCTAGTGCGTGGAGCCGGTACAGGTGGCACCGGACTGGTGACACGCACTTCAGGGCGAGTGCGAGGAGCAGGCACAGGACGTACCGGACTGGGGACACGCACTTCAGGGCGAGTGCGAGGAGCAGGCACAGGACGTACCGGACTGGGGACACAGGTTGCACCAGACTGCTAACCGGATCCTCTGGTCGGATGTTGAGCAGAACACACTTGCACAACATCTCTCTCTCTCTCTCTCTCTCCCAACTTCTCCATTGCCTCCCTGACAGTCTCTGGCTCTTTCCGCGACTCAGCCGAGTATATGGATTCTTCAATTACATTAAGCTGATTTTTGACGTGCTGTTCCTTCTTTTTCCGTACTGTATTTCTGTATTGTTTAAGTGATTCAACATAGTGAAGGCGTAGGCTCAGGTTTTCTGGGTCTATATGTTTTTGGACAGAAAGGTTTCTCAATTTCTTTCTTAGGATTTTGCATTCTTCATCAAAACATTTGTCATTATTGTTCATTTTCTTCGGTTTTCTGTTTGACATTTTTAGATTTGATAGGGAAGCTGAGAGGTTAAATATACTGTTTAGGTTTTCTACTGCCAAGTTTACACCTTCACTATTACAGTGGAACGTTTTGTCCAAAAAGTTGTAATTGGTTTTTGGTAGGTTTCCACACTACTTTCCTTCCATCTATAGCATTTCTTTATATTATTCAGTTCCTTTGGCTTTGATGCCTCATGATTGAGTATTGCTCTGTTCAAGTAGACTGATTTTGCTGTGATCTGATAGGGGTGTCAGTGGGCTGACTGACAATCCTCTGAGAGACTCTGGGTTGAGGTCAGTGAAAAAGTATTCTACAGTACTACTGACAAGAGATGAGCAATATGTGTACCTACTGTAGGAGTCCCCTCGAAGCCTACCATTGACTATGTACATACCCAGTGTGCGACAGAGCTGCAGGAGTTCTGACCAGTTTTTGTTGGTAATGTTGTCGTAATTGTGCCTAGGGGGGCATATGGGGGAGGGAATGCTGTCACCTCCAGGCAGGTGTTTGTCCCCCTGTGTGCTGAGGGTGTCAGGTTCTTGTCCGGTTCTGGCATTTAGGTCGCCACAGACTAGTACATGTCCCTGGGCCTGGTAATGATTGATTTCCCCCTTCAGGATGGAGAAGCTGTCTTCATTAAAGTGTGGGGGGATATAGGTAGCACACAGATATAGATCTCTCTCTCCTCTTCGCTCTCTTCTCTTCTCTCTCACTGATAAACGATAGCCCAGCGGAGATGATACAACAGCCATAACATACACACAAACAGCAGGAGAGGATCACAGCCACCTCTACCATGAGAGGGCCGGGGGGGAGCAGGAAGAAAACAGAGGAACAAAAAGAGGGGAGGGAGGAATGGAGCTATTTTGTAAGGCCTTGGAGACCTGAGTCCGGATATGGCTTTTATGCTAGGGAGAGTCAATTACTTCCCTCCACACACACACACACACACACACACACACACAACTGTCACAGTTGTTTGACGTGGAAACATGACTAAAAAAGGGAATGAAAATATTCTAGGAGACTTTAAGAGTACATTGTATGAATGAAGGGACAGATGGAGGCAGTATATATATATATATATATATCCACAGTGAGGGAAAAAAGTATTTGATTCCCTGCTGATTTTGTACGTTTGCCCACTGACAAAGAAATTATCAGTCTATAATTTTAATGGTAGGTTTATTTGAACAGTGAGAGACAGAATAACAACAACAAAAAATCCAGAAAAACGCATGTCAAAAATGTTATAAATTGATTTGCATTTTAATGAGGGAAAAAAGTATTTGACTCTGCAAAACATGACTTAGTACTTGGTGGCAAAACCCTTGTTGGCAATCACAGAGGTCAGACGTTTCTTGTAGTTGGCCACCAGGTTTGCACACATCTCAGGAGGGATTTTGTCCCACTCCTCTTTGCAGATCTTCTCCAAGTAATTAAGGTTTCGAGGCTGACGTTTGGCAACTCGAACCTTCAGCTCCCTCCACAGATTTTCTATGGGATTAAGGTCTGGAGACTGGCTAGGCCACTCCAGGACCTTAATGTGCTTTTTCTTGAGCCACTCCTTTGTTGCCTTGGCCGTGTGTTTTGGGTCATTGTCATGCTGGAATACCCATCCACGACCCATTTTCAATGCCCTGGCTGAGGGAAGGAGGTTCTCACCCAAGATTTGACGGTACATGGCCCCATCCATCGTCCCTTTGATGCGGTGAAGTTGTCTTGTCCCCTTAGCAGAAAAACACCCCCAAAGCATAATGTTTCCACCTCCATGTTTGACGGTGGGGATGGTGTCTTGGAGTCATAGGCAGCATTCCTCCTCCTCCAAATACGGCGAGTTGAGTTGATGCCAAAGAGCTACATTTTTTTCTCATCTGACCACAACACTTTCACCCAGTTGTCCTCTGAATCATTCAGATGTTCATTGGCAAACTTCAGACTGGCATGTATATGTGGTTTCTTGAGCAGGGGGACCTTGCGGGCGCTGCATGATTTCAGTCCTTCACGGCGTAGTGTGTTACCAATTGTTTTCTTGGTGACTATGGTCCCAGCTGCCTTGAGATCATTGACAAGATCCTCCAGTGTAGTTCTGGGCTGATTCCTCACCGTTCTCATGATCATTGCAACTCCACGAGGTGAGATCTTGCATGGAGCCCCAGGCCGAGGGAGACTGACAGTTCTTTTGTGTTTCTTCCATTTGCGAATAATCGCACCAACTGTTGTCACCTTCTCACCAAGCTGCTTGGCGATGGTCTTGTAGCCCATTCCAGCCTTGTGTAGGTCTACAATCTTGTCCCTGACATCCTTGGAGAGCTCTTTGGTCTTGGCCATGGTGGAGAGTTTGGAATCTGATTGATTGATTGCTTCTGTGGACAGGTGTCTTTTATACAGGTAACAAACTGAGATTAGGAGCACTCCCTTTAAGAGTGTGCTCCTAATCTCAGCTCGTTACCTGTATAAAAGACACCTGGGAGCCAGAAATCTTTCTGATTGAGAGGGGGTCAAATACTTATTTCCCTCATTAAAATGAAAATCAATTTATAACATTTTTGACATGAGTTTTTCTGGACTTTTTTGGTGTTATTCTGTCTCACACTGTTCAAATAAACCTACCATTAAAATTATAGACTGATCATTTCTTTGTCAGTGGGCAAACGTACAAAATCAGCAGGGGATCAAATACTTTTTTCCCCCTCACTGTATACACATACATACAGTTGAAGTGGGAAGTTTACATACACCTTAGCCAAATACATTTAAAACTCAGTTTTTCACAATTTCTTACATTTAATCCTAGTAAGAATTCCCTGTCTTAGGTCAGTTAGGATCACCAATTAATTTTAAGATGTCAGAATAATAGTAGAGAGAATGATTTATTTCAGCTTCCATTTCTTTCATCACATTCCCAGTGGATCAGAAGTTTACATACACTGAATTAGTATTTGGTAGCATTGCCTTTAAATTGTTTAACTTGGGTCAAACGTTTCGGGTAGCCTTCCACAAGCTTCCCACAATAAGTTGGGTGAATTTTGTCCCATTCCTCCTGACAGCTGGTGTAACTGAGTCAGGTTTGTAGGCCTCCTTGCTCGCACACGCTTTTCAGTTCTGCCCACACATTTTCTATAGGATTGAGGTCAGGGCTTTGTGATGGCCACTCCAATATCTTGACTTTGTTGTCCTTAAGCCACAACTTTGGAAGTATGCTTGGGGTCATTGTCCATTTGGAAGACCCTTTTGCGACCAAGCTTTAACTTCCTGACCGATGTCTTGAGATGTTGCTTCAATATATCCACATCATTTTCCTACCTCATGATGCCATCTATTTTGTGAAGTGCACCAGTCCCTCCTGCAGCAAAGCACCCCCACAACATGATGCTGCCACCCCCGTGCTTCACGGTTGGGATGGTGTTCTTCGGCTTGCAAGCCTCCCCCTTTTTCCTCCAAACATAACAATGGTGATTATGGCCAAACAGTTCTATTTTTGTTTCATCAGACCAGAGGACATTTCCCAAAAAGTACGATCTTTGTCCACATGTGCAGTTGCAAACCGTAGTCTGGCTTTTTTACGGCGGTTTTGGAGCAGTGGCTTCTTCTTTGCTGAGCAGCCTTTCAGGTTATGTCGACATAGGACTCGTTTTACTGTGGATATAGATACTTTTGTACCCGTTTCCTCCAGCATCTTCACAAGGTCCTTTGCTGTTATTCTGGGATTGATTTGCACTTTTCGCACCAAAGTACGTTCATCTCTAGGAGACAGAACGCGTCTCCTTCCTGAGCGGTATGACGGCTGCCTGGTCCCATGGTGTTTATACTTGCGTACTATTGTTTGTACAGATGAACGTGGTACCTTCAGGTGTTTGGAAAATGCTCCCAAGGATGAACCAGACTTGTGGAGGTCTACAATTGTTTTCTGAGGTCTTGGCTGATTTCTTTTGATTTTCCTTTGATGTCAAGCAAAGAGGCACTGAGTTTGAAGGTAGGCCTTGAAATACATCTGCAGGTACACCTCCAATTGACTCAAATGATGTCAATTAGCCTATCAGAAGCTTCTAAAGCCATGACATCATTTTCTGGAATTTTCCAAGCTGTTTAAAGGCACAGTCAACTTAGTGTATGTAAACTTCTGACCCACTGGAAATGTGATAGAGTGAATTATAAGTGAAATAATCTGTCTGTAAACAATTGTTGGAAAAATTACTTGTTTCATGCACAAAGTAGATGTCCTAACCGACTTGCCAAAACTATAGTTTGTTAACAAGAATTTGTGGAGTGGTTGAAAAACGAGTTTTAATGACTCCAACCTAAGTGTATGTAAACTTCCGACTTCAACTGTGTGTGTGTGTGTGTGTGTGTGTGTGTGTGTGTGTGTGTGTGTGTGTGTGTGTGTGTGTGTGTGTGTGGTGGGATAATAGCAGTAAGTGAGTCATGATTTTGACATTTCCATGTGGTGCGGTGTATTCCACTAACCACTCTGAGATCCATGTCAAGATTTTATGATCTACAGTCATTTACGATTTTATGATCTACAGTCATTTACTAACAGCTATTAAAAAACAACCAGATCCTTTATAGTCAGCACCAAGCCCAACACCCCCCAAGCCCAACACCCCCCAAGCCCAACACCCCCCAAGCCCAACACCCCAAGCCCAACACCCCCCAAGCCCAACACCCCAACCCCAACACACCCCAAATCCCAACACCCCCCAAATCCCAACACCCCCCAAGCCCAACACCCCCCAAGCCCAACACCCCCCAAGCCCAACACCCCCCAAGCCCAACACCCCCCAAGCCCAACACACCCCAAGCCCAACACACCCCAACACCCCCCAAGCCCAACACACCCCAACACCCCCCAAGCCCAACACACCCCAACACCCCCCAAGCCCAACACACCCCAAGCCCAACACCCCCCAAGCCCAACACACCCCAAGCCCAACACACCCCAAGCCCAACACACCCCAAGCCCAACACACCCCAAGCCCAACACACCCCAAGCCCAACACACAGTCCTACGCTCTCCTTCCTCCCTGTGTGTGTGTCCTACATGAAGCAGATGCAGAATAGGATGTGTGTGCGAGTGTGTCTCTTACCTGCAGCAGATGACGGCCTTGCAGGACAGGGCGAGGTCTAGGAAGGCTTGGCGGAGCTCGAAGGACAGGGCGTATTTCAGGGTCTGTCCATCGATGATCAGAGCCAACTCATTCTCCTTCCTCAGAGAGTCACCCAGAGACGTACAGTGGGCTGTCAGGGTGGCACGTGTTGCCTGGGGAGGGCAAGAGAAAGAGGGGGTTCAACACACACACACACACACGGTATATATTCTTCATCTACAGGTTTTAAGCAGAAATGGAGATGCAAAAGTATACAATCGAAAATCAACACACACACACACACACACACACGTACATTAACAGGCTGGAGGGACTGAGAAAGAGTGAAGAAAGAGGGAGAGTGAAAGCAGGAGGCAAAGAGGAGAGAGTGAGACGGTAGAGGGACAAAGAGGAGAGAGTGAGACGGTAGAGGGACAAAGAGGAGAGAGTGAGCCAGTAGAGGGACAAAGAGGAGAGAGTGAGACAGTAGAGGGACAAAGAGGAGAGAGTGAGACAGTAGAGGGACAAAGAGGAGAGAGTGAGACAGTAGAGGGACAAAGAGGAGAGAGTGAGACAGTAGAGGGACAAAGAGGAGAGAGTGAGACAGTAGAGGGACAAAGAGGAGAGAGTGAGACAGTAGAGGGACAAAGAGGAGAGAGTGAGACAGTAGAGGGACAAAGAGGAGAGAGTGAGACAGTAGAGGGACAAAGAGGAGAGAGTGAGACAGTAGAGGGACAAAGAGGAGAGAGTGAGACAGTAGAGGGACAAAGAGGAGAGAGTGAGACAGTAGAGGGACAAAGAGGAGAGAGTGAGACAGTAGAGGGACAAAGAGGAGAGAGTGAGACAGTAGAGGGACAAAGAGGAGAGAGTGAGACAGTAGAGGGAGAAATATAGCCCAATATTGTGAAAGGGAAGGACTGAGTGAGGCAGGGAGAAGGAGATATCCATATCTTAATAATAGAGGTTGCTGCTCGGGGCAATATAAACCTCTATACATCAGTAGCAGCACAATCTGAAGTCTGAAGCACACAGTTAAATGCATTCGCTGATACCCAGGCACAAATCTCACACACACACACATACTTTATGCGTGCAGTCCTGGTTGTGTTTGTTGGACCTGTTTATGGGGTTGTAGTTTGGGGCAGTTTTGAAGGAGTTGTTGATAATAAAGGAACAGACTAATAGAGAAAACAAACATCCCATCGCCTCTAATGAGAACCATGTGGCCAGGCAGACACACAACACCACCACACAGCCCACACACACTTATAGGAGAACGAACACACACACACACACACACACACACACACACACTTACAGGAGAACGAACACACACACAACACCACCACACACACTTACAGGAGAACGAACACACACACAACACCACCACACACACTTACAGGAGAACGAACACACACACACAACACCACCACACACACTTACAGGAGAACGAACACACACACACTTACAGAAGAATGAACACACACACACTTACAGAAGAATGAACACACACACACACACGAGAATGAACACACACACACACACACTTACAGGAGAACGAACACACAGCCCACACACACTTACAGGAGAACAAACACACACAGCCCACACACACTTACAGGAGAACAAACACACACACACACACACACTTACAGGAAAACAAACACACACACACACTTACAGGAAAACACACACACACACACACACACACACACACACACACACACACACACACACACACACACACACACACACACACACACACACACACACACACACACACACACACACACACACACTTAATCCATACACACACTTGAGTAATACAAGACTTAATCCACACACAAACACAGATTTACAGAACATGTATACACTGTACATTCAAACTGTAAACAGACACACACTTTCACAATGTTCAGTATATAACATCAGATAGATGTAGACATTCAAAACCACAGTCCCAGGCACAAACACAGACATTGATCGTCCTTTATGGATTCAATGAACCCACAGAGAAGACAGGATTATTTCCAGTCAGATGACCCCAGCTCATCCCTGTGATCTGAACTGATATGACTCCTCTGTCAACTGACCAGAGTGTGGGAGAAACTACACACACACACACCCTTTCTTTCGCCCAGACCAACATTCTTTTTGCCCCCTGCTTACCTCCAAAATGTATACACTCACTCAAACACACACACACACACACACACACACACACACACACACACACACACACACACCACACACACACACACACAATCCAAAACATATCCAGCAACGTGCTGTCGCTCCTCTCTTGTTCTCTCAGCCTTGGACTGTGTTTCTCTTCTAGTCCAGAACTCCTGTTTGCATTTACCTTCTCCCAAACAAGGGGAGAGTAAAACAAAGAGAATGAAAGGATATTACCGGTTGTCAGAGTTCTGCAAATCAAAGTCCCTGTGTGTGTGAGACTGTGTGAAAATGTGAGCGTGTGCTTGTGTTTAGGGGCACAGTCAGATAAAGTCCCATCCATCTGCCCCAGCAGAATCTCCTCATTCTGGAAATCACAGACTAAACACAAACATCACATTTTCTCTAAGCAATAAAAATGTAATACATCTACAAATGTACATTTACATTTTAGTAACATAGTAGATGCTCTAATCCAGAGGGACTTGCATTCATAAATTAACCTTCAACAATTTTTAGGTAAGAACCTCAATTAAAAAATGAAGAACCTTGTGCCTGTTGTCAGGATTACTTCATCTAACACCCACACTGTTATTATGAGATAGTTTGGTGTAGAGGGGCCATCACACTGTTATTATGAGATAGTTTGGTGTAGAGGGGCCATCACACTGTTATTATGAGGTAGTTTGGTGTAGAGGGCCATCACACTGTTATTATGAGGTAGTTTGGTGTAGAGGGGCCATCACACTGTTATTATGAGATAGTTTGGTGTAGAGGGGCCATCACACTGTTATTATGAGATAGTTTGGTGTAGAGGGGCCATCACACTGTTATTATGAGATAGTTTGGTGTAGAGGGGCGTCACACTGTTATTATGAGATAGTTTGGTGTAGAGGGGCCATCACACTGTTATTATGAGGTAGTTTGGTGTAGAGGGGCCATCACACTGTTATTATGAGGTAGTTTGGTGTAGAGGGGCGTCACACTGTTATTATGAGGTAGTTTGGTGTAGAGGGGCCATCACACTGTTATTATGAGGTAGTTTGGTGTAGAGGGGCCATCACACTGTTATTATGAGATAGTTTGGTGTAGAGGGGCCATCACACTGTTATTATGAGGTAGTTTGGTGTAGAGGGGCCATCACACTGTTATTATGAGGTAGTTTGGTGTAGAGGGGCCATCACACTGTTATTATGAGGTAGTTTGGTGTAGAGGGGCCATCACACTGTTATTATGAGATAGTTTGGTGTAGAGGGGCCATCACACTGTTATTATGAGATAGTTTGGTGTAGAGGGGCCATCACACTGTTATTATGAGATAGTTTGGTGTAGAGGGGCCGTCACACTGTTATTATGAGATAGTTTGGTGTAGAGGGGCCATCACACTGTTATTATGAGATAGTTTGGTGTAGAGGGGCCATCACACTGTTATTATGAGGTAGTTTGGTGTAGAGGGGCCATCACACTGTTATTATGAGATAGTTTGGTGTAGAGGGGCCATCACACTGTTATTATGAGATAGTTTGGTGTAGAGGGGCGTCACACTGTTATTATGAGATAGTTTGGTGTAGAGGGGCCATCACACTGTTATTATGAGGTAGTTTGGTGTAGAGGGGCCATCACACTGTTATTATGAGGTAGTTTGGTGTAGAGGGGCCATCACACTGTTATTATGAGATAGTTTGGTGTAGAGGGGCCGTCACACTGTTATTATGAGGTAGTTTGGTGTAGAGGGGCCATCACACTGTTATTATGAGATAGTTTGGTGTAGAGGGGCCATCACACTGTTATTATGAGATAGTTTGGTGTAGAGGGGCCATCACACTGTTATTATGAGATAGTTTGGTGTAGAGGGGCCATCACACTGTTATTATGAGGTAGTTTGGTGTAGAGGGGCCATCACACTGTTATTATGAGATAGTTTGGTGTAGAGGGGCCATCACACTGTTATTATGAGGTAGTTTGGTGTAGAGGGGCCATCACACTGTTATTATGAGGTAGTTTGGTGTAGAGGGGCCATCACACTGTTATTATGAGGTAGTTTGGTGTAGAGGGGCCATCACACTGTTATTATGAGGTAGTTTGGTGTAGAGGGGCATCACACTGTTATTATGAGATAGTTTGGTGTAGAGGGGCGTCACACTGTTATTATGAGGTAGTTTGGTGTAGAGGGGCCATCACACTGTTATTATGAGATAGTTTGGTGTAGAGGGGCGTCACACTGTTATTATGAGATAGTTTGGTGTAGAGGGGCCATCACACTGTTATTATGAGATAGTTTGGTGTAGAGGGGCGTCACACTGTTATTATGAGGTAGTTTGGTGTAGAGGGGCCATCACACTGTTATTATGAGATAGTTTGGTGTAGAGGGGCCATCACACTGTTATTATGAGGTAGTTTGGTGTAGAGGGGCCATCACACTGTTATTATGAGGTAGTTTGGTGTAGAGGGGCGTCACACTGTTATTATGAGGTAGTTTGGTGTAGAGGGGCCATCACACTGTTATTATGAGATAGTTTGGTGTAGAGGGGCCATCACACTGTTATTATGAGGTAGTTTGGTGTAGAGGGGCCATCACACTGTTATTATGAGGTAGTTTGGTGTAGAGGGGCCATCACACTGTTATTATGAGATAGTTTGGTGTAGAGGGGCCATCACACTGTTATTATGAGATAGTTTGGTGTAGAGGGGCCATCACACTGTTATTATGAGGTAGTTTGGTGTAGAGGGGCCATCACACTGTTATTATGAGGTAGTTTGGTGTAGAGGGGCCATCACACTGTTATTATGAGGTAGTTTGGTGTAGAGGGGCCATCACACTGTTATTATGAGATAGTTTGGTGTAGAGGGGCCATCACACTGTTATTATGAGGTAGTTTGGTGTAGAGGGGCCATCACACTGTTATTATGAGATAGTTTGGTGTAGAGGGGCCATCACACTGTTATTATGAGATAGTTTGGTGTAGAGGGGCCATCACACTGTTATTATGAGGTAGTTTAGTGTAGAGGGGCCATCACACTGTTATTATGAGATAGTTTGGTGTAGAGGGGCCATCACACTGTTATTATGAGATAGTTTGGTGTAGAGGGGCCATCACACTGTTATTATGAGATAGTTTGGTGTAGAGGGGCCATCACACTGTTATTATGAGATAGTTTGGTGTAGAGGGGCCATCACACTGTTATTATGAGATAGTTTGGTGTAGAGGGGCCATCACACTGTTATTATGAGGTAGTTTGGTGTAGAGGGGCCATCACACTGTTATTATGAGGTAGTTTGGTGTAGAGGGGCCATCACACTGTTATTATGAGATAGTTTGGTGTAGAGGGGCCATCACACTGTTATTATGAGGTAGTTTGGTGTAGAGGGGCCATCACACTGTTATTATGAGGTAGTTTGGTGTAGAGGGGCCATCACACTGTTATTATGAGATAGTTTGGTGTAGAGGGGCCATCACACTGTTATTATGAGATAGTTTGGTGTAGAGGGGCCATCACACTGTTATTATGAGGTAGTTTGGTGTAGAGGGGCCATCACACTGTTATTATGAGATAGTTTGGTGTAGAGGGGCCATCACACTGTTATTATGAGGTAGTTTGGTGTAGAGGGGCCATCACACTGTTATTATGAGGTAGTTTGGTGTAGAGGGGCCATCACACTGTTATTATGAGATAGTTTGGTGTAGAGGGGCCATCACACTGTTATTATGAGATAGTTTGGTGTAGAGGGGCCATCACACTGTTATTATGAGATAGTTTGGTGTAGAGGGGCCATCACACTGTTATTATGAGATAGTTTGGTGTAGAGGGGCCATCACACTGTTATTATGAGATAGTTTGGTGTAGAGGGGCCATCACACTGTTATTATGAGGTAGTTTGGTGTAGAGGGGCCATCACACTGTTATTATGAGATAGTTTGGTGTAGAGGGGCCATCACACTGTTATTATGAGATAGTTTGGTGTAGAGGGGCCATCACACTGTTATTATGAGGTAGTTTGGTGTAGAGGGGCCATCACACTGTTATTATGAGATAGTTTGGTGTAGAGGGGCCATCACACTGTTATTATGAGATAGTTTGGTGTAGAGGGGCCATCACACTGTTATTATGAGATAGTTTGGTGTAGAGGGGCCATCACACTGTTATTATGAGATAGTTTGGTGTAGAGGGGCCATCACACTGTTATTATGAGGTAGTTTGGTGTAGAGGGGCCATCACACTGTTATTATGAGGTAGTTTGGTGTAGAGGGGCCATCACACTGTTATTATGAGGTAGTTTGGTGTAGAGGGGCCATCACACTGTTATTATGAGATAGTTTGGTGTAGAGGGGCCATCACACTGTTATTATGAGATAGTTTGGTGTAGAGGGGCCATCACACTGTTATTATGAGGTAGTTTGGTGTAGAGGGGCCATCACACTGTTATTATGAGATAGTTTGGTGTAGAGGGGCCATCACACTGTTATTATGAGATAGTTTGGTGTAGAGGGGCCATCACACTGTTATTATGAGATAGTTTGGTGTAGAGGGGCCATCACACTGTTATTATGAGATAGTTTGGTGTAGAGGGGCCATCACACTGTTATTATGAGATAGTTTGGTGTAGAGGGGCCATCACACTGTTATTATGAGATAGTTTGGTGTAGAGGGGCCATCACACTGTTATTATGAGATAGTTTGGTGTAGAGGGGCCATCACACTGTTATTATGAGATAGTTTGGTGTAGAGGGGCCATCACACTGTTATTATGAGGTAGTTTGGTGTAGAGGGGCCATCACACTGTTATTATGAGATAGTTTGGTGTAGAGGGGCCATCACACTGTTATTATGAGGTAGTTTGGTGTAGAGGGGCCATCACACTGTTATTATGAGATAGTTTGGTGTAGAGGGGCCATCACACTGTTATTATGAGATAGTTTGGTGTAGAGGGGCCATCACACTGTTATTATGAGGTAGTTTGGTGTAGAGGGGCCATCACACTGTTATTATGAGATAGTTTGGTGTAGAGGGGCCATCACACTGTTATTATGAGATAGTTTGGTGTAGAGGGGCCATCACACTGTTATTATGAGATAGTTTGGTGTAGAGGGGCCATCACACTGTTATTATGAGATAGTTTGGTGTAGAGGGGCCATCACACTGTTATTATGAGGTAGTTTGGTGTAGAGGGGCCATCACACTGTTATTATGAGATAGTTTGGTGTAGAGGGGCCATCACACTGTTATTATGAGATAGTTTGGTGTAGAGGGGCCATCACACTGTTATTATGAGATAGTTTGGTGTAGAGGGGCCATCACACTGTTATTATGAGATAGTTTGGTGTAGAGGGGCCATCACACTGTTATTATGAGATAGTTTGGTGTAGAGGGGCCATCACACTGTTATTATGAGGTAGTTTGGTGTAGAGGGGCCATCACACTGTTATTATGAGATAGTTTGGTGTAGAGGGGCCATCACACTGTTATTATGAGATAGTTTGGTGTAGAGGGGCCATCACACTGTTATTATGAGATAGTTTGGTGTAGAGGGGCCATCACACTGTTATTATGAGGTAGTTTGGTGTAGAGGGGCCATCACACTGTTATTATGAGATAGTTTGGTGTAGAGGGGCCATCACACTGTTATTATGAGGTAGTTTGGTGTAGAGGGGCCATCACACTGTTATTATGAGATAGTTTGGTGTAGAGGGGCCATCACACTGTTATTATGAGGTAGTTTGGTGTAGAGGGGCCATCACACTGTTATTATGAGGTAGTTTGGTGTAGAGGGGCCATCACACTGTTATTATGAGATAGTTTGGTGTAGAGGGGCCATCACACTGTTATTATGAGATAGTTTGGTGTAGAGGGGCCATCACACTGTTATTATGAGATAGTTTGGTGTAGAGGGGCCATCACACTGTTATTATGAGATAGTTTGGTGTAGAGGGGCCATCACACTGTTATTATGAGATAGTTTGGTGTAGAGGGGCCATCACACTGTTATTATGAGATAGTTTGGTGTAGAGGGGCCATCACACTGTTATTATGAGATAGTTTGGTGTAGAGGGGCCATCACACTGTTATTATGAGGTAGTTTGGTGTAGAGGGGCCATCACACTGTTATTATGAGGTAGTTTGGTGTAGAGGGGCCATCACACTGTTATTATGAGATAGTTTGGTGTAGAGGGGCCATCACACTGTTATTATGAGATAGTTTGGTGTAGAGGGGCCATCACACTGTTATTATGAGATAGTTTGGTGTAGAGGGGCCATCACACTGTTATTATGAGTAGTTTGGTGTAGAGGGGCCATCACACTGTTATTATGAGGTAGTTTGGTGTAGAGGGGCCATCACACTGTTATTATGAGGTAGTTTGGTGTAGAGGGGCCATCACACTGTTATTATGAGATAGTTTGGTGTAGAGGGGCCATCACACTGTTATTATGAGATAGTTTGGTGTAGAGGGGCCATCACACTGTTATTATGAGATAGTTTGGTGTAGAGGGGCCATCACACTGTTATTATGAGATAGTTTGGTGTAGAGGGGCCATCACACTGTTATTATGAGATAGTTTGGTGTAGAGGGGCCATCACACTGTTATTATGAGGTAGTTTGGTGTAGAGGGGCCATCACACTGTTATTATGAGATAGTTTGGTGTAGAGGGGCCATCACACTGTTATTATGAGGTAGTTTGGTGTAGAGGGGCCATCACACTGTTATTATGAGATAGTTTGGTGTAGAGGGGCCATCACACTGTTATTATGAGGTAGTTTGGTGTAGAGGGGCCATCACACTGTTATTATGAGGTAGTTTGGTGTAGAGGGGCCATCACACTGTTATTATGAGATAGTTTGGTGTAGAGGGGCCATCACACTGTTATTATGAGATAGTTTGGTGTAGAGGGGCCATCACACTGTTATTATGAGGTAGTTTGGTGTAGAGGGGCCATCACACTGTTATTATGAGGTAGTTTGGTGTAGAGGGGCCATCACACTGTTATTATGAGGTAGTTTGGTGTAGAGGGGCCATCACACTGTTATTATGAGATAGTTTGGTGTAGAGGGGCCATCACACTGTTATTATGAGATAGTTTGGTGTAGAGGGGCCATCACACTGTTATTATGAGATAGTTTGGTGTAGAGGGGCCATCACACTGTTATTATGAGGTAGTTTGGTGTAGAGGGGCCATCACACTGTTATTATGAGGTAGTTTGGTGTAGAGGGGCCATCACACTGTTATTATGAGATAGTTTGGTGTAGAGGGGCCATCACACTGTTATTATGAGGTAGTTTGGTGTAGAGGGGCCATCACACTGTTATTATGAGGTAGTTTGGTGTAGAGGGGCCATCACACTGTTATTATGAGATAGTTTGGTGTAGAGGGGCCATCACACTGTTATTATGAGGTAGTTTGGTGTAGAGGGGCCATCACACTGTTATTATGAGATAGTTTGGTGTAGAGGGGCCATCACACTGTTATTATGAGGTAGTTTGGTGTAGAGGGGCCATCACACTGTTATTATGAGATAGTTTGGTGTAGAGGGGCCATCACACTGTTATTATGAGATAGTTTGGTGTAGAGGGGCCATCACACTGTTATTATGAGGTAGTTTGGTGTAGAGGGGCCATCACACTGTTATTATGAGATAGTTTGGTGTAGAGGGGCCATCACACTGTTATTATGAGATAGTTTGGTGTAGAGGGGCCATCACACTGTTATTATGAGATAGTTTGGTGTAGAGGGGCCATCACACTGTTATTATGAGATAGTTTGGTGTAGAGGGGCCATCACACTGTTATTATGAGATAGTTTGGTGTAGAGGGGCCATCACACTGTTATTATGAGATAGTTTGGTGTAGAGGGGCCATCACACTGTTATTATGAGGTAGTTTGGTGTAGAGGGGCCATCACACTGTTATTATGAGATAGTTTGGTGTAGAGGGGCCATCACACTGTTATTATGAGATAGTTTGGTGTAGAGGGGCCATCACACTGTTATTATGAGATAGTTTGGTGTAGAGGGGCCATCACACTGTTATTATGAGGTAGTTTGGTGTAGAGGGGCCATCACACTGTTATTATGAGATAGTTTGGTGTAGAGGGGCCATCACACTGTTATTATGAGATAGTTTGGTGTAGAGGGGCCATCACACTGTTATTATGAGGTAGTTTGGTGTAGAGGGGCCATCACACTGTTATTATGAGGTAGTTTGGTGTAGAGGGGCCATCACACTGTTATTATGAGATAGTTTGGTGTAGAGGGGCCATCACACTGTTATTATGAGATAGTTTGGTGTAGAGGGGCCATCACACTGTTATTATGAGATAGTTTGGTGTAGAGGGGCCATCACACTGTTATTATGAGATAGTTTGGTGTAGAGGGGCCATCACACTGTTATTATGAGGTAGTTTGGTGTAGAGGGGCCATCACACTGTTATTATGAGATAGTTTGGTGTAGAGGGGCCATCACACTGTTATTATGAGGTAGTTTGGTGTAGAGGGGCCATCACACTGTTATTATGAGATAGTTTGGTGTAGAGGGGCCATCACACTGTTATTATGAGATAGTTTGGTGTAGAGGGGCCATCACACTGTTATTATGAGATAGTTTGGTGTAGAGGGGCCATCACACTGTTATTATGAGGTAGTTTGGTGTAGAGGGGCCATCACACTGTTATTATGAGATAGTTTGGTGTAGAGGGGCCATCACACTGTTATTATGAGATAGTTTGGTGTAGAGGGGCCATCACACTGTTATTATGAGGTAGTTTGGTGTAGAGGGGCCATCACACTGTTATTATGAGATAGTTTGGTGTAGAGGGGCCATCACACTGTTATTATGAGATAGTTTGGTGTAGAGGGGCCATCACACTGTTATTATGAGATAGTTTGGTGTAGAGGGGCCATCACACTGTTATTATGAGATAGTTTGGTGTAGAGGGGCCATCACACTGTTATTATGAGATAGTTTGGTGTAGAGGGGCCATCACACTGTTATTATGAGATAGTTTGGTGTAGAGGGGCCATCACACTGTTATTATGAGGTAGTTTGGTGTAGAGGGGCCATCACACTGTTATTATGAGATAGTTTGGTGTAGAGGGGCCATCACACTGTTATTATGAGGTAGTTTGGTGTAGAGGGGCCATCACACTGTTATTATGAGATAGTTTGGTGTAGAGGGGCCATCACACTGTTATTATGAGATAGTTTGGTGTAGAGGGGCCATCACACTGTTATTATGAGATAGTTTGGTGTAGAGGGGCCATCACACTGTTATTATGAGATAGTTTGGTGTAGAGGGGCCATCACACTGTTATTATGAGATAGTTTGGTGTAGAGGGGCCATCACACTGTTATTATGAGGTAGTTTGGTGTAGAGGGGCCATCACACTGTTATTATGAGGTAGTTTGGTGTAGAGGGGCCATCACACTGTTATTATGAGATAGTTTGGTGTAGAGGGGCCATCACACTGTTATTATGAGGTAGTTTGGTGTAGAGGGGCCATCACACTGTTATTATGAGATAGTTTGGTGTAGAGGGGCCATCACACTGTTATTATGAGATAGTTTGGTGTAGAGGGGCCATCACACTGTTATTATGAGGTAGTTTGGTGTAGAGGGGCCATCACACTGTTATTATGAGGTAGTTTGGTGTAGAGGGGCCATCACACTGTTATTATGAGGTAGTTTGGTGTAGAGGGGCCATCACACTGTTATTATGAGATAGTTTGGTGTAGAGGGGCCATCACACTGTTATTATGAGGTAGTTTGGTGTAGAGGGGCCATCACACTGTTATTATGAGGTAGTTTGGTGTAGAGGGGCCATCACACTGTTATTATGAGGTAGTTTGGTGTAGAGGGGCCATCACACTGTTATTATGAGATAGTTTGGTGTAGAGGGGCCATCACACTGTTATTATGAGATAGTTTGGTGTAGAGGGGCCATCACACTGTTATTATGAGGTAGTTTGGTGTAGAGGGGCCATCACACTGTTATTATGAGATAGTTTGGTGTAGAGGGGCCATCACACTGTTATTATGAGATAGTTTGGTGTAGAGGGGCCATCACACTGTTATTATGAGATAGTTTGGTGTAGAGGGGCCATCACACTGTTATTATGAGGTAGTTTGGTGTAGAGGGGCCATCACACTGTTATTATGAGGTAGTTTGGTGTAGAGGGGCCATCACACTGTTATTATGAGGTAGTTTGGTGTAGAGGGGCCATCACACTGTTATTATGAGATAGTTTGGTGTAGAGGGGCCATCACACTGTTATTATGAGGTAGTTTGGTGTAGAGGGGCCATCACACTGTTATTATGAGGTAGTTTGGTGTAGAGGGGCCATCACACTGTTATTATGAGATAGTTTGGTGTAGAGGGGCCATCACACTGTTATTATGAGGTAGTTTGGTGTAGAGGGGCCATCACACTGTTATTATGAGATAGTTTGGTGTAGAGGGGCCATCACACTGTTATTATGAGATAGTTTGGTGTAGAGGGGCCATCACACTGTTATTATGAGGTAGTTTGGTGTAGAGGGGCCATCACACTGTTATTATGAGGTAGTTTGGTGTAGAGGGGCCATCACACTGTTATTATGAGGTAGTTTGGTGTAGAGGGGCCATCACACTGTTATTATGAGGTAGTTTGGTGTAGAGGGGCCATCACACTGTTATTATGAGGTAGTTTGGTGTAGAGGGGCCATCACACTGTTATTATGAGATAGTTTGGTGTAGAGGGGCCATCACACTGTTATTATGAGATAGTTTGGTGTAGAGGGGCCATCACACTGTTATTATGAGATAGTTTGGTGTAGAGGGGCCATCACACTGTTATTATGAGGTAGTTTGGTGTAGAGGGGCCATCACACTGTTATTATGAGATAGTTTGGTGTAGAGGGGCCATCACACTGTTATTATGAGGTAGTTTGGTGTAGAGGGGCCATCACACTGTTATTATGAGATAGTTTGGTGTAGAGGGGCCATCACACTGTTATTATGAGGTAGTTTGGTGTAGAGGGGCCATCACACTGTTATTATGAGGTAGTTTGGTGTAGAGGGGCCATCACACTGTTATTATGAGATAGTTTGGTGTAGAGGGGCCATCACACTGTTATTATGAGGTAGTTTGGTGTAGAGGGGCCATCACACTGTTATTATGAGGTAGTTTGGTGTAGAGGGGCCATCACACTGTTATTATGAGGTAGTTTGGTGTAGAGGGGCCATCACACTGTTATTATGAGATAGTTTGGTGTAGAGGGGCCATCACACTGTTATTATGAGATAGTTTGGTGTAGAGGGGCCATCACACTGTTATTATGAGATAGTTTGGTGTAGAGGGGCCATCACACTGTTATTATGAGATAGTTTGGTGTAGAGGGGCCATCACACTGTTATTATGAGATAGTTTGGTGTAGAGGGGCCATCACACTGTTATTAGTAGTTTGGTGTAGAGGGGCCATCACACTGTTATTATGAGTAGTTTGGTGTAGAGGGGCCATCACACTGTTATTATGAGGTAGTTTGGTGTAGAGGGGCCATCACACTGTTATTATGAGATAGTTTGGTGTAGAGGGGCCATCACACTGTTATTATGAGGTAGTTTGGTGTAGAGGGGCCATCACACTGTTATTATGAGGTAGTTTGGTGTAGAGGGGCCATCACACTGTTATTATGAGGTAGTTTGGTGTAGAGGGGCCATCACACTGTTATTATGAGGTAGTTTGGTGTAGAGGGGCCATCACACTGTTATTATGAGGTAGTTTGGTGTAGAGGGGCCATCACACTGTTATTATGAGATAGTTTGGTGTAGAGGGGCCATCACACTGTTATTATGAGATAGTTTGGTGTAGAGGGGCCATCACACTGTTATTATGAGGTAGTTTGGTGTAGAGGGGCCATCACACTGTTATTATGAGATAGTTTGGTGTAGAGGGGCCATCACACTGTTATTATGAGATAGTTTGGTGTAGAGGGGCCATCACACTGTTATTATGAGATAGTTTGGTGTAGAGGGGCCATCACACTGTTATTATGAGGTAGTTTGGTGTAGAGGGGCCATCACACTGTTATTATGAGGTAGTTTGGTGTAGAGGGGCCATCACACTGTTATTATGAGATAGTTTGGTGTAGAGGGGCCATCACACTGTTATTATGAGGTAGTTTGGTGTAGAGGGGCCATCACACTGTTATTATGAGGTAGTTTGGTGTAGAGGGGCCATCACACTGTTATTATGAGATAGTTTGGTGTAGAGGGGCCATCACACTGTTATTATGAGGTAGTTTGGTGTAGAGGGGCCATCACACTGTTATTATGAGGTAGTTTGGTGTAGAGGGGCCATCACACTGTTATTATGAGATAGTTTGGTGTAGAGGGGCCATCACACTGTTATTATGAGATAGTTTGGTGTAGAGGGGCCATCACACTGTTATTATGAGGTAGTTTGGTGTAGAGGGGCCATCACACTGTTATTATGAGGTAGTTTGGTGTAGAGGGGCCATCACACTGTTATTATGAGATAGTTTGGTGTAGAGGGGCCATCACACTGTTATTATGAGGTAGTTTGGTGTAGAGGGGCCATCACACTGTTATTATGAGGTAGTTTGGTGTAGAGGGGCCATCACACTGTTATTATGAGGTAGTTTGGTGTAGAGGGGCCATCACACTGTTATTATGAGGTAGTTTGGTGTAGAGGGGCCATCACACTGTTATTATGAGATAGTTTGGTGTAGAGGGGCCATCACACTGTTATTATGAGATAGTTTGGTGTAGAGGGGCCATCACACTGTTATTATGAGATAGTTTGGTGTAGAGGGGCCATCACACTGTTATTATGAGATAGTTTGGTGTAGAGGGGCCATCACACTGTTATTATGAGATAGTTTGGTGTAGAGGGGCCATCACACTGTTATTATGAGATAGTTTGGTGTAGAGGGGCCATCACACTGTTATTATGAGGTAGTTTGGTGTAGAGGGGCCATCACACTGTTATTATGAGGTAGTTTGGTGTAGAGGGGCCATCACACTGTTATTATGAGATAGTTTGGTGTAGAGGGGCCATCACACTGTTATTATGAGATAGTTTGGTGTAGAGGGGCCATCACACTGTTATTATGAGATAGTTTGGTGTAGAGGGGCTCACACTGTTATTATGAGTAGTTTGGTGTAGAGGGGCCATCACACTGTTATTATGAGATAGTTTGGTGTAGAGGGGCCATCACACTGTTATTATGAGATAGTTTGGTGTAGAGGGGCCATCACACTGTTATTATGAGGTAGTTTGGTGTAGAGGGGCCATCACACTGTTATTATGAGGTAGTTTGGTGTAGAGGGGCCATCACACTGTTATTATGAGGTAGTTTGGTGTAGAGGGGCCATCACACTGTTATTATGAGGTAGTTTGGTGTAGAGGGGCCATCACACTGTTATTATGAGATAGTTTGGTGTAGAGGGGCCATCACACTGTTATTATGAGATAGTTTGGTGTAGAGGGGCCATCACACTGTTATTATGAGATAGTTTGGTGTAGAGGGGCCATCACACTGTTATTATGAGGTAGTTTGGTGTAGAGGGGCCATCACACTGTTATTATGAGATAGTTTGGTGTAGAGGGGCCATCACACTGTTATTATGAGGTAGTTTGGTGTAGAGGGGCCATCACACTGTTATTATGAGGTAGTTTGGTGTAGAGGGGCCATCACACTGTTATTATGAGATAGTTTGGTGTAGAGGGGCCATCACACTGTTATTATGAGATAGTTTGGTGTAGAGGGGCCATCACACTGTTATTATGAGATAGTTTGGTGTAGAGGGGCCATCACACTGTTATTATGAGGTAGTTTGGTGTAGAGGGGCCATCACACTGTTATTATGAGATAGTTTGGTGTAGAGGGGCCATCACACTGTTATTATGAGGTAGTTTGGTGTAGAGGGGCCATCACACTGTTATTATGAGATAGTTTGGTGTAGAGGGGCCATCACACTGTTATTATGAGATAGTTTGGTGTAGAGGGGCCATCACACTGTTATTATGAGATAGTTTGGTGTAGAGGGGCCATCACACTGTTATTATGAGATAGTTTGGTGTAGAGGGGCCATCACACTGTTATTATGAGGTAGTTTGGTGTAGAGGGGCCATCACACTGTTATTATGAGATAGTTTGGTGTAGAGGGGCCATCACACTGTTATTATGAGATAGTTTGGTGTAGAGGGGCCATCACACTGTTATTATGAGATAGTTTGGTGTAGAGGGGCCATCACACTGTTATTATGAGATAGTTTGGTGTAGAGGGGCCATCACACTGTTATTATGAGGTAGTTTGGTGTAGAGGGGCCATCACACTGTTATTATGAGGTAGTTTGGTGTAGAGGGGCCATCACACTGTTATTATGAGATAGTTTGGTGTAGAGGGGCCATCACACTGTTATTATGAGATAGTTTGGTGTAGAGGGGCCATCACACTGTTATTATGAGGTAGTTTGGTGTAGAGGGGCCATCACACTGTTATTATGAGATAGTTTGGTGTAGAGGGGCCATCACACTGTTATTATGAGGTAGTTTGGTGTAGAGGGGCCATCACACTGTTATTATGAGATAGTTTGGTGTAGAGGGGCCATCACACTGTTATTATGAGATAGTTTGGTGTAGAGGGGCCATCACACTGTTATTATGAGGTAGTTTGGTGTAGAGGGGCCATCACACTGTTATTATGAGGTAGTTTGGTGTAGAGGGGCCATCACACTGTTATTATGAGATAGTTTGGTGTAGAGGGGCCATCACACTGTTATTATGAGATAGTTTGGTGTAGAGGGGCCATCACACTGTTATTATGAGATAGTTTGGTGTAGAGGGGCCATCACACTGTTATTATGAGATAGTTTGGTGTAGAGGGGCCATCACACTGTTATTATGAGATAGTTTGGTGTAGAGGGGCCATCACACTGTTATTATGAGGTAGTTTGGTGTAGAGGGGCCATCACACTGTTATTATGAGGTAGTTTGGTGTAGAGGGGCCATCACACTGTTATTATGAGGTAGTTTGGTGTAGAGGGGCCATCACACTGTTATTATGAGGTAGTTTGGTGTAGAGGGGCCATCACACTGTTATTATGAGGTAGTTTGGTGTAGAGGGGCCATCACACTGTTATTATGAGGTAGTTTGGTGTAGAGGGGCCATCACACTGTTATTATGAGGTAGTTTGGTGTAGAGGGGCCATCACACTGTTATTATGAGGTAGTTTGGTGTAGAGGGGCCATCACACTGTTATTATGAGATAGTTTGGTGTAGAGGGGCCATCACACTGTTATTATGAGGTAGTTTGGTGTAGAGGGGCCATCACACTGTTATTATGAGGTAGTTTGGTGTAGAGGGGCCATCACACTGTTATTATGAGGTAGTTTGGTGTAGAGGGGCCATCACACTGTTATTATGAGATAGTTTGGTGTAGAGGGGCCATCACACTGTTATTATGAGGTAGTTTGGTGTAGAGGGGCCATCACACTGTTATTATGAGGTAGTTTGGTGTAGAGGGGCCATCACACTGTTATTATGAGGTAGTTTGGTGTAGAGGGGCCATCACACTGTTATTATGAGGTAGTTTGGTGTAGAGGGGCCATCACACTGTTATTATGAGGTAGTTTGGTGTAGAGGGGCCATCACACTGTTATTATGAGGTAGTTTGGTGTAGAGGGGCCATCACACTGTTATTATGAGATAGTTTGGTGTAGAGGGGCCATCACACTGTTATTATGAGATAGTTTGGTGTAGAGGGGCCATCACACTGTTATTATGAGATAGTTTGGTGTAGAGGGGCCATCACACTGTTATTATGAGATAGTTTGGTGTAGAGGGGCCATCACACTGTTATTATGAGATAGTTTGGTGTAGAGGGGCCATCACACTGTTATTATGAGGTAGTTTGGTGTAGAGGGGCCATCACACTGTTATTATGAGATAGTTTGGTGTAGAGGGGCCATCACACTGTTATTATGAGGTAGTTTGGTGTAGAGGGGCCATCACACTGTTATTATGAGGTAGTTTGGTGTAGAGGGGCCATCACACTGTTATTATGAGATAGTTTGGTGTAGAGGGGCCATCACACTGTTATTATGAGGTAGTTTGGTGTAGAGGGGCCATCACACTGTTATTATGAGATAGTTTGGTGTAGAGGGGCCATCACACTGTTATTATGAGATAGTTTGGTGTAGAGGGGCCATCACACTGTTATTATGAGATAGTTTGGTGTAGAGGGGCCATCACACTGTTATTATGAGATAGTTTGGTGTAGAGGGGCCATCACACTGTTATTATGAGATAGTTTGGTGTAGAGGGGCCATCACACTGTTATTATGAGATAGTTTGGTGTAGAGGGGCCATCACACTGTTATTATGAGGTAGTTTGGTGTAGAGGGGCCATCACACTGTTATTATGAGATAGTTTGGTGTAGAGGGGCCATCACACTGTTATTATGAGGTAGTTTGGTGTAGAGGGGCCATCACACTGTTATTATGAGATAGTTTGGTGTAGAGGGGCCATCACACTGTTATTATGAGATAGTTTGGTGTAGAGGGGCCATCACACTGTTATTATGAGGTAGTTTGGTGTAGAGGGGCCATCACACTGTTATTATGAGGTAGTTTGGTGTAGAGGGGCCATCACACTGTTATTATGAGGTAGTTTGGTGTAGAGGGGCCATCACACTGTTATTATGAGATAGTTTGGTGTAGAGGGGCCATCACACTGTTATTATGAGATAGTTTGGTGTAGAGGGGCCATCACACTGTTATTATGAGATAGTTTGGTGTAGAGGGGCCATCACACTGTTATTATGAGATAGTTTGGTGTAGAGGGGCCATCACACTGTTATTATGAGATAGTTTGGTGTAGAGGGGCCATCACACTGTTATTATGAGATAGTTTGGTGTAGAGGGGCCATCACACTGTTATTATGAGGTAGTTTGGTGTAGAGGGGCCATCACACTGTTATTATGAGGTAGTTTGGTGTAGAGGGGCCTCACACTGTTATTATGAGGTAGTTTGGTGTAGAGGGGCGTCACACTGTTATTATGAGATAGTTTGGTGTAGAGGGGCCATCACACTGTTATTATGAGGTAGTTTGGTGTAGAGGGGCCATCACACTGTTATTATGAGATAGTTTGGTGTAGAGGGGCCATCACACTGTTATTATGAGATAGTTTGGTGTAGAGGGGCCGTCACACTGTTATTATGAGGTAGTTTGGTGTAGAGGGGCCGTCACACTGTTATTATGAGATAGTTTGGTGTAGAGGGGCCATCACACTGTTATTATGAGGTAGTTTGGTGTAGAGGGGCCATCACACTGTTATTATGAGATAGTTTGGTGTAGAGGGGCCATCACACTGTTATTATGAGGTAGTTTGGTGTAGAGGGGCGTCACACTGTTATTATGAGATAGTTTGGTGTAGAGGGGCGTCACACTGTTATTATGAGGTAGTTTGGTGTAGAGGGGCGTCACACTGTTATTATGAGATAGTTTGGTGTAGAGGGGCCATCACACTGTTATTATGAGGTAGTTTGGTGTAGAGGGGCCATCACACTGTTATTATGAGATAGTTTGGTGTAGAGGGGCCATCACACTGTTATTATGAGATAGTTTGGTGTAGAGGGGCCATCACACTGTTATTATGAGATAGTTTGGTGTAGAGGGGCCATCACACTGTTATTATGAGATAGTTTGGTGTAGAGGGGCCATCACACTGTTATTATGAGATAGTTTGGTGTAGAGGGGCCATCACACTGTTATTATGAGATAGTTTGGTGTAGAGGGGCCATCACACTGTTATTATGAGATAGTTTGGTGTAGAGGGGCCGTCACACTGTTATTATGAGGTAGTTTGGTGTAGAGGGGCCATCACACTGTTATTATGAGATAGTTTGGTGTAGAGGGGCGTCACACTGTTATTATGAGATAGTTTGGTGTAGAGGGGCCATCACACTGTTATTATGAGGTAGTTTGGTGTAGAGGGGCCATCACACTGTTATTATGAGGTAGTTTGGTGTAGAGGGGCCATCACACTGTTATTATGAGGTAGTTTGGTGTAGAGGGGCCATCACACTGTTATTATGAGGTAGTTTGGTGTAGAGGGGCCGTCACACTGTTATTATGAGATAGTTTGGTGTAGAGGGGCCGTCACACTGTTATTATGAGGTAGTTTGGTGTAGAGGGGCCATCACACTGTTATTATGAGGTAGTTTGGTGTAGAGGGGCCATCACACTGTTATTATGAGGTAGTTTGGTGTAGAGGGGCCATCACACTGTTATTATGAGATAGTTTGGTGTAGAGGGGCCATCACACTGTTATTATGAGATAGTTTGGTGTAGAGGGGCCATCACACTGTTATTATGAGATAGTTTGGTGTAGAGGGGCCATCACACTGTTATTATGAGATAGTTTGGTGTAGAGGGGCCATCACACTGTTATTATGAGATAGTTTGGTGTAGAGGGGCCATCACACTGTTATTATGAGGTAGTTTGGTGTAGAGGGGCGTCACACTGTTATTATGAGGTAGTTTGGTGTAGAGGGGCCATCACACTGTTATTATGAGGTAGTTTGGTGTAGAGGGGCCATCACACTGTTATTATGAGATAGTTTGGTGTAGAGGGGCCATCACACTGTTATTATGAGATAGTTTGGTGTAGAGGGGCCGTCACACTGTTATTATGAGATAGTTTGGTGTAGAGGGGCCATCACACTGTTATTATGAGGTAGTTTGGTGTAGAGGGGCCATCACACTGTTATTATGAGGTAGTTTGGTGTAGAGGGGCCATCACACTGTTATTATGAGATAGTTTGGTGTAGAGGGGCCATCACACTGTTATTATGAGGTAGTTTGGTGTAGAGGGGCCATCACACTGTTATTATGAGATAGTTTGGTGTAGAGGGGCCATCACACTGTTATTATGAGATAGTTTGGTGTAGAGGGGCCATCACACTGTTATTATGAGATAGTTTGGTGTAGAGGGGCCATCACACTGTTATTATGAGATAGTTTAGTGTAGAGGGGCCATCACACTGTTATTATGAGGTAGTTTGGTGTAGAGGGGCCATCACACTGTTATTATGAGATAGTTTGGTGTAGAGGGGCCATCACACTGTTATTATGAGGTAGTTTGGTGTAGAGGGGCCATCACACTGTTATTATGAGATAGTTTGGTGTAGAGGGGCCATCACACTGTTATTATGAGGTAGTTTGGTGTAGAGGGGCGTCATAATATCATGAGATATTACAGCCTACCTACATCATCACAGTTACAGTCCCCAAGCAATAACCAACACACTGCGCTACTCTTTCTCACACACACACACACACACACACACACACACACACACACACACACACACACACACACACACACACACACACACACACACACACACACACACACACACACACACACACACACACACACACACACACACACACCTCAATGAGTCCAACTGGAAGCAAACAGTGTAATGGCCTAACACATTGGTGCTAATAACCCACTGCTACTTGTCACAGCAGAGAGACAAGCACACACACACACACACACACTAACAGAGCTGAAACTAACACATATTAACTGATTAGAAATCATTGTCAAACAGTCATTAGTAAACTGTTTGTAAATCATCATACATCATTGCTTTATGTAACTTTTAACACCCCATATCTTTCTTAATGTAAAACTAACCATTTGGATTGTAATGCATATCCACAGTTAAGAGATACTGCAGACTGTAAAATGACCGGCATCTCTGAAGTCACTGCATGAATTCCTCTCTCATCCAAATAACTCCCTATTTTTGGGGGCAATCAAGTACTGTACATTTTCCCATGTCACCGAATGACAGATCTCTCAGTAAAGGCATTTTCAGTTCCAAACAAAATGTTATTTTTCATATGCATCTGCGCTGGGAACAGGCTTGAACACAGATTCACACACACTTGCACATAGGTGCACATTTGCACACACACGCTGCAAACCTTTCTCTCAGGCTCTTGTGTGGAATCTTCTCAGGTTTATATTTAGAGCTGGGAAGAAAGGTTCAGATGGTGTGACATATCACAGATCACCTTCTCTCAGCGCACGCACATGCACACACACACGCACACACGCACGCACGCACGCACACGCACGCACGCACGCAAGAGAGAATGAGGGAGTTGGGTACGGTAGTGAGGCAGTGAGGTCAGAGTAGAATGAGTAAGGGGGGTATGTGAGGGGGAGGGGTTAGTGGTTAGTATGTGTGAGGGGGTATATGGGGGGGTATGGTTAGTATGTGTGAGGGGGTATATGGGGGGGTATGGTTAGCATGTGTGAGGGGGTATATGGGGGGTATGGTTAGCATGTGGGAGGGGGGTGATAGGGGGGTATGGTTAGCATGTGGGAGGGGGGTGATAGGGGGGTATGGTTAGCATGTGGGAGGGTGGGTGATAGGGGGGTATGGTTAGCATGTGGGAGGGGGGTATGGTTAGCATGTGGGAGGGTGGGTGATAGGGGGGTATGGTTAGCATGTGGGAGGGGGGTATGGTTAGCATGTGGGAGGGTGGGTGATAGGGGGGTATGGTTAGCATGTGGGAGGGGGGTATGGTTAGCATGTGGGAGGGGGGTGATAGGGGGGTATGGTTAGCATGTGGGAGGGGGGTGATAGGGGGGTATGGTTAGCATGTGGGAGGGGGGTATGGTTAGCATGTGGGAGGGTGGGTGATAGGGGGGTATGGTTAGCATGTGGGAGGGGGGTATGGTTAGCATGTGGGAGGGGGGTATGGTTAGCATGTGGGAGGGTGGTATGGTTAGCATGTGGGAGGGTGGGTGATAGGGGGGTATGGTTAGCATGTGGGAGGGGGGTATGGTTAGCATGTGGGAGGGTGGTATGGTTAGCATGTGGGAGGGGGGTGATAGGGGGGTATGGTTAGCATGTGGGAGGGGGGTATGGTTAGCATGTGGGAGGGTGGTATGGTTAGCATGTGGGAGGGGGGTGATAGGGGGGTATGGTTAGCATGTGGGAGGGTGGTATGGTTAGCATGTGGGAGGGGGGTATGGTTAGCATGTGGGAGGGTGGTATGGTTAGCATGTGGGAGGGTGGTATGGTTAGCATGTGGGAGGGTGGGTGATAGGGGGGTATGGTTAGCATGTGGGAGGGGGGTATGGTTAGCATGTGGGAGGGTGGTATGGTTAGCATGTGGGAGGGGGGTGATAGGGGGGTATGGTTAGCATGTGGGAGGGTGGGTGATAGGGGGGTATGGTTAGCATGTGGGAGGGGGGTATGGTTAGCATGTGGGAGGGTGGTATGGTTAGCATGTGGGAGGGGGGTGATAGGGGGGTATGGTTAGCATGTGGGAGGGTGGGTGATAGGGGGGTATGGTTAGCATGTGGGAGGGGGGTATGGTTAGTATGTGGGAGGGTGGTATGGTTAGCATGTGGGAGGGGGGTGATGGGGGGGAGGAGACAGACACGCTCATATCTAAAGTGTAGATTCTGTCACCAGTGAGATTTAATACAGCACTTAATTTTCAGCCAAGCATCTGTACAAACAAACACCCCCTGCACACGCACGCACGCACACACGCACACACACACACACACACAGCTGGTATAAAGTTTAACCATAAATAGTGAGACTATACAAGTGACTACATAGTGTCTTTATCAAGGTGAGAAGTGTTATATCCACATGGTGAGAAGTATGTGGACACCCCTTCAAATTACTGGATTCTGCTACTTCAGCCACACCCGCTGCTGACAGGTGTATAAAATCAAGCACACAGCCATGCATTCTCCATAGACAAACATTGGCAGTAGAATGGCCTTACTGAAGAGCTCAGTAACTTTCAACATGGCACCGTCATAGGATGCCACTGTTCCAACAAGTCACTGTTCCAAATTCTGCCCTTCTAGAGCTGCCCCGCTCAACTGTAAGTGATGTTATTGTGAAGTGGAAACATCTAGGAGCAACAATGGCTCAGCCACAAAGTGGTAGGCCACACAAGCCCCCAGAATAGGACCGCCGAGAATTGAAGCGCGTAGCGCGTAAAAAATTGTCTGTCCTTGGTTCCAACACTCACTACCGAAGGTCCAAACTGTCTCTAGAAGCAACGTCAGCATAAGAACTGTTCGTCGGGAGCTTCATGAAATGGGTTTCTATGGCCGAGCAGCCGTACACAAGCCTAGGATCACCATGTGCAATGCCAAGCGTCGGCTGGAGTGGTGTAAAGCTCACCACGACTGGACTCTGGAGCAGTGGAAATAAGTTCTCTAGAGTGATGAATCACGCTTCAACATCTGGTAGTCCAACAGACAAATCTGCGTTTGTCCAAATGCATAGTGCCAACTGTAAAGTTCGGTGGAGGAGGAATAATGGTCTGGGGCTGTTTTTCATGGTTTGGGCTAGGCCCCTTAGTTCCAGTGAAGGGAAATCCTAACACTACAGCATACAATGACATTCTAGATGATTCTGTGCTTCCATCTTTGTGGCAACGGTTTGGGAAGGCCCTTTCCTGTTTCAGCATGACAATGCCCCCGTGCACAAAGCGAAGTCCATACAGAAATGGTTTGTCGAGATCGGTGTGGAAGAACTTGACTGATGCTTGGCTCAACCCCATCAAACACCTTTGGGATGAATTGGAACGCAGACTGTGAGCCAGGGCAAAACGCCCAACATCAGCACCCGACCTCACTAATGCTCGTGACTGAATGGAAGCAAGTCCCCGCAGCAATGTTCCAACATCTAGTGGGAAGCCTTTCCATACGAGTGGAGGCTGTCAGAGCAGCAAAGGGGGGACCAACTATGTATTAATGCCCATGATTTTGGAATGAGATGTTCGACGTGCAGGTGTCCACATACTTTTGACTATGTAGTGCGTGTGTGACGATTAATGAGCAGCACAGTGAAGAGGTTTGTGTTTGACTTGTAATGTGGGCGGTGAGACAGGACAGAGGGGGGTTGGTGGTAAGATTGATGAAATGGATTTCCAACACTATGAGCCTGATCTGTAAAAGCCACCACCTCTACTGTAAAGAATGTTGTGAGTGTTTGTGTGTGTGATATATTTGATATAAAAGTGACAGATGGACCTGTCACTGTGTAACCGTCACAGACCGCCATGTTTACCCAGGAGGCATTGCTTAGAGGGTTTGTTATGACGAAAGGGAGCGCCAAAAGGAGATCACATTACCCTCCTCACTCATCACCCTCAGATGGCTCCATATATCCTTCTCTCCAGTACCTCTGCCCCTCTCTCCAGTGCCTCCCTCCCTCCCTCTCTCCAGTGCCTCCCTCCCTCCCTCTCTCCAGTGCCTCCCTCCCTCCCTCCCTCCAGTGCCTGCCTCCCTCCCTCTCTCCAGTGCCTCCCTCCCTCCCTCTCTCCAGTGCCTCCCTCCCTCCCTCCCTCTCTCCAGTGCCTCCCTCCCTCCCTCTCTCCAGTGCCTCCCTCCCTCCCTCCCTCTCTCCAGTGCCTGCCTCCCTCCCTCTCTCCAGTGCCTGCCTCCCTCCCTCTCTCCAGTGCCTGCCTCCCTCCCTCTCTCCAGTGCCTGCCTCCCTCCCTCTCTCCAGTGCCTGCCTCCCTCCCTCTCTCCAGTGCCTCCCTCCCTCCCTCCCTCTCTCCAGTGCCTGCCTCCCTCCCTCTCTCCAGTGCCTGCCTCCCTCCCTCTCTCCAGTGCCTGCCTCCCTCCCTCTCTCCAGTGCCTCCCTCCCTCCCTCCCTCTCTCCAGTGCCTCCCTCCCTCCCTCCCTCTCTCCAGTGCCTCCCTCCCTCCCTCCCTCTCTCCAGTGCCTGCCTCCCTCCCTCTCTCCAGTGCCTGCCTCCCTCCCTCTCTCCAGTGCCTGCCTCCCTCCCTCTCTCCAGTGCCTGCCTCCCTCCCTCTCTCCAGTGCCTGCCTCCCTCCCTCTCTCCAGTGCCTACCTCCCTCCCTCTCTCCAGTGCCTCCCTCCCTCCCTCCCTCTCTCCAGTGCCTCCCTCCCTCCCTCCCTCTCTCCAGTGCCTGCCTCCCTCCCTCTCTCCAGTGCCTGCCTCCCTCCCTCTCTCCAGTGCCTGCCTCCCTCCCTCTCTCCAGTGCCTGCCTCCCTCCCTCTCTCCAGTGCCTGCCTCCCTCCCTCTCTCCAGTGCCTCCCTCCCTCCCTCCCTCTCTCCAGTGCCTCCCTCCCTCCCTCCCTCTCTCCAGTGCCTCCCTCCCTCCCTCCCTCTCTCCAGTGCCTGCCTCCCTCCCTCTCTCCAGTGCCTGCCTCCCTCCCCCTCTCCAGTGCCTCCCTCCCCCTCTCCAGTGCCTCTACCCCTCTCTCCAGTGCCTCTACCCCTCCCTCTCTCCAGTGCCTCCCTCCCTCCCTCTCTCCAGAGCCTCCCTCCCTCTCTCCAGAGCCTCCCTCCCTCTCTCCAGTACCTCTACTCCTCTCTCCAGTGCCTCCCTCCCTCTCTCCAGAGCCTCCCTCCCTCCCTCCAGTGCCTCTACTCCTCTCTCCAGTGCCTCTACTCCTCTCTCCAGTGCCTCTACTCCTCTCTCCAGTACCTCTACCCCTCCCTCCAGTGCCTCTACTCCTCTCTCCAGTACCTCTACTCCTCTCTCCAGTACCTCTACCCCTCTCTCCAGTACCTCTACCCCTCTCTCCAGAGCCTCCCTCCCTCTCTCCAGAGCCTCCCTCCCTCTCTCCAGAGCCTCCCTCCCTCTCTCCAGAGCCTCCCTCCAGTGCCTCTACCCCTCTCTCCAGAGCCTCCCTCCCTCTCTCCAGAGCCTCCCTCCAGTGCCTCTACTCCTCTCTCCAGTACCTCTACCCCTCTATCCAGAGCCTCCCTCTCTCTCTCCAGTGCCTCCCTCCCTCTCTCTCTCCAGTGCCTCCCTCCCTCTCTCTCTCCAGTGCCTCCCTCCCTCTCTCTCTCCAGTGCCTCTACCCCTCTCTCCAGTGCTTCTACCCCTCTCTCCAGTGCCTCTACCCCTCTCTCCAGTGCCTCTACCCCTCTCTCCAGTGCCTCTACCCCTCTCTCCAGTGCCTCTACTCCTCTCCAGTGCCTCCCTCCCTCTCTCTCTCCAGTGCCTCCCTCCCTCTCTCTCTCCAGTGCCTCCCTCCCTCTCTCTCTCCAGTGCCTCCCTCCCTCTCTCTCTCCAGTGCCTCTACCCCTCTCTCCAGTGCCTCTACCCCTCTCTCCAGTGCCTCTACCCCTCTCTCCAGTGCCTCTACCCCCCTCTCCAGTGCCTCTACCCCCCTCTCCAGTACCTCTCGCCCTCTCTCCAGTACCTCTCGCCCTCTCTCCAGTACCTCTCGCCCTCTCTCCAGTACCTCTCGCCCTCTCTCCAGTACCTCTAGCCCTCTCTCCAGTACCTCTAGCCCTCTCTCCAGTACCTCTCGCCCTCTCTCCAGTACCTCTCGCCCTCTCTCCAGTACCTCTCGCCCTCTCTCCAGTACCTCTCGCCCTCTCTCCAGTACCTCTCGCCCTCTCTCCAGTACCTCTCGCCCTCTCTCCAGTGCCTCTAGCCCTCTCTCCAGTGCCTCTAGCCCTCTCTCCAGTGCCTCTAGCCCTCTCTCCAGTGCCTCTAGCCCTCTCTCCAGTGCCTCTAGCCCTCTCTCCAGTGCCTCTAGCCCTCTCTCCAGTGCCTCTATCCCTCTCTCCAGTGCCTCTACCCCTCTCTCCAGTGCCTCTATCCCTCTCTCCAGTGCCTCTATCCCTCTCTCCAGTGCCTCTACCCCTCTCTCCAGTGCCTCTACCCCTCTCTCCAGTGCCTCTACCCCTCTCTCCAGTGCCTCTTCCTCTACCCCTCTCTCCAGTACCTCTTCCTCTACCCCTCTCTCCAGTACCTCTTCCTCTACCCCTCTCTCCAGTACCTCTTCCTCTACCCCTCTCTCCAGTACCTCTTCCTCTACCCCTCTCTCCAGTACCTCTTCCTCTACCCCTCTCTCCAGTACCTCTTCCTCTACCCCTCTCTCCAGTACCTCTTCCTCTACCCCTCTCTCCAGTACCTCTTCCTCTACCCCTCTCTCCAGTACCTCTTCCTCTACCCCTCTCTCCAGTACCTCTCCCTCTACCCCTCTCTCAAGTACCTCTTCCTCTACCCCTCTCTCCAGTACCTCTTCCTCTACCCCTCTCTCCAGTACCTCTTCCTCTACCCCTCTCTCCAGTACCTCTTCCTCTACCCCTCTCTCCAGTACCTCTCCCTCTACCCCTCTCTCCAGTACCTCTCCCTCTACCCCTCTCTCCAGTACCTCTCCCTCTACCCCTCTCTCCAGTACCTCTTCCTCTACCCCTCTCTCCAGTACCTCTTCCTCTACCCCTCTCTCCAGTACCTCTTCCTCTACCCCTCTCTCCAGTACCTCTTCCTCTACCCCTCTCTCCAGTACCTCTTCCTCTACCCCTCTCTCCAGTACCTCTTCCTCTACCCCTCTCTCCAGTACCTCTCCCTCTACCCCTCTCTCCAGTACCTCTCCCTCTACCCCTCTCTCCAGTACCTCTCCCTCTACCCCTCTCTCCAGAACCTCTCCCTCTACCCCTCTCTCCACTACCTCTTCCTCTACCCCTCTCTCCAGTACCTCTTCCTCTACCCCTCTCCAGTACCTCTTCCTCTACCCCTCTCTCCAGTACCTCTTCCTCTACCCCTCTCTCCAGTACCTCTTCCTCTACCCCTCTCCAGTACCTCTTCCTCTACCCCTCTCTCCAGTACCTCTTCCTCTACCCCTCTCTCCAGTACCTCTTCCTCTACCCCTCTCCAGTACCTCTTCCTCTACCCCTCTCTCCAGTACCTCTTCCTCTACCCCTCTCTCCAGTACCTCTTCCTCTACCCCTCTCTCCAGTACCTCTTCCTCTACCCCTCTCTCCAGTACCTCTTCCTCTACCCCTCTCTCCAGTACCTCTTCCTCTACCCCTCTCTCCAGTACCTCTTCCTCTACCCCTCTCTCCAGTACCTCTTCCTCTACCCCTCTCTCCAGTACCTCTTCCTCTACCCCTCTCTCCAGTACCTCTTCCTCTACCCCTCTCTCCAGTACCTCTTCCTCTACCCCTCTCTCCAGAACCTCTTCCTCTACCCCTCTCTCCAGAACCTCTTCCTCTACCCCTCTCTCCAGCACCTCTTCCTCTACCCCTCTCTCCAGCACCTCTTCCTCTACCCCTCTCTCCAGCACCTCTTCCTCTACCCCTCTCTCCAGTACCTCTTCCTCTACCCCTCTCTCCAGTACCTCTTCCTCTACCCCTCTCTCCAGTACCTCTTCCTCTACCCCTCTCTCCAGTACCTCTTCCTCTACCCCTCTCTCCAGTACCTCTTCCTCTACCCCTCTCTCCAGTACCTCTTCCTCTACCCCTCTCTCCAGTACCTCTTCCTCTACCCCTCTCTCCAGTACCTCTTCCTCTACCCCTCTCTCCAGTACCTCTTCCTCTACCCCTCTCTCCAGTACCTCTTCCTCTACCCCTCTCTCCAGAACCTCTTCCTCTACCCCTCTCTCCAGTACCTCTTCCTCTACCCCTCTCTCCAGTACCTCTCCCTCTACCCCTCTCTCCAGTACCTCTCCCTCTACCCCTCTCTCCAGTACCTCTCCCTCTACCCCTCTCTCCAGTACCTCTCCCTCTACCCCTCTCTCCAGAACCTCTTCCTCTACCCCTCTCTCCACTACCTCTTCCTCTACCCCTCTCTCCAGTACCTCTTCCTCTACCCCTCTCCAGTACCTCTTCCTCTACCCCTCTCTCCAGTACCTCTTCCTCTACCCCCCTCTCCAGTACCTCTTCCTCTACCCCTCTCCAGTACCTCTTCCTCTACCCCTCTCTCCAGTACCTCTTCCTCTACCCCTCTCTCCAGTACCTCTTCCTCTACCCCTCTCCAGTACCTCTTCCTCTACCCCTCTCCAGTACCTCTTCCTCTACCCCTCTCTCCAGTACCTCTTCCTCTACCCCTCTCTCCAGTACCTCTTCCTCTACCCCTCTCTCCAGCACCTCTTCCTCTACCCCTCTCTCCAGCACCTCTTCCTCTACCCCTCTCTCCAGTACCTCTTCCTCTACCCCTCTCTCCAGTACCTCTTCCTCTACCCCTCTCTCCAGTACCTCTTCCTCTACCCCTCTCTCCAGTACCTCTTCCTCTACCCCTCTCTCCAGTACCTCTTCCTCTACCCCTCTCTCCAGTACCTCTTCCTCTACCCCTCTCTCCAGTACCTCTTCCTCTACCCCTCTCTCCAGTACCTCTTCCTCTACCCCTCTCTCCAGTACCTCTTCCTCTACCCCTCTCTCCAGTACCTCTTCCTCTACCCCTCTCTCCAGTACCTCTTCCTCTACCCCTCTCTCCAGTACCTCTTCCTCTACCCCTCTCTCCAGTACCTCTTCCTCTACCCCTCTCTCCAGTACCTCTTCCTCTACCCCTCTCTCCAGTACCTCTTCCTCTCTTTCTTGCTCCCTGTCTCCAGTTCCCCTCCCTCTTTCTCTCTTAATCTATTTCACTTTCTCTCCCTTTTACCTCCAGATGTTTATCTCGCAGATAAAACACAAACACACGTCTCTTCCTGTGTACAGAGGGGTTGCTGACAGATGTATAGATAGCAGCGTGAAGGAGACATGGAAAGGGGGAAGAAAAGACGGGAGGGAGGGAGACATCCGCCTGACTACCAACCACAAGATCAACAGAGATGAGCCTCACCTCTGAAAAACTAAAGAAACAAAGTGGAAGAAAGCAGGGGAAGGAGAAGAAGAAGTGGTAAACTAGGACAAGAGATACACTGCAATTGGGCAACAGGTCGCTCCTAGGAATTATATTTTTATAATACATATATATTTGCTCCTGCTCTCCTTAACTCTAACAAACACAAACCTACCCACCTACACATGTTACATACACGCTACACACACACGCTACACACACACACAGTGGTGGCTCTAACCTGAACCTAAATCAGTTATTTTAAGTGTGATGTGAGATAAGTCTGTCTGCTTTCATCGGTGGTGACCTGTCCTCTCACCACAGACCTCTGGACCTGTCCTCTCACCACAGACCTCTGGACCTGTCCTCTCACCACAGACCTCTGGACCTGTCCTCTCACCACAGCACTCTGGACCTGTCCTCTCACCACAGCTCTCTGGACCTGTCCTCTCACCACAGCTCTCTGGACCTGTCCTCTCACCACAGCTCTCTGGACCTGTCCTCTCACCACAGCACTCTGGACCTGTCCTCTCACCACAGCACTCTGGACCTGTCCTCTCACCACAGCACTCTGGACCTGTCCTCTCACCACAACTCCCTGGACCTGTCCTCTCACCACAGCAATCTGGACCTGTCCTCTCACCACAGCAATCTGGACCTGTCCTCTCACCACAACTCTCTGGACCTGTCCTCTCACCACAGCACTCTGGACCTGTCCTCTCACCACAACTCCCTGGACCTGTCCTCTCACCACAGCAATCTGGACCTGTCCTCTCACCACAGCAATCTGGACCTGTCCTCTCACCACAGAAATCTGGACCTGTCCTCTCACCACAGCAATCTGGACCTGTCCTCTCACCACAGCAATCTGGACCTGTCCTCTCACCACAGCAATCTGGACCTGTCCTCTCACCACAACTCTCTGGACCTGTCCTCTCACCACAACTCTCTGGACCTGTCCTCTCACCACAACTCTCTGGACCTGTCCTCTCACCACAACTCTCTGGACCTGTCCTCTCACCACAACTCTCTGGACCTGTCCTCTCACCACAACTCTCTGGACCTGTCCTCTCACCACAACTCTCTGGACCTGTCCTCTCACCACAACTCTCTGGACCTGTCCTCTCACCACAACTCTCTGGACCTGTCCTCTCACCACAACTCTCTGGACCTGTCCTCTCACCACAACTCTCTGGACCTGTCCTCTCACCACAACTCTGGACCTGTCCTCTCACCACAACTCCCTGGACCTGTCCTCTCACCACAACTCCCTGGACCTGTCCTCTCACCACAACTCCCTGGACCTGTCCTCTCACCACAACTCCCTGGACCTGTCCTCTCACCACAACTCCCTGGACCTGTCCTCTCACCACAGCAATCTGGACCTGTCCTCTCACCACAGCAATCTGGACCTGTCCTCTCACCACAACTCTCTGGACCTGTCCTCTCACCACAGCAATCTGGACCTGTCCTCTCACCACAGCAATCTGGACCTGTCCTCTCACCACAGCAATCTGGACCTGTCCTCTCACCACAGCAATCTGGACCTGTCCTCTCACCACAGCAATCTGGACCTGTCCTCTCACCACAGCAATCTGGACCTGTCCTCTCACCACAACTCTCTGGACCTGTCCTCTCACCACAACTCTCTGGACCTGTCCTCTCACCACAACTCTCTGGACCTGTCCTCTCACCACAACTCTCTGGACCTGTCCTCTCACCACAGCAATCTGGACCTGTCCTCTCACCACAACTCTCTGGACCTGTCCTCTCACCACAACTCTCTGGACCTGTCCTCTCACCACAACTCCCTGGACCTGTCCTCTCACCACAACTCTCTGGACCTGTCCTCTCACCACAACTCCCTGGACCTGTCCTCTCACCACAACTCCCTGGACCTGTCCTCTCACCACAACTCCCTGGACCTGTCCTCTCACCACAACTCCCTGGACCTGTCCTCTCACCACAACTCCCTGGACCTGTCCTCTCACCACAACTCCTTGGACCTGTCCTCTGGACACTCATTCCCACTCAATACACACAACAGAACAAGGTAAGCGCCCAATCATCCTTCACATTAAGCTACAAGAATGCATATTTGAATTGGTATATACTAAGTCAACAAAACAATATTTACAGTAGGAGGGATGAAATAAAGCCAAGTTGGTTGAATTTCAGGGTGACAGGAATGCTACGTTGGCGCGGTCCCTTAATGTAAGTTAAGGTTTTAATTGAATAGACTCAGTCTGACTAATTACAGTGCTACTGAATGGTCTCATTGTCAAGAAAAGCATTTTACTGTACTTACTGGAAACCACTCTCCCTTTCCCTCTCATTCTCTTATGGAAGTGTGTACTTTTCCCTACACACACACTCTACCCACCCACACACACACACACACACACACTCTACCCACCCACACACAAACACTCTACCTACACACACACACACACACTCTACCCACCCACACACAAACACTCTACCCACCACACACACTCTACCTACACACACACACACACACACACACACACACACTCTACCCACACACACACACACACACACACACACACACTACCTACACATCAGTACACATCCCTCTTCGTACACACAGTCTGAGACACAATGGAGTGTAGAGGTCGTAACCCTGTCTGTCATCTGCAGACTATCTGTCTAACAGACAAATTAACTCCACTAAAGCAAGCAGACTGTGCCGCAGTGGTGGAAAAAATACCAAATTGTCATACTTAAAAGTAAAGATCCCTTATTAGAAAATGACTCAGGTAAAAGTGAAAGTCACCCAGTAAAATAGGGTGGTAGGTAGCCTAGTGGTTAGAAGGTTGGACTAGTAACTGAAAGGTTCAAATCCCTGAGCTGACAAGGTAAAAATCTGTCGTTATGCCCCTGAACAAGGCAGTTAACCCACTGTTCCTAGACTGTCAATGAAAATAAGAATTTGTTCATAAATGACTTGCCTAGTTAAATAAAGGTAAAATATATACTGCTCAAAAAAATAAAGGGAACACTTAAACAACACATCCTAGATCTGAATGAATGAAATAATCTTATTAAATACTTTTTTCTTTACATAGTTGAATGTGCTGACAACAAAATCACACAAAAATAATCAATGGAAATCCAATTTATCAACCCATGGAGGTCTGGATTTGGAGTCACACTCAAAATTAAAGTGAAAAACCACACTACAGGCTGATTCAACTTTGATGTAATGTCCTTAAAACAAGTCAAAATGAGGCTCAGTAGTGTGTGTGGCCTCCACGTGCCTGTATGACCTCCCTACAACGCCTGGGCATGCTCCTGATGAGGTGGCGGATGGTCTCCTGAGGGATCTCCTCCCAGACCTGGACTAAAGCATCCGCCAACTCCTGGACAGTCTGTGGTGCAACGTGGCGTTGGTGGATGGAGTGAGACATGATGTCCCAGATGTGCTCAATTGGATTCAGGTCTGGGGAACGGGCGGGCCAGTCCATAGCATCAATGCTTTCCTCTTGCAGGAACTGCTGACACACTCCAGCCACATGAGGTCTAGCATTGTCTTGCATTAGGAGGAACCCAGGGCCAACCGCACCAGCATATGGTCTCACAAGGGGTCTGAGGATCTCATCTTGGTACCTAATGGCAGTCAGGCTACCACTGGCGAGCACATGGAGGGCTGTGCGGCCCCCCAAAGAAATGCCACCCCACACCATGACTGACCCACTGCCAAACCGGTCATGCTGGAGGATGTTGCAGGCAGCAGAACGTTCTCTACGGCGTCTCCAGACTCTGTCACGTGCTCAGTGTGAACCTGCTTTCATCTGTGAAGAGCACAGGGCGCCAGTGGCGAATTTGCCAATCTTGGTGTTCTCTGGCAAATGCCAAACGTCCTGCACGGTGTTGGGCTGTAAGCACAACCCCCACCTGTGGACGTCGGGCCCTCATAGAGTCTGTTTCTGACCGTTTGAGCAGACACATGCACATTTGTGGCCTGCTGGAGGTCATTTTGCAGGGCTCTGGCAGTGCTTCTCCTGCTCCTCCTTGCACAAAGGCGGAGGTAGCGGTCCTGCTGCTGGGTTGTTGCCCTCCTACGGCCTCCTCCACGTCTCCTGATGTACTGGCCTGTCTCCTGGTAGCGCCTCCATGCTCTGGACACTACGCTGACAGACACAGCAAACCTTCTTGCCACAGCTCGCATTGATGTGCCATCTTTGATGAGCTACACTACCTGAGCCACTTGTGTGGGTTGTAGACTCCGTCTCATGCTACCACTAGAGTTAAAGCACCGCCAGCATTCAAAAGTGACCAAAACATCAGCCAGGAAGCATAGGAACTGAGAAGTGGTCTGTGGTCACCACCTGCAGAACCACTCCTTTATTGGGGGTGTCTTGCTAATTGCCTATAATTTCCACCTGTTGTCTATTCCATTTGCACAACAGCATGTGAAATTTATTGTCAATCAGTGTTGCTTCCTAAGTGGACAGTTTGATTTCACAGAAGTGTGATTGACTTGGAGTTACATTGTGTTGTTTAAGTGTTCCCTTTATTTTTTGAGCAGTGTATATATATATATTGTTTTTAAATACTACTTGCATAAAAGTCTAAAAGCATTTGGTTTTAAATATACTGAAGAATCAAAAGTAAAAATCATTTCAAATTGCTTTTATTAAGCAAACCAGAGGGCACCATTTTATTTATTTATTTACGGAAAGCCAGGGGCATACTCCAACACTCAGACATTATTTACAAATGAAACGTGTGATTAGTGAGTCTGCCAGATCAGAGGCAGTAGGGATGACCAGGGATGTTCTCCTGATAAGCATTTAAAATGTAACGAGTACTTTTGGGTGTCAGGGAAAATGTATTGAGTAAAAAGTACATTATTTTCTTAAGGAATGTAGTGAAGTAAAAGTTGTCAAAAATATAAATAGTAAAGTAAAGTACAGATACCCCAAAAAAACTTCTTAAGTAGTACTTTAAAGTATTTCTACTTAAGTACTTTACACCACTGTTGAGACGGAGTGTGTGTGTTTATTCTCATGACAGTAATCCAGACACTTAGGATCAGCAGACTCTACATGAAAACAACATAAACACTGACCCTCAACTCAGCCAGCCTAATTCACAGGTTTAAATGGAATCTGACCAGAGCATACTGTGTTCTATAGTGTCTCCTATGCCAACGTGTGCGTGTGTGTGTGTGTGTGTGTGTGTGAGAGTGTGTGAGAGAGAGAGAGAAACGGGATGAGAGGAGAGAAAGCGATACAGCAGTATGTGTCTTTCATCTCTTTCTCCAGGAAGACACCAGACACCTTAATTACCTCCACCTGTGAGCAGACAAAGAGACACACACACCAATCTCTACTCTGCCACACCCCGATTCCCACGGTAACACTCTAGAGCCCACACAGACCCAAAGAGGAGCGGGAGGAGGGAGTGGCTGGGTGGAAGAGGTGAGGAAGATGTACTCACATCCAGTGAGTCCTCGTTGACGATGAGGAGGGACATGCCGTGGGTCACCAGACGACAGGAGTAGCCTGAGACAGAGAATACAATACCAGATACAGCACAGAAATAGACACACATCTCGCTCTCTCTCCCTCCATGCCCCTCTCTCTCTCTCTCTCCCTCCATGCCTCTCTCTCTCTCTCCATGCCTCTCTCTCTCTCTCTCTCTCTCTCACCTATGTTGATGGCGGTCTCCTGTTTGTCTCCAGTGAGGACCCAGATCTTTATGTCGGCCTTCATCAGAGTAGCGATGGTCTCAGGGACCCCTGCCTGGAGGCGGTCCTCTATAGCTGTGGCCCCCAACAACAACAAATCCTACACAGAGAGAGAGGGGGGGGGGGGGGGGGGGGGGTCTTTTAAGCTACACCCAAGTTGAAGAGACTGGCTGTGCTGCAGAAACATTAGACAGGGTAAGAAGTGGTGTGTATCATGTCTCTGTATGTGGGTTAAACAGCAACATTCATTTTGAACTCTATTAAAACACGCAAATACAGTGATGTAGTCACCCATACACACCCACACACCAGTTTTAAGGGGCTCTTGGCAGACTGGTGAGGGTAATTATCACTGTGGTTTACCTCAACCCTTTCCTCTTCCCTCACTTTTATCCCATCACCTTCCCTCTCCTCTCCTCTGGGCCTTCTCAAAACCCCTCTTTACTGGAGTACTGCCTCACATTATAGCCAAACAAAGGCAGCTGTGGAGTCATGTGCCGTCCTATTGGCCAGCCTTAATGTATACACTCTCAGAATGAATGTAGTGCCTACAGCTGCCATGTCCAGACTATTACTGACCACGGACATGATCACCTCCAGATGTATACTAGAGATGTCCTCTGGTTAGCGCGCACACACACACACACAGAGAGAGGGGGGGGGGAGTTTCCTCTGGGGAAACATGGCTTCTTTGGCACTGAGAGGTCATAAATCTCAACAGTTGATCAGTGGGACCACTCTGCCCTCTGCTGGACAAACCCACCAACCCAGCAACACACTGACTGAAGGGGATGGAGTGAGGGGTAGTCACTATCTTACCAACTCACCAACCCAGCAACACACTGACTGAAGGGGATGGAGTGAGGGGTAGTCACTATCTTACCAACTCACCAACCCAGCAACACACTGACTGAAGGGGATGGAGTGAGGGGTAGTCACTATCTTACCATGCTAGACATTACAGAGATATATCTTTGCAATAGCAATGCTAATCAGTAACCGCTAAGCCCAACCTTAACCCTTACCTTCTCTAGCAGTTCATAACAGTCCTCTAGTTTCTGGGCCCGGTCTTTGATGATGGTGCTAATCCTGGTGTACTCCTTCAGCCACTCCTGATATACCCCCTCCTCCAGATCAACATAGGTAAAACACAGAGTCCGTAGACCTGGGGGGGGGGGACAAGGTCAACATGTAATACAGTAGTAATAATGTAGATAATAAAAAGGGAGTGAAAGGGGAAAATGAATCTTGCAGAGAAAAAGATGGTAAAAAGGTAAGAGAACGTAGACAAAAGACAGCAGGAACAAATATGAGGAGCACATTTAAAGAGAAAGGCCGTACCCTCGCTGGCGAACTGTTCCAGATGTGCCATGGTCAACTCTTTATACTGAGACGCATCAGTGAGACGCTCAAAGATCACATTATCCTGAAACACACACCATGACATCATCAACACGCGCCGGTTCATCTTCAACATGAGCAATGCCACTATGGTAAATAAACTGTGACTCGGGTCAATGACTGGGGGATACTCACTGCTCCCTTGCAGTACAGACGCAGTTTCCCATCGGGGGTTCGGACCACTACAGACATGCGCTTACGGTTACTGTAGAAAAGGGAATGACTGTTAAGTGTCTGTGAATGTGTGTGTGTGTGTGTGTGTGGGTGTGGTTTTACTGACCTTGAAAACTCCAGCACATTCAGCAACTCAAAGCTCTTCTCCTTCCCCCTCTGAAAGACACAAACAAACAGAAAGAATTCAACAGAGAAGAGAATGACGCACCTCATCCCGTGTCTCAAACCCACACTTACAGCTTCCATGATAACGGAGCCAGGAGTCCTTGCTGTGAAAACGAAGCCCAGACCTTTGGCTCCTTTCACCAGAGCTCCTTCATCTGAGGAAAGAAAACACACATGTTGAGTTGATTCGATTGGCTCTAAGGTGTAGTAGCTTGGATGTGATTGGTTCTACTGTCTAGTAGCCGAGTTATGATTGGCTCCTAGGTGTATAAGCTGCGTCGTGATAGGCCGTCTACCTGGCGAGGAGGCCTGGTAAATAAGCTGGTCCTCCTCTCTCTCTGGGACCACGGTGTGACACACCGCCATCATCGTCAGGAACTCACAGATCTGAGCAGAGGTCGGCTGGAGAGAGAGAGAGAGAGAGAGAGAGAGAGAGAGAGAGAGAGCGAGCAACAAAGAGAAAGAGAGGGTAGTCATACACAGCCCAGTGTCATTCTCATTCAGTATAATAACTATGATGACAGAAGGGGAACACCTACGTGGTTCTTCTCAATGTTCTGGATGAGAGTGGGGTCATCAAACTCTGTGGTGTTAAGACTGCTGGACGGCAGGGGGCTGAGAGAGAAGACGGACAGAATGAAACACTACTAATCTACATAAAACAAAAATACAGCACAGCCAAAGCTGACCTGAAGTCCTCCATGGAACCATCAACATCTAGGTCAGGGAAGTGGCCGTATGTGATTCCAGCGATGGTACACTTCTTGAAGTGCATGACGTTACAGGTGAGAGTTCCTGTCTTATCAGAAAACAGATACTTCACCTGGGAGACAGGGGGAAAAGGAAGGATATCAGTTCACAACAGGAATCAACTCTGATTGGTTGAGCCCGGATGTGAACAGGATAAAGATTGGTGGAGTCCATCCTCACCTGGCCCAGTTCTTCGTTGAGATTGGATGTTCGAGCCATGGCGGGTGTGTCTGTCTCCGCGTAGTACATCTCCACATCCTGACACCAAACACAGAGAAGTTGGATGAAAGACATCTAAAGACAGCCAAACGCTCTCCACACACACACACACACACACACACACACGAGCCTGCGTCTGTGCGTACCCAGTTGATGAAGAGTGCCTGTGTGAACTTGACCACCTCCAGAGTGACCAGCAGGCTGATGGGGATGAGGTTGTTGTAGAGGATGATGAAGGTCAGCAGGTTATACCAGAAGTTAGTGGAGATGTCCCCTGTAGACACACACACACACACACAAACGGTTGTATGGAAGAAGAAGAAATGACTAAGAGGCATGTGTGTGTCCAGGGTGTGTGTGTATTCTCACCAGCGCGTGACAGGTACCAGCAGGCCTCCTCAGTGTGTTGTTTGTTCCAGATGGAGGCTCCTATAGAGCTCACTAGCGCCATCACCAGGAGGATGCAGAACAGCACCAGGATCTGGACGTTGGTCACCCGCTCCACGTTAGAACGCTTCAGAGGGGCCTTGGTGGAGTTCTGGAAGGAACATACACCACATCATTACATCCTTCGTGTGGAACTACAAAACAACCCAAATGGCAGAGTTCAGGAACTCAGACGACCGCTATGGAGGAAGAACAGCTAACTCTACAGCCTTTACTAGAGTATCACAGTTTAGATTTGCTTGATTCAAGGCTTGAAATGCCTCACCTGCATCAGTTTGGAGTCATGTCCAGTGTAGACTATAATACCCACAACCCATTGTGTGTTCCTGAGCTGGGCACCTCGCAGCAGCACCTGGTCAGGACCCAGAGGAACCGCACTGGAAAACAACAGTGACAAGCAGGTGGAGGTTCAAAATGATGCAATCCTATGTTAGGTGTGTGTTCAGAGAGAGAGAGGCAGTCACGCAGACGAACAGCTCCTGGCCTCTGGTTGTTCAGAGTGAGATTAACAAGATAAATTAGCAAGAAATATATAGGTAATCAAATTGTACAAGTGAAGATCAACACAGGAGGAAAAGATTGACAGAGTGAGAGTTAAAAAAAAACTCTTAATCGTGCTAAGTAAATTCAACGCAGCAGCGACTGAGATACTCCTTACCCCCCACAACCCCATCCCCATCACCCTTATCCACACCCCCAGTCACCAAGGAGGCTCACATGGGGACACCTACTACAGAGGAGCTCTATGGGACCCCAGACACACCCCTCACTGTACCCAGACCCTGTGTACCCCAGCCCCAGACACACCCCTCACTGTACCCAGACCCTGTGTACCCCAGCCCCAGCCCAAGCCCCTGACACACCCCTCACTGTACCCAGACCCTGTGTACCCCAGCCCCAGCCCAAGCCCCTGACACACCCCTCACTGTACCCAGACCCTGTTTACCCCAGCCCCAGACCAAGCCCCAACCGTAAACCCACTACTCTGGTAAACCCACTGAGGGGGCCATCCTCATTGACTCAAATGGGAAATTAATCCAAGAGGATAAACTCTTCCCCCACCACAAGGTGTCCAAAATATGGTGCCCAAAAATGCAGGATCCTGCATCCTGTCTACATCCTGTCCCAGCCTGACTTTGGCACACCAGGCCACATCATTATTCACACCGGCACCAACAACCTGAGAGGAGCAGGAGAGAGTAGGCAGCCTGGTCAACAGAGTAGCAGAGAGGGCCTCTGAGTGGTTCCCCAACTCCCACATCACCATCTCCACTCTGCTGCCCCGCAAAGACTTTCATCCCGTATACCATTCAGAAGGTCAATGCTGACATCACCAGAGGGTGTGGCCTACTCACGAACGTGTACATTGCTCACCACCCACCAATCCCCCCAGAGCATCTGCACGACCACTCCCACCTGAGGAAGCAGACAGTAGGGATGTTTGCAAAGTCTCTAAAGGACGTGGCACAAACATCCCATGCCGCACTGGACAGAGGACCACCCAGAGACCCCTACCAGACCACTGCACCACCAAGGAGCCCCAGGCCCCCTCAACGCCCCACCAGACCCAGCACGCCCCACAGGTCCCACCCACCACCAGAGCATCATCACCTCCATCGGCGCAGCGAGACTGGACCGGGCCCAGCCTACTACCCCACACCAGACCACCACCTCTACCAGACCAGAGAGGAAGCCCCCTGGCCCAGACCTGGCCCCCCTCCCCTCCACAGGGCCCAACAGCAGAACTCTGTAGGATTGAGTGAGATTAAACAGCTCCTCCAATACATCGGCACTAAACACACACACACACACACACACACACACACACACACACACACACAGTACTAAAAGTTTACTTGTTCAATGAATAGTTACTGTATTTCTGTTATCCTGTTTATTACTCTGAACAACTCAGTAGTTGGTAGTTACTGTATTTCTGTTATCCTGTTTATTACTCTGAACAACTCAGTAGTTGGTAGTTACTGTATTTCTGCTATCCTGTTTATCACTCTGAACAACTCAGTAGTTGGTAGTTACTGTATTTCTGCTATCCTGTTTATTACTCTGAACAACTCAGTAGTTGGTAGTTACTGTATTTCTGTTATCCTGTTTATTACTCTGAACAACTCAGTAGTTGGTAGTTACTGTATTTCTGTTATCCTGTTTATTACTCTGAACAACTCAGTAGTTGGTAGTTACTGTATTTCTGTTATCCTGTTTATTACTCTGAACAACTCAGTAGTTAGTAGTTACTGTATTTCTGTTATCCTGTTTATCACTCTGAACAACTCAGTAGTTGGTAGTTACTGTATTTCTGTTATCCTGTTTATCACTCTGAACAACTCAGTAGTTGGTAGTTACTGTATTTCTGACTGTTATCCTGTTTATCACTCTGAACAACTCAGTAGTTGGTAGTTACTGTATTTCTGTTATCCTGTTTATCACTCTGAACAACTCAGTAGTTGGTAGTTACTGTATTTCTGTTATCCTGTTTATTACTCTGAACAACTCAGTAGTTGGTAGTTACTGTATTTCTGTTATCCTGTTTATTACTCTAAACAACTCAGTAGTTAGTAGTTACTGTATTTCTGACTGTTATTGTCACATCCTGACCAGTAAAAGATGTTGTTTGTTATTGTAGTTTGGTCAGGGCGTGGCAGGGGGTGTTTGTTTAGAGTGTTTTGGGGTTTGTTGGGCTATGTTCTTGTTAGTCTATTTCTATGTTAGTTCTACAATGTCTATTTCTATGTGGTGTTTATTGGGTTGACCTTCAATTGGAAGCAGCTGCTCCTCGTTGCTTCTAATTGAAGGTCCTATTTAAGAGGGGTGTTTTTTCTATGGGATTTGTGGGTAGTTGTCTCCTGTTTTGTGTTCATGCACCTGACAGGACTGTTTAGTGTCGTTTGTTGTTTTCCTATACGTGTTTCTTTTGTTTTCCTTCTTTAATAAAATAAGAAGATGAGTTTACACGTTCCCGCTGCGTTTTGGTCCAATCCCTACGACACCCGTGACTGTTATTCTGTTTATTACCCTGAACAACTCAGTAGTTAGTAGTTACTGTATTTCTGACTGTTATTCTGTTTATTACCCTGAACAACTCAGTAGTTACTGTATTTCTGACTGTTATTCTGTTTATTACCCTGAACAACTCAGTAGTTAGTAGTTACTGTATTTCTGACTGTTATCCTGTTTATTACTCTGAACAACTCAGTAGTTAGTAGTTACTGTATTTCTGTTATCCTGTTTATCACTCTGAACAACTCAGTAGTTGGTAGTTACTGTATTTCTGTTATCCTGTTTATCACTCTGAACAACTCAGTAGTTGGTAGTTACTGTATTTCTGACTGTTATCCTGTTTATCACTCTGAACAACTCAGTAGTTGGTAGTTACTGTATTTCTGTTATCCTGTTTATCACTCTGAACAACTCAGTAGTTGGTAGTTACTGTATTTCTGTTATCCTGTTTATTACTCTGAACAACTCAGTAGTTGGTAGTTACTGTATTTCTGTTATCCTGTTTATTACTCTAAACAACTCAGTAGTTAGTAGTTACTGTATTTCTGACTGTTATTGTCACATCCTGACCAGTAAAAGATGTTGTTTGTTATTGTAGTTTGGTCAGGGCGTGGCAGGGGGTGTTTGTTTAGAGTGTTTTGGGGTTTGTTGGGCTATGTTCTTGTTAGTCTATTTCTATGTTAGTTCTACAATGTCTATTTCTATGTGGTGTTTATTGGGTTGACCTTCAATTGGAAGCAGCTGCTCCTCGTTGCTTCTAATTGAAGGTCCTATTTAAGAGGGGTGTTTTTTCTATGGGATTTGTGGGTAGTTGTCTCCTGTTTTGTGTTCATGCACCTGACAGGACTGTTTAGTGTCGTTTGTTGTTTTCCTATACGTGTTTCTTTTGTTTTCCTTCTTTAATAAAATAAGAAGATGAGTTTACACGTTCCCGCTGCGTTTTGGTCCAATCCCTACGACACCCGTGACTGTTATTCTGTTTATTACCCTGAACAACTCAGTAGTTAGTAGTTACTGTATTTCTGACTGTTATTCTGTTTATTACCCTGAACAACTCAGTAGTTACTGTATTTCTGACTGTTATTCTGTTTATTACCCTGAACAACTCAGTAGTTAGTAGTTACTGTATTTCTGACTGTTATTCTGTTTATTACCCTGAACAACTCAGTAGTTAGTAGTTACTGTATTTCTGACTGTTATTCTGTTTATTACCCTGAACAACTCAGTAGTTAGTAGTTACTGTATTTCTGACTGTTATTCTGTTTATTACCCTGAACAACTCAGTAGTTAGTAGTTACTGTATTTCTGACTGTTATTCTGTTTATTACCCTGAACAACTCAGTAGTTACTGTATTTCTGACTGTTATTCTGTTTATTACCCTGAACAACTCAGTAGTTAGTAGTTACTGTATTTCTGACTGTTATTCTGTTTATTACCCTGAACAACTCAGTAGTTACTGTATTTCTGACTGTTATTCTGTTTATTACCCTGAACAACTCAGTAGTTACTGTATTTCTGACTGTTATTCTGTTTATTACCCTGAACAACTCAGTAGTTAGTAGTTACTGTATTTCTGACTGTTATTCTGTTTATTACCCTGAACAACTCAGTAGTTACTGTATTTCTGACTGTTATTCTGTTTATTACCCTGAACAACTCAGTAGTTACTGTATTTCTGACTGTTATTCTGTTTATTACCCTGAACAACTCAGTAGTTACTGTATTTCTGACTGTTATTCTGTTTATTACCCTGAACAACTCAGTAGTTACTGTATTTCTGACTGTTATTCTGTTTATTACCCTGAACAACTCAGTAGTTAGTAGTTACTGTATTTCTGACTGTTATTCTGTTTATTACCCTGAACAACTCAGTAGTTAGTAGTTACTGTATTTCTGACTGTTATTCTGTTTATTACCCTGAACAACTCAGTAGTTACTGTATTTCTGACTGTTATTCTGTTTATTACCCTGAACAACTCAGTAGTTACTGTATTTCTGACTGTGCTATTCATTCTTTTTGCAACATGAAAACATTCAGGGCCTAAACTCAACCTTTGGGCTGAAGAGTTTTGTACAGGAGTTTAAATAAAATCTTAAAGATGTTGATGTCATCATTCTGCAGGAGACATGGTGTAAGGCTGACATTGTCACTCACTGTCCCACAGGCTACAGAGAGGTAATTGTGCCGTCACAGTAACACAGCTCTGTCAATAGAGGCAGAGACTCTGGAGGATTGATCATTTTCTACAAATCCCAACTACAAAATCTAATTGATCCCCTAAATATCACATTTGGTTAAAACTGAAAAAAGAACTTGTACTGACAGAAAAAGATGTGTTCCTTTGCACAATATATATCCCCCCTCAGAATCCCCATAATACTCAGAGGAGATCTTCCCCACCCTTGAGGAAGAGACGAGCCATTTCCAGGCCCAGGGAAATGTGCTCATCTGTGGGGACACAAATGCACACACAGGAACACTACCTGATCTAACGAGCACACGAGGGGACAGCTTTATTACAGGCCATACTGTTTCTAACTGTCTTAATCTCCCCCATAGAAACAACAGTGACAGCACCGTCAACAAAAACGGAAGGGTTCTGTTGCAGCTCTGTGGAAGCCTGGGTCTGTACTTTGTCAATGGTAGGTTACGGGGGGACTCTTTGGGGAGATTTACCTATTGCTCACCTCTCGGCCACAGTACAGTAGACTATATGATTACAGACATTGACCCCTTCTCTCTCAGCTCATTCACTGTCAAGCCACTAACACCTCTGTCTGATCACAGCCAAATTACGTTGTTCCTCAAAAGAACAGACATGGAAACAACCACACATTCACAGCCCAGTAAGCTGTACAACATCAGAAACTCATACAGACGGGCCCAAAACAGCACAGAAGATTACCAGAAAGCAACCTGGAACCAAAATATCCAAACACTCTTAGATAACTTTCTGGATACCACATCCACTCACAGTAAAGAAGGCATCAATCTAGAAGTAAGAAAACATCAACAATATATTCAGGCAAACGGCAAAAGAAGCACAACTGAAATAGATTTTAAAATCTAACCAAAAAAGACCAGCGATGACAACTGGTTTGATGCAGATTATAATTTTACAGACCAGAGATGACAACTGGTTTGATGCAGATTATAATTTTACAGACCAGAGATGACAACTGGTTTGATGCAGATTATAATTTTACAAGGGAAAAAACAAAAGCACAGAGACCCAAATAATGATGAATTACACCTTCATTACTGTGAGACTTTAAAAACTCAGAACCAGAAGTTTAATGGACTAGAAAAATCTATAAAGGACAATCAAAATCCATTGGACTCTCCAATTACTGACCATGAGCTCTATAAGAAACTTCAGGCCCTCAAATAAAAAATAAAAAAGCATGCGGACCTTATGGAATCCTAAATGAGATGCTCAAATTCACTAGTGCAACATTTCAACTGGCTATATTAAAATTGTTTCATTTGATCCTGAGTGTAGGTTATTTCCCTGACATCTGGAATCAAGGACTCATAACCCCAATCTTTAAGAATGGAGACACATTTGACCCTAACATGCTGGCCACACTGCTTGCGTCGTGTGCGAGCATCCGCATAGCCAGGCGCTAAAATAGAACTTGGTTCTATTTGTGACGCTTGATGCGCTGCAAGTCCCGCCTCTCCCATCTCCTCATTGGTTTTTAGGAGCATATACCCACGTGTCTAGTTGGTTGTGGTAATGCACCTAAAGTTGGTTGCCAACCGCCATATAAAGTCCAAAGAAGAAGAAGAAGCCTGAAGGAGGAGATATTACTAGAAACAAACTTTTACCCTTTTATCTGTGGATTAATTGTCAGAGTAGAGGACCTTGTGCATTTCAGGTAAAATACCAACCCAACGTTTATATACCAGGACAAATGAGCTAGCAACAGCAAGCTAGCTAGCTTATTTGCCATAAATGTTTAATGCTTTTTGACCTGTCCCCAAATTAATATAGTTGGTTCAGAGTTCGTTTTGATATTTCAACCTGCGTGTCCTGATCGCATCTGGTGTGAATGGACAAAATCAACATGCACGCGATGGCAAACGCACGCGCGCGAGTAGTCTGGTCAGCATGAAACAATTAGAGGCATTTGTGTGAACAGTAACCATGGGAAGGTTTTCTGTAGTATTATAAATGTAAGAGTTCTGAACTTCCTTAATAAGCACAATGTCTTGAGTAAAAGCTAAATTGGATTTATACCAAAACATCGCACAACTGATCATAATTACACCCTACACACCCTGATAGATAAACATGTCCACCAAAATAATACAAAAATATACGCTTGCTTTATCGACTTCCAAAAAGCATTTGATTTTATTTGGCATACAGGACTGTTCTACAAAGTTATTGAAAGTGGTGTAGGGGGTAAAACATATGACATAATAAAATCAGTGTATACTGGCAAAACGTGCAGCATTAAAATTGTCAAGAAAATAACAGAATTCTTTAACCAGGGGCGGGGGCCTTCGCCAGGGTTGCAATCTGAGCCCTGCACTCTTCAATATTTACATCAACGAATTGGCCACTATTCTAGAAAAATCCTCAGCCGCTGGTGTTAGTCTCCACAATTCAGAAGTTAAATGCCTACTCTTTGTAGATGACCTATGCCTGCTGTCACCCACAGCACATGGCCGACAGCAGAGCCTGGACCTGCTAGAGCAGTACTGCCAGACCTGGGCCCTGGCAGTAAACCCCAAAAATTCAAAAATAAATGAGAGAGAGAGTGTTCAGTACTTTTGGTTGTCCAGGCGTAGAGTCCCAGTGAAGTCATACAGGTGTCTGTTGGGCTCTTCACACTCCAGACGGCCAGAGAGACCCACCAGCTCCTCCAGAGACTGGAGACCAGCTGTGAGAGGGAGACCCTGAAATACACACACACACACACCTTGTTAGAGCAGGTACACACACACACACACACACACACACACCTTGTTAGAGCAGGTACACACACACACACACACCTTGTTAGAGCAGGTACACACACCACACACACACACACACACACACACACACACACACACACACACACACACCTTGTTAGAGCAGGTACACACACACACACACACCTTGTTAGAGCAGGTACACACACACACACACACCTTGTTAGAGCAGGTACACACACACACACACACACCTTGTTAGAGCAGGTACACACACACACAGCACAGCGTTGGGGTGATTGCGCATGCGTCCCACCTGTCTGATCTTCAGGTTGGTTTCTCCGTCCAGGTTGGAGGTCTCAGTATAACACATGGCCTGAGGCTCACTGCGGAGAGAGATGGAGTCCAACTTTACCACAACATTCATCTATGCAATAGTCAAATAACAATATTGAATCATTGATCAAACATAATGTTGACAACCCTCAATGCCTCCCCTATTACTAGCCTGACAACACTGATCAAACACTACTTTAACTAACACTGACCACACAAACACAAGACCGCAAACCAACCTGGAGGACACTATGACCATGTCAGCTGGAAGATGCTGCCCATTGGTCACCTTCACTATGTCTCCTACTGCCACCTTGTGGCCAGGACGCAGCAATGCAACAGCATGAAGTCAGAATGACATTGGAAATGGATGGGGGAAGAGAGAGAGAGATGGTGGTGGAGGGAGAGAGATGGTGGAGGGAAAGAGAGGGGGATGGTGGTGGAGGGAGAGAGATGGTGGAGGGAAAGAGAGGGGGATGGTGGTGGAGGGAGAGAGAGGGGATGGTGGTGGAGGGAGAGAGATGGTGGAGGGAGAGGGGATGGAGGGAGAGAGATGGTGGAAGGAAAGAGAGGGGGATGGTGGTGGAGGGAGAGAGATGGTGGAGGGAGAGAGAGGGTGGTGGTGGAGGGAGAGAGGGAGGGTGGTGGTGGAGGGAGAGAGAGGGATGGTGGTGGAGGGAGAGAGAGGGATGGTGGTGGAGGGAGAGAGAGGGATGGTGGTGGAGGGAGAGAGAGGGATGGTGGTGGAGGGAGAGAGAGGGATGGTGGTGGAGGGAGAGAGAGGGATGGTGGTGGAGGGAGAGAGGGGGATGGTGGTGGAGGGAGAGAGAGGGATGGTGGTGGAGGGAGAGGGATGGTGGTGGAGGGAGAGAGGGAGGGATGGTGGTGGAGGGAGAGAGAGGGATGGTGGTGGAGGGAGAGAGAGGGATGGTGGTGGAGGGAGAGAGGGGGATGGTGGTGGAGGGAGAGAGAGGGATGGTGGTGGAGGGAGAGAGGGGGATGGTGGTGGAGGGAGAGGGATGGTGGTGGAGGGAGAGAGGGAGGGATGGTGGAGGGAGAGAGGGAGGGATGGTGGTGGAGGGAGGGAGAGAGAGAGGGATGGTGGTGGAGGGAGAGAGAGAGGGATGGTGGTGGAGGGAGAGATTTGATGGTGGTGGAGGGAAAGAGGGATGGTGGTGGAGGGAAAGAGAGGGATGGTGGTGGAGGGAAAGAGAGGGATGGTGGTGGAGGGAAAGAGAGGGATGGTGGTGGAGGGAGAGAGGGAGGGTGGAGAGAGGGAGAGAGAGGGATGGTGGTGGAGGAAGAGGGAGGGTGGTGGTGGAGGGGGAGAGAGGTGGTGGAGGGGGAGAGAGAGGGATGGTGGTGGAGGGAGAGAGAGGGATGGTGGTGGAGGGAGAGAGAGGGATGGTGGTGGAGGAAGAGAGGGAGGGTGGAGAGAGGGAGAGAGAGGGATGGTGGTGGAGGAAGAGGGAGGGTGGTGGTGGAGGGGGAGAGAGGTGGTGGAGGGGGAGAGAGAGGGATGGTGGTGGAGGGAGAGAGAGGGATGGTGGTGGAGGGAGAGAGAGGGATGGTGGTGGAGGAAGAGAGGGAGGGTGGAGAGAGGGAGGGAGAGAGAGGGATGGTGGAGAGAGGGATGGTGGAGAGAGGGAGAGAGAAAGTGACAGTGAGCAGCGAGTAGCTTTACTGTGGATGTTAAAGTCTGACGTGTCCCTCAGTCAGAGCAAGCTGCTCAGCATTAGATACAAAGGATACTCAACAACGTGGAGAAAGATGCCAGAGAACATTCTGGAGAGGTACAGAATGAGCCATGCAGTCTTTATTACTAGGGCCCAGAGTTTTCCTTCACCATATCACCTGATGAGGAAAAACTCTGGGCCCTAGTTACAGGCTGCAACTAGAGTTAGGACTTTTCCCATGTTCAGGTGGTGTGTTGTGGAAAGTGTGGGCTCCATATGTAACCACTAGTCAGACAGGCTGTTGACAGGATGAGGGTAATAGTACCTGTTTCCATATGATGGTCTGCCAGGCTCCGTTCCCCAGAACTGAGACACAATGACAACAGAGCTGTTAGACTAAACACGTCATATACTGCTGCTCTTTCCTAAAATACAAGTGTCTATTCCCTTAAGCTACATGGAATTCACTCATGAAACGGACTAGCACGGGTTCACACATGTCCAATACCTGTGGTCTTTTTCTTGTTGACTGTGTTGTCTGCCTTGTGTCTTTGCTGTAAAGAGACGGAGAGGGGGTGTTAGCGCCTTACCAGTCTCCCTCCCTTTTTCTGTCACATTAGATGCACAAGAACGGCACTGTGCTGGCTAAGCAATTGTTTTGGAACAGAGGGGGAGATTTATAAACTCTGCAGGGTGTTGTTCCACAGCGGAGGAGCTGACCTGTGACTGCTGACCTGTGACTGCTGACCTGTGACTGCTGACCTGTGACTGCTGACCCTGTGACTGCTGACCCTGTGACTGCTGACCCTGTGACTGCTGACCTGTGACTGCTGACCTGTGACAGCTGACCTGTGACAGCTGACCTGTGACAGCTGACCTGTGACAGCTGACCTGTGACTGCTGACCTGTGACAGCTGACCTGTGACAGCTGACCTGTGACTGCTGACCTGTGACCGTCCTACTTACATAATCCTCTATGATCTCTTTGATCCCGGCCACAGTGAGGATGAAGATGAGCGGTACCAGGGTGGTGTAGCGACCCGTAGGAGAAACATCAGGGATTTGCTGAGGAAGAACGCAGAGACAATGTTGAGGAAACGCTGACGGTTTGTTTAGACACGGTCAGGTCGTCAGTGCAGGTTACAGATAGAAATGTAATGGATAGAGCTGATTTGTTTCATAGTTCTACTCCACAGAGAATCATATCTTGTCTTGACAACACACTTCTATGTGAAAGCTCTACATTGCTCCCTCCAGAGTAAACCACCTGTACTGGGCGTGGCCTACCTGCATCAGGGCGATGAAGAGGAAGAAGGCGTTGGCGGCCCGGCGGATCTGCTCGTACAAGAAACGAGGCAAGAAGGTGAGCACCCCGTACTTAGTGGTACTGAGGAGGAGAAAGAGGAGGAGGAGGGATACATGTACGACACAGGGTTAGTCACCACGGTAATGAAACACAAATACGCACACCAAAAAAGTAATCCCCCGTGGGCTGTGTGTATACTGTAGACAAAAATAGGGAGTTTGATTTTATTTTTCAGAAACTTTCTCGGTGTTCTCCAGGGTAACACAGAGCTAGTCACTCGAGTTTAAATCCCTTCTTCAAAACATTCTTCAGAAATCTCCACTAAAATGATCGATGCACATGAAACCCCATTACAGAGACAACACAATTAGACTCAAAATGTCCTATGGCGGTGAAACGGGAATATTTCAGATGAATAAAGTTAATATTCAGTTAATAGTAATTAACACAATGATGAGCATATTTATGTTTTCCCTTTTCTGTAATGCACATGATTTCCAGTGTTCTATTTGTGATGGCCACTAGACCTGTTCTGGATGTTCTGGGTTGTTCTCATATGGTTTAACAGTGAATGGCGTGAGAGCTACTGAAGGTGTAAGGACCGAGGACACTGTGAATCTTATAGTGGTGATGACAATATGAATACTGTGTGATTCTGTCAGGGTCTTCTGTTTTGACTTGGTACAATCCTCTCAGGCTGATGTGTCTGGTTAGAATATACAAAGGCCTGTCTCCAGGAGCTGCATGTTGCAACTTGCAATTGAACTGAAATGATTTTGATCTGTGTTTTCAACGACTGCTCTCCTTTTTGTTCAACTAGAAATTCCGGTTACAGGCAGAAAACATTACCGGATCAGGTAGCACATTACTATACCCAGCATTATAACCATGTCATAACAGCTGACAACCTGTCATAATATGGCTATAACACTGTCATGACACACATTTAGACCTGTTGGACATATTTTTATGGCTGGTTATGACACCTACATAAGAGTGTCAAAAGCCACAAAACCTACCACACAAGACAAAAGCTTCTATTACACCATAGCCTATGTGTCAACAGTATGTTCATGTTATTTTAACATGTTCTGAAATGTGAGAATACCCCAAGCCCACAGACCTCCTCCGTCTCATCGGGCCGTCTCTGGCGGTCTGGAAAAGGCTTTTTCTCGGCGTGGCCCTTAAAAAAATGGTCTCCCTGCAACGAGCCCACAGTCACACACAAAGACCAGGATATCAAATAGCAGACGCAACAGCTGAACCGGATACACACACACACCCCTTCTTCTGGTACCACAGTGTGTTGAGATAAGCACATCTGACCCACACGTTAAAGCTGCTTTTATCTAATCTAACAGACAAAGGATGAAGTGTATTTTCTTAGTCCAAGTTAAGTGACACAGGATGGTCATAATGCTTTATGACAGTGCCATAAAGAGTATTTTCTACAAGTTATTTAAAATATGATGGAAAAAAACATGACCGTAAAGAATTCATTACAACAACAACCAAGGACTTAAGAAACAAACTTTCAAGTGAAAGGAAACTTCTTGGCAGGAAAAAACACATTTGAATAAATGCAGGTGTCATAACCATCCATAACATAATACAATATGTCACAGGTGTAAATATATGGGTCATAACAGTGTTTTGACCATTTCTGACAGGTTATGACAAGTTATGTCAGCTGTTATGACACATTATGACATGGTTATGACCGTGGCATAACATGTTATGGCGCTGGGTGTCAAGTAAAGTGTTACCATGGATCTATTATGGGCTGCACACCTTCACACTCCTGCAAATAGATCGAACCTCACTGTTCAAAGCTATATATACACAGACCAAACCTCCTAAATAGGGGTGTATGAGGCCTTGGGAGGCTCACCTTGTCAATCACCTGTATTGCTCAGACAACAGCAATTATTAGCATTGACAATAGCCAGCAGCTGTAAGAGCTTTTTGAGAGACAAAAATAACTACCAGCCTTCCCTTCAGGGTCCGCCGTTATCCTGGCCAATATAGCTAAGTCAAGGGTGTGTTTGTGTGTACGTTTGTGTGTGCGCATTTGTGTGTGTGTCTAAGAGAGTATCTAAATCCTCCATCACATGTAAATCTGGAGATGAGCCCACAGTCACACACAAAGAGCAGGACATCAAACAGCAGCTGCTGACCCAGATACACACCCCTTCTTCTGGTACCTCAGTGTGTTAGGATAAACACATCTGATTCACACGTTAAAGCTGCTTATATCTAACCTAACAGACAAATGATATACACTCACACACAAGTTCTGTAATAAATGAGTTGGTTGCTAGTGTTCGCTGTACAGACCGGAAAAACTGTTTGTTGATAATGTGGCCATGTAATTGCTGTGATGCTATCAGGGCAGTTTATGGTTGTGGTAAATACAGTATATTGAGATGTAACAGATTTATGGTGGTTGTCTGAGTGTCACTGTGGTTACTGTGTTTGTTAATGAGTTACGATTGCGCCTAGAGACTGATGTATGGTCTGTTTTTACATTTCTTCCCCAATGGTTAAGGTTAGGAAACTGTCGAGTTTAATCTGATCCTAGAGCTGTGTCTAAACAACATCTACGCCACGTATGTGTTAATGGTGGTTGTGTTGCGGTGGCGACTGATTAACAGGTGGAGGAGACTTTCACTCATGCACAGGGACAAAAGGACACAGGGACACAGATACACAGGGACACAGATACACAGGGACACAGATACACAGGGACACAGATGGACACAGATACACAGGGACACATGTACATAATACCTCAATTACCTGGACTAACCGGTGCCCCTGCACATTGACTCGCTATTGTTATTTTACTGCTGCTGATTAATTATTTGTTCATTTTATTTTCTACTTATCTATTTTTTTTCTTAAAAACTTCTTAAACATTGTTGGTTAAGGGCTTGTAAGTAAGCATTTCACTGTAAGGTCTTCACCTGTTGTATTCAGCGCATGTGACAAATACAATTTGATTTGATTTGACACAGAGACACAGGGAGACAGGGACACAAGGACACAGGGACACAGGGACACAGGGACACAGGGACACAGAGACACAGAGACACAAGGACACAGGGCAGTGAATAAAATGTAGTGAAGGCAGAGAAGAGGTGGAAGAGGAAAACAGAAGAGGTGAGGGGATAAGAGCTATAGGAATTTAATCTCAGAGTAATCAATAGGACCAGTAAAGCCCCAAAACACAGACATACACAGGGCATGGCTCCAGAGCCAGACTGGCCAATCACAGGCCAGTAAAAGGCCTGGTGATCAAATTAGACAATTTGACGAAGGCCCACCTTAATCTCATTAACGGACCTGAAATAGACCCCTTTCAGAGCAGAATTGAATCTCCTGAAGGTAAAGACAGATCGGTGAGGTGTGTTTGCCGATTGCCCCACGTAACTAGGACCTGATGGATTCAATAGGTGGCAGGGTATTGTTCAGGAGGGCGTAGTCTCCTAAATGTTCCAGATAGAGTTGTAGGGCATATAGAGCCAACATGATTTCCTATTCTACATAACTATTCTAGAAATGGTATTTCTATTTGAACATTCCGACATTGCTGCACACCACTGAACTCAACCCTATCTCCTCAAACCAACATAAATACATTGAGGGGTAATAACAATACATTGGTCTGCAAAGCTAAACGACTCAACACGTATAGCTCCAGTGTTGTCGTCACCATGGAATATGCAGCCGACAGCTGGGAGGGTGTTTGTAAAAGAGATTCCACACAAATGAAGATTCCGTTTGGGCCCTACCCAGAACCCTGCCCAGACAGATAGCCACACACCAAATCATTAAGCAACTGGTTGTGAATGTTGTCCCTTTAGAGACTGGATTTGTTAAGGCCATATCCCCTGCTTACCAGGGTTGGGAACTATTTCAATCCCAGGCAATTCAGAAAGTAAGCCAAATTCCAATTCTTCCTCATTGAAAAGCATTGAAGATAATTGTAATTTCAGTGTACTTCCTGAATTGAAGGAATGAGTATCCATTTTAAAATGTAGTGCGAGAAGGTTGTTTGCTTCATCTGATCAGGACAGCACAGAGTAAAATGACCATTGACCAAACCTAGATCATACAGTAGATCTAGTTAGATTTGGGGATATTTTTCCTGAGCAAAACTCATTTCTTTCAAACTTTGAATGGAACTTGTTCTATTCTATTTCATGCTAGGCTACTAAATGTCTCCCATTTCCACCTGAGGCACTTCTATTAACTCTCTGTAGTTACTTTGCTTTCAGTGCCTGCTTTAAAAACACATTAGTCATTATTGATTAAAGGAATAGTTCACCCAAATTACACATTGGTTTCCTTACCCTGTAAGTAGTCTATGGACAAGGTATGACAGAAATCCATGCTTTGGTTTAGTTTCCCAGGCATTGTTTCCACATGCTAACAATTTAGCATTTGTGGCACAAATCCCATTCAAGTCATGGGACCGATCATGTCCAAATCAACTGAAAATATCTTAAATTGATTGTGATGCTCAACAAAAAAACCTTATAGATGTTTTGATATGATGCGCAAAAAAAAAAATGCTAATATCGGTCACATGACAGTAGCCTAAATGTTCATGTGAAGCACTTTCCTCAGACTGGCACTAACAGGGGAGTCCTAAAACAACAACTCTATGATGCCTTTCTCCAATCATTGGAGGTCATTTAATACAGAATTGATTATAACGTACAACCATAATTTACTGTTCCATAAATGGCCCATTATCTCCTATAGCCGATCAATAATAAGACCATTGGGCAATCACAAAAACTATTTAACTAAAACAAAATTAAATTAAGAAAACAAATTCCTAAAACTATCAACAAACTGTATTGTAGGCAATCATAGTATCACAGCATCAGTAAGTGGATGATAATGATACTGTAGCCAGGTGAAATCTTACCTGACATGGTTATCACAGAACTTGGTGTTCTGAGGTTGGTTGAGCAGAATCGTCCGCGCTGTGGCATCTGTGGGATCCGCCTGAAAAGTAGTCCCGGACATCTCATCATCTGCCTTGCGGTAGCCGGCGGATGAGCAAGAGGGTCCTGCACGGTTCGATTGATGGGAGAAAGGTGAGGCTAGGGTAAGTATGTGTGTGTGAGAGACAGAGACATAGGAGACGTTGTTTACAGGTAAAAAGTGTAGGGCAGAAACAACAGGTAGGTAGGGCTAACTGTATGCTGATGTAAACTGGCGGAGTGGCGGTCGATGTCAATGACTTTCTCCCCTCCCAAACAGCCCCTCTTCTTTCAGTGCGCTCTCGCCTCGCTCGATGCTATTGCACCATCACCAATACACACACAAGCCGCTCAACGCCCACGGGACCCTCTGTATAGAATGTGCTGAGGGATGTACAATGTTCAAACAAACACCGTTGGTTTGACTCCTTTTATCGTTGCGGAAACCTTGTGTATTTGTTCATCTAACACCATGGGGACTTGTTACATCGTCCTATGTGCGCACAGAGCACCTGCATTATCACCCAAGAGAACCTCAACCGACGCTGCATGAATCGCGCGGCACTGCTTCCATACTGGGTCCCCCCTCTTTTGTGGTTGTCTCGTTTAAAATCAAGGCGAAGCAGCGATCCGCACGACTCGCACACCCACTGAGCGTCGGAGGAACATTTTCTATCATCGGGCTGCGCTAAATAACGCAGGGGGGAGTGACAGGTAAGCAGTTCTGGACGTTACGGAATAGTTTACCCAGCTGGCACAACGAGCCTCGGCGAGGACAGCTGGAGCACGCCCGTCACTCGTCTCCTTTCCCTCGGCCTCGCTGTTGGGTAAGCTCCCGAGTCCTGGTTGTGAGAATAACCCAAGCCCACAGGCCGCCTCCGTTTCATCGGGCCGTCTCTGGCGGTCTAGAAAAGCATTTTTCTCGGCGTGGCCCTTAAAAATTGTCTCCCTGCAACGTGGATTAGATGATGTTCCGACACCAGACAACCGCCCCAGTCTCCCGCGAAGGCTTGACTAGGTGTTCCCATCTGAGGGCGGGCTGAGGGCTCCGGATTTAAAGGGACAGTAGCCCCCTGAGCGAGGCTGGTATAGTGTTTGCTGTCTGAGATATTTTTTTTGCAGGCTCATTTTACCAGTTTATATTACACTTGTAAGGTGACGCGTCAGCCATCAAGAGATCACGTTCCTCAGTTTCCCACACTGTTGTCTGGGGCCTTATAAGGTTCAGTCACTACATTCACTATTCAGGGCAGGCTATATGAAATATTAGCCACAAACTGTAATATTAGCCCTACTGCAGCTCAATTTCTAACCAATTTCAGGTTCTACTCCAAACTTCACCAGCAATACAACTTTCAATCAATCCTTACAAGATTGGGCCCTGTCTGGATAGCCTTGTGGGGCTGGAATTGAAAACATCCATCACTATTCCATCAATAATTAAGAAAAATAATTGGAGGCAGCAGAGCTTTCCCTCGGTGTACTAAGTTATTTCTGTGTACAGCCTCTGTCAAATGACTAGGCTGAAATGGCCCAGTTGAAAGCAGAGCAGCTGGTCATTATAGCTCCTGATAGCATCAGTATTCATACACATCCTGTTTTCCACTGGACTGGGGACAGGGACACATGTCTAGGAGGAGTGGAGATCACAGTAAGGTCTTGTCAGGCAGATCAGGTAAGCATCCAGCGTGCAGGAAGGGACATATGAACCACATACAAGTGTCACAGTGTGGAAGGGACATATGAACCACATACACGTGTCACAGTGTGGAAGGGACATATGAACCACATACAAGTGTCACAGTGTGGAAGGGACATATGAACCACATACAGGTGTCACAGTGTGGAAGGGACATATGAACCACATACAGGTGTCACAGTGTGGAAGGGACATATGAACCACATACAGGTGTCACAGTGTGGAAGGGACATATGAACCACATACAAGTGTCACAGTGTGGAAGGGACATATGAACCACATACAAGTGTCACAGTGTGGAAGGGACATATGAACCACATACAGGTGTCACAGTGTGGAAGGGACATATGAACCACATACAAGTGTCACAGTGTGGAAGGGACATATGAACCACATACAGGTGTCACAGTGTGGAAGGGACATATGAACCACATACAGGTGTCACAGTGTGGAAGGGACATATGAACCACATACAAGTGTCACAGTGTGGAAGGGACATATGAACCACATACAGGTGTCACAGTGGAAGGGACATATGAACCACATACAGGTGTCACAGTGTGGAAGGGACATATGAACCACATACAGGTGTCACAGTGTGGAAGGGACATATGAATCACATACAAGTGTCACAGTGTGGAAGGGACATATGAACCACATACACGTGTCACAGTGTGGAAGGGACATATGAACCACATACAAGTGTCACAGTGTGGAAGGGACATATGAACCACATACAGGTGTCACAGTGGAAGGGACATATGAACCACATACAAGTGTCACAGTGTGGAAGGGACATATGAACCACATACAGGTGTCACAGTGTGGAAGGGACATATGAACCACATACAAGTGTCACAGTGGAAGGGACATATGAACCACATACAAGTGTCACAGTGTGGAAGGGACATATGAACCACATACAAGTGTCACAGTGTGGAAGGGACATATGAACCACATACAAGTGTCACAGTGTGGAAGGGACATATGAACCACATACAGGTGTCACAGTGGAAGGGACATATGAACCACATACAAGTGTCACAGTGTGGAAGGGACATATGAACCACATACAGGTGTCACAGTGTGGAAGGGACATATGAACCACATACAGGTGTCACAGTGGTAGGGACATATGAACCACATACAAGTGTCACAGTGTGGAAGGCTTAAAAACTATTTATGCTTGATCTGAAAATGTGGTCGGAGGCTCCGTATGGAGGGTGTGACGCAGTTGTGGACCCTCTAGAGGCTTGCAGAGGCCAAATTGATCTCCGTACCGCATCGCCGTGCGCCTCCCAAATTTCCGCATTGACATGATTGGTTGACGGTAGGTGGGGGAGGGAGGTCCTGTATAAACACAAACTTACTTCCTTGACAACTTCCTTCACAACAGCTCTGCTCAACAGCTCTGCACTGCTCCGCGAAGCGCAAGAAGAATGAATTCCCTGACTTCTGCAGAGGCCGTATCCCTGTAAATGCTTCACGGCCAATGCAGATGTCAGATTGACTATGCAGCGCCTTTTAGGATATGTTGAATCCTGCATACATACCAGACACCCAGGACCAAATGTTCCAACCCCTCATAAAGATTCATGCAGGGAGCCTCCTGGTCGTCTGGGGCTAGTTCACAGGAGACAGAACGGGTCAAAGGTCATCTGAGCAGACTGATCACTGTGGTCACGTTCCCCTGCTCAGACGTTGCATGCATCAACCAATGGTTGCCTGCCATGTCACCGACTGTGCCGTTAGGCACCAGATTTCCATAAAATATGTGGTTAGCTGATACGTAAAATACCTATCCAGGCGTTGTAAGATCTGGCATGTGTCAGAAATGCCTGCGCAGAGGAACGCACCATGTGTCTCCTCTCTTAGTGGCCTATTGCCCAGTAACCAACAGGCCAATAAATCACCTCCCACCATCTATCTCACAGCTCCCTGGGGAGAGAGAGGAGAGGAGGTTGTGATCACGTAGGAGTGTACATTTTTAGCTGAGGATGCAACAAGGTTAAAGACAATGGAGTGAAGAAGGAATAAGCCAGCTACAGAGCCTCATGATGATTTGTTTTGATTAGGGCTGTCCCCGACTAAAACAAGTATTGGTCGACTGAAAGTCGTCTGTTCTTTTGACAAGTCGATTTGTCGACATTTTTAAACGCGTACTCTTCCATATGTAGACACACACCATGTATGCATTGAGCTTGTCTAATGCTTTAATAAGCACACTGTTTGATGAAATAAGACACACATGACTCAAGAGGGAGCCAGAGATCAAGATAACCAGAAGAAAAAACCTTAACCTGTCCCGACCATCCTCCTCCAGCTCCTACTGGCTTTCACAGATTCTTTCGCTACTCTCCTGAAGTTGCCGGTAATAGGCAACAAACTTTCTCATGTGGAATGCCAATTTATCTTACCATTTCTACCGAACTGTGTGCCAGTTATGGTTTTCATATGCACATTTCCATGGAACAGTTTCATTTCATTTATAATAACGTCTTCATATCTCAAAATCATTGTCATGTGGTTAATCAAAATTCAATCCAAATCTAAATGACAAACATAAAAAGTAACTTCTATTGCCAACTACTGTATGTAAAAATAGCCAATAAAGCCAAATAATAAAAACACTGCAGCCTGAAGGTAGAAAATATCCTGAGAAAAAAATTCATCCTGTAAATCACATTGGCTACACATGGCCTGTCTGCAAGGAAACATTCAACCTGGGTCTGAGTGTGCAAAGCTGTCATCAAGGCAAAGGGGGGCTACTTTGAAGAATCTCAAATATATTTTGATTTGTTTAACACTTTTTTGGTTACTACATGATTCCATATGTGTTATTTCATAGTTTTGATGTGTTCACTATTATTCTACAATGTAGAAAATAGTAAAAAATAAAGAAAAACCCTTGAATGAGTAGGTGTGTTCAAACTTTTGACTGGTACTATATATATATATACACACACACACACACACATACATATATATATATATATATATATATATATATATATATATATATATATATATATATATATATATATATATATATATACACATATACATATATATGTATGTATGTGTGTGTATACACACACACACACACACACACACACACACACACACACACACACATACATACATACATACATACATACATATACACATATACAGTGGGGCAAAAAAGTATTTAGTCAGCCACCAATTGTGCAAGTTCTCCCACTTAAAAAGATGAGAGGCCTGTAATTTTTATCATAGGTACACTTCAACTATGACAGACAATTGGTGGCTGACTAAATACTTTTTTCCCCCACTGTATATAAATGCTACTGCAACAACAACAACAAAATCTTGGTTGACCAACAGCCTATCGACCAACCAATCGACCAGTCGACTAATTGTGGTCAGCCCTAGTTTTGATGATTTGTTTAAATTCTTCTCCTCCTTTCTATCTCTCTCTTCCTCTCCACCTCCCTTACTTCATTTCACTCTCTTCTGCTCCTTTCTTCCCACTCCACCTCCTCTCACTCTGCTCTCTCCATTCCTCCTCTACCTCTCTTCATCCTTACCGTACACCTCCACTCTACCTCTCTTTATCCTTACTGTATACCCCCACTCTTCATCCCCCTCTCTTTGACTTTACCGTATACCTGCACTCTACCTCTCTTCCCACCTCTTCCCACTCTCTCTCCCTCTCCTCCACTCTACCTTTAATTCCTAGCAGATCGATATTGGCCGTCTCAGCAGCCTGTTCCAGCTCTGATTTATCCCTGAGTAGATCAATGGCTCTGTGTTCCTCCTCCCTGAGCAGATCAATGGCTCTGTGTTCCTACTCCCTGAGCAGATCAATGGCTCTGTGTTCCTACTCCCTGATCAGATCAATGGCTCTGTGTTCCTCCTCCCTGATCAGATCAATGGCTCTGTGTTCCTCCTCCCTGAGTAGATCAATGGCTCTGTGTTCCTCCTCCCTGATGGATCAATGGCTCTGTGTTCCTCCTCCCTGATGCATCAATGGCTCTGTGTTCCTCCTCCCTGAGTAGATCAATGGCTCTGTGTTCCTCCTCCCTGAGCAGATCAATGGCTCTGTGTTCCTACTCCCTGAGTAGATCAATGGCTCTGTGTTCCTCCTCCCTGAGTAGATCAATGGCTCTGTGTTCCTCCTCCCTGAGCAGATCAATGGCTCTGTGTTCCTCCTCCCTGAGTAGATCAATGGCTCTGTATTCCTCCTCCCTGATGGATCAATGGCTCTGTATTCCTCCTCCCTGAGCAGATCAATGGCTCTGTGTTCCTCCTCCCTGATGGATCAATGGCTCTGTATTCCTCCTCCCTGAGCAGATCAATGGCTCTGTGTTCCTCCTCCCTGAGCAGATCAATGACTCTGTGTTCCTCCTCCCTGAGTAGATCAATGGCTCTGTGTTCCTACTCCCTGAGTAGATCAATGGCTCTGTGTTCCTCCTCCCTGAGTAGATCAATGGCTCTGTGTTCCTCCTCCCTGAGTAGATCAATGGCTCTGTGTTCCTCCTCCCTGATGGATCAATGGCTCTGTATTCCTCCTCCCTGAGCAGATCAATGGCTCTGTGTTCCTCCTCCCTGAGCAGATCAATGGCTCCGTGTTCCTCCTCCCTGATGGATCAATGGCTCTGTGTTCCTCCTCCCTGAGTAGATCAATGGCTCTGTGTTCCTCCTCCCTGAGTAGATCAATGGCTCTGTGTTCCTCCTCCCTGATGGATCACTGGCTCTGTGTTCCTCCTCCCTGATGGATCACTGGCTCTGTGTTCCTCCTCCCTGATGGATTACAAGCAGAAGCATCGACACCTCTGCAGCTCATTACTGATGCGCCAAGGTTGACTCAGCAGCTAACCCCTCCATGGGCTCAGTCAGTCACACTATACAGCTACTACGACCAGAGCCACTGTACAGCATACTAACCTGACCCTGGGCAGGTGAAACAGACCAGAGCCCCTGTACAGCATACTAACCTGGCCCTGGGCAGGTGAAACAGACCAGAGCCCCTGTACAGCATACTAACCTGGCCCTGGGCAAGTGAAACAGACCAGAGCCCCTGTACAGCATACTAACCTGGCCCTGGGCAGGTGAAACAGACCAGAGCTCCTATACAGCATACTAACATGGCCCTGGGCAGGTGAAACAGACCAGAGCTCCTATACAGCATACTAACCTGGCCCTGGGCAGGTGAAACAGACCAGAGCTCCTATACAGCATACTAACATGGCCCTGGGCAGGTGAAACAGACCAGAGCTCCTATACAGCATACTAACCTGGCCCTGGGCAGGTGAAACAGACCAGAGCTCCTATACAGCATACTAACTAACCTGGCCCTGGGCAGGTGAAACAGACCAGAGCCCCTATACAGCATACTAACTAACCTGGCCCTGGGCAGGTGAAACAGACCAGAGCTCCTATACAGCATACTAACCTGGCCCTGGGCAGGTGAAACAGACCAGAGCTCCGATACAGCATTCTAACCTGGCCCTGGGCAGGTGAAACAGACCAGAGCTCCTATACAGCATACTAACCTGTCCCTGGGCAGGTGAAACAGACCAGAGCTCCTATACAGCATACTAACCTGTCCCTGGGCAGGTGAAACAGACCAGAGCTCCTATACAGCATACTAACCTGGCCCTGGGCAGGTGAAACAGACCAGAGCTCCTATACAGCATTCTAACCTGGCCCTGGGCAGGTGAAACAGACCAGAGCTCCTATACAGCATACTAACCTGGCCCTGGGCAGGTGAAACAGACCAGAGCTCCTATACAGCATTCTAACCTGGCCCTGGGCAGGTGAAACAGACCAGAGCTCCTATACAGCATTCTAACCTGGCCCTGGGCAGGTGAAACAGACCAGAGCTCCTATACAGCATACTAACCTGGCCCTGGGCAGGTGAAACAGACCAGAGCTCCTATACAGCATACTAACCTGGCCCTGGGCAGGTGAAACAGACCAGAGCTCCTATACAGCATTCTAACCTGGCCCTGGGCAGGTGAAACAGACCAGAGCTCCTATACAGCATTCTAACCTGGCCCTGGGCAGGTGAAACAGACCAGAGCTCCTATACAGCATTCTAACCTGGCCCTGGGCAGGTGAAACAGACCAGAGCTCCTATACAGCATACTAACCTGGCCCTGGGCAGGTGAAACAGACCAGAGCTCCTATACAGCATTCTAACCTGGCCCTGGGCAGGTGAAACAGACCAGAGCTCCTATACAGCATTCTAACCTGGCCCTGGGCAGGTGAAACAGACCAGAGCTCCTATACAGCATACTAACCTGGCCCTGGGCAGGTGAAACAGACCAGAGCTCCTATACAGCATACTAACCTGGCCCTGGGCAGGTGAAACAGACCAGAGCTCCTATACAGCATACTAACCTGGCCCTGGGCAGGTGAAACAGACCAGAGCTCCTATACAGCATACTAACCTGGCCCTGGGCAGGTGAAACAGACCAGAGCTCCTATACAGCATACTAACCTGGCCCTGGGCAGGTGAAACAGACCAGAGCTCCTATACAGCATACTAACCTGGCCCTGGGCAGGTGAAACAGACCAGAGCTCCTATACAGCATACTAACCTGGCCCTGGGCAGGGGAAATAAAACAAACACCAAACAGACATGCCCCAACTCAAAACAAATCAGGCCACCAAGAACAGTAAAACTTCTCTCATCTTGATATACCCACACATGCAATCAACAATAACATGTATCCCCCGTTTCAAGCCATATGCGTGATAATGGTCCATTCTAAATCAAAACAAATTTCACACATTATTTAGTACATGTAAAGACAAGATTAAATAAAGAATAGTCTGATGGGTGACAATATTAGCCTATCAATTTATATATTATATATTATCACTTGTGAATGATGCCCAGCATAAGGCAAGAAACAATGCATACCTTTTTTTAGCGACTTTTTCAAATCGTAGTCCCCGACCTGTAGTCTAGCCCATATTTTATGAATGTTTTATTTAACAAAGCAAGTCAGTTAAGAACAAATTGTTATTTACAATGACGACCTACCCCGGCCAAACTCTAACCCGGATGACGCTGGACCATTTGTGTGCCACCCCTATGGGACTCCCAATCACGGCCGGTTGTGATACAGCCTGGAATCGAATCAGGGTCTGTAGTGACGCCTCTCACACTGAGATTCAGTGCCTTAGACTGCTGCGCCACTTGGGAGCCCATAGGCCTCTATGTTTTGATAAGGTTTGCATCACAACTAAAGTGGCCAAATAACTTATTAAAAATAAGCACAATCCGCTTTACAATGGGTGTAGAGCCTAATTGGCATACATTCGCGCTTGTAGCCAACTGCCGTGTGTGCATTGCTGCGCTTGTAATGTGAAAAAATAGGCTAATAATTTATAAAAATGTAAAGCTAAACGTTCTTATGTGTTGCGTCAGCCTTATAGCATAAAAAGTTTTTTTGGGATGCTAGTGGTTGTATTCATTCGGGATCAGTACCAAAAAAATAACAAATGCATGAAATGAAATGTATGCATTCACACCTGTAAGTCGCTCTGGATAAGAGCGTCTGCTAAATGACTAAAATGTAAATGTAAATCTATCGCATCCCACAACTGTCCCAGACTATGTTTGGAATATTTATTTCTCGGACAGAATCGGGCAACTTTTGTACTATGGGGGATAGTAGATTGGTTAGGCCTACTCATCTTGTTGGCTAACGAAAAGTAAATGTGGACAGTTCTAATATCTTCAATATGCGCCTCGGAAACGGATAGGACGCGTGCGTATGTGTGTGTCTTCACTTGTAGCCGTGAGAAAGACCCAATCACGTGATGGAGAGCCATGTGAGTGAGAGGTCCTTCGAAGCACGCAGCACAAAGGGAGAAGGGAATTAAAATGATTATATTCAGCCAAAGGGCACAACGGCTACTGGCCGCGAAAAAAAGGCATTACAGCCACACAAGGGGATTGCGCCGGGAAATCCGAGGAATTATCAAGTGCTTGTCAAATTGTGAATAAGAGACTGATGAAGTGTGTACAGCCTGCACAAAAAAACAAAGCAGAGCTCATGCCTTTCATGCAACTTTTTTCAAATCATCATTAGAGTCGTGTCATGCAGCCTTAGAGTGTATTAAAAATCTAAACTTATAGCCCAACCTTTGTATCACAACTAACATTACATAAATAACTCTAAATTCAGCATATAGGGGTGCCTGTTTCTTTGTTAACTGCTCAACAAAGAATAGCCGTATGTGCACACTCCCTCAAATCGTTTGGAGAAGATATCCTTTCTATTTTATTCAGCTTTGTTCAGTTGTATTCTTCATACTATAAAATAATGCCATGGAATTCTAAGCAAATCTTGTCTGCTAAATGAACTAGTGTAGCCCACAGCCATATCGCATAGCCAGATCAGGACCTAACATAAAGACAACTCAGAGTATGCTATTCTGTTCTTCTGAAATAGACTACATTTTCTTCATATCATGCTGCTTTATACCTGTCTAAAATAAATAATGGATTTGTTGTGAAGGTGTAGGCTATATTACATGGATTTATTAGACTTTATAAAAAGTAGATTTTCCAAAGGTCTGCATCAGTGGAAGCCAAGAGATGCTAAATGTGTTTATGTTAATTAACGGTAAATTACCGTGAGACCGGCAGTTATTTGCTTGAGAATCACCAGCTGACTAAATGTTGTGAACACCACAGTCCTAATTATGATGTCCACCAGCTGACTAAATGTTGTGAACACCACAGTCCTAATTATGATGTCCACCAACTGACTAAATGTTGTGAACACCACAGTCCTAATTATGATGTCCACCAGCTGACTAAATGTTGTGAACACCACAGTCCTAATTATGATGTCCACCAACTGACTAAATGTTGTGAACACCACAGTCCTAATTATGATGTCCACCAACTGACTAAATGTTGTGAACACCACAGTCCTAATTATGATGTCCACCAACTGACTAAATGTTGTGAACACCACAGTCCTAATTATGATGTCCACCAACTGACTAAATGTTGTGAACACCACAGTCCTAATTATGATGTCCACCAACTGACTAAATGTTGTGAACACCACAGTCCTAATTATGATGTCCACCAGCTGACTAAATGTTGTGAACACCACAGTCCTAATTATGATGTCCACCAACTGAATGTGACAGTCGGATAATGACGCTCAGTTCTTCTTGTTTTGGCTTATGGTTTTGACTATCTGTAAAACAGGCATACAAAGTCAGTAATGTGACTAAAAATAAGCAAACTACAAACTCAGACAGCCCACTTGAAGGTCCCACCCTCTGAACACTTCTTGGTGAATCGGAGGTTCCCCCTTCGCCCCCCAGTCTCCTTGTGTTGATTCGTTGCCCCTCCCATTATGAGGTCAGGAAAGCATTACCTACAGAGCAGCGCCGTCTGACCGTCTGACCTTTACGAGGTGCCATGGCTGTCCCTGTTCCTAAGATGACCTCTAGCCAGATCGTTTACTTCCTGGTCAAGGTTGACCTGCAGGTCTGCTGGGGCGGCCAGTTACCAAGGCGATGGAGTGAACAATGAGTAAAGGAGTGAAAGCCTCTTTCCTACAGCACAAGCTGGGGTAGTAATCCTCTCAGTGTCTGCTCTGCAACTTCCTCTACCTGCTAATCCATACACTGATAATCCTACAGGTTAGACCAGAGACGGCATAATACATTCATACTTAATCACATATACTGTACTATTCGCGCATGCACACACACACACACACACACACACACACACTTACACTCCCATACACACACTCCCATACACACATTCACCCAAAGCTAAAACAAATACACTGTAGTACCCGCTATTACAGTGGCAATGCATTTACACATGCAATGGCCCAACATGCAGTTAACTACTCGCCCGCTCACCCTCTCTCACTCACTCTCACCCAACCCAACAGTCAACCCAAACACATGCATGTATCTATGTGCATGCTTAAGGCATGCCATGTGCATACGCATGGGACACAAGTAAGTGTGCTTTATTTACATATACAGTTGAAGTTGGAAGTTTACATACACTTAGGTTGGAGTCATTAAAACTTGTTTTTCAACCACAAACTATAGTTTTGGCAAGTTGGTTAGGACATCTACTTTGCGCATGACACAAGTAGTTTTTCCAACAATTGTTTACAGACAGATTATTTCACTTATAATTCACTGTATCACAATTCCAGTCGGTCAGAAGTTTACATACACTAAGTTGACTGTGCCTTTAAACAGCTTGGAAAATTCCAGAAAATTATGTCATGGCTTTAGAAGCTTCTGATAGGCTAATTGACATCATTTGAGTCAATTGGAAGTGTACCTGTGGATGTATTTCAAGGCCTACCTTCAAACTCAGTGCGTCTTTGCTTGACATCATGGGAAAATCAAAAGAAATCAGCCAAGACCTCAGAAAATGTTTTGTAGACCTCCACAAGTCTGGTTTATCCTTGGGAGCAATTTCCAAACGCCTGAAGGTACCACATTCATCTGTACAAACAATAGTACGCAAGTATAAACACCATGGGACCGTGCAGCCGTTATACCGTTCAGGAAGGAGACGCGTTCTGTCTCCTAGAGATGAACGTACTTTGGTGTGAAAAGTGCAAATAAATCCCAGAATAACAGCAAAGGACCCTGTGAAGATGCTGGAGGAAACAGGTACAAAAGTATCTATATCTACAGTAAAACGAGTCCTATATCGACATAACCTGAAAGGTCGCTCAGCAAGGAAGAAGCCACTGCTCCAAAACTGCCATAAAAAAGCCAGACTACGGTTTGCAACTGCACATGGGGACAAAGATTGTACTTTTCGGAGAAATGTCCTCTGTTCTGATGAAACAAAAATAGAACTGTTTGGCCATAATGACCATCGTTATGTTTGGAGGAAAAAGGGGGGCGCTTGCAAGATGAAGAACACCATCCCAACCGTGAAGCACGGGGGTAGCAGCATCATGTTGTGGGGGTGTTTTGCTGCAGGAGGGACTGGTGCACTTCACAAAATAGATGGCATCATGAGGCATGAAAATTATCTGGATATATTGAAGCAACATCTCAAGACATCAGTCAGGAAGTTAAAACTTGGTCACAAATGGATCTTCCAAATGGACAATGACCCCAAACATACTTCCAAAGTTATGGCTTAAGGACAGCAAAGTCAAGGTATTGGGGTGGCCATCACAAAGCCCTGACCTTAATCCTATAGACAATTTGTGGGCAGAACTGAAAAAGTGTGTGCGAGCAAGGAGGCCTACAAACCTGACTCAGTTACACCAGTTCTGTCAGGAGGAATGGCCCAAAATTCACCCAACTTATTGTGGAAGTCTACCTGAAACGTTTGACCCAAGTTAAACAATTTAAAGGCAATGCTACCAAATACTAATTGAGTGTATGTAAACTTCTGACCCACTGGGAATGTGATGAAAGAAATAAAAGCTGAAATAAATCATTCTCTCTACTATTATTCTGTCATTTCACATTCTTAAAATAAAGTGGTGATCCTAACTGACCTAAGACAGGGAATTTTTATTAGGATTAAATGTGAAAAACTTAGGTTAAATGTATTTGGCTAAGGTGTATGTAAGCTTCCGACTTCAACTGTATGTGACCATGTTCTTGTGTGTGTTTTGTGTGTCTGTCGATATGTGTACAAGATCTTGCAGAGTGAATACATGGTGGTTTATACAGTATATGTATATGTGATCGTATGTCAAGTCTATTTACTACGAGCACATAAAAGTCACTGTGCAGACAGGCAGACCAGCCTAGTCCAGCGGTCACCAGCCCGGGTCCTAGAAAGTCGTGTGCCTCTATTATCAGGGTTAGTGACCACCACTGTGCTCTAGTCCAGGGTTGGGGTTCATTTTCAATTGAAATTCACTCCTTAAATTGATTGGCCCCGACCGCTGCTCTAGTCATTAAAAGGTTACTATTCCAGTGCATGCACTGGTGAATTCCAAGCAGTGGGGGGCGCCAGCCAGGCCAGCCTGTGAACTCCAAGCAGTGGGGGAGTGCCAGCCAGGCCAGCCTGTGAACTCCAAGCAGTGGTGGGCGCCAGCCAGGCCAGCCTGTGTAAGACAATACTCTAACTCACTTCTGTCAAACCTGTCAGTGAGCCAAGAGCGCATGACGAGAGCGCATGGTGAGAGCGCATGACGAGAGCGCATGGTGAGAGCGCATGGTGAGAGCGCATGGCGAGAGCGCATGGCGAGAGCGCATGGCGGCCACGCTGACGCCCCGCTCTGGGTCCAGGTGGTCAGGAGACTCCTACTGACTAATGGGAGTCAACACTAAGTGCTCTGGGGGAGACAGAAATCATGGAGCAGGCCACCAGCCGTGGGACGGGAGACGAAGATCATGGAGCAGGCCACCAGCCGTGGGACGGGAGACAAAGATCATGGAGCAGGCCACCAGCCGTGGGACGGGAGACAAAGATCATGGAGCAGGCCACCAGCCGTGGGACGGGAGACAAAGATCATGGAGCAGGCCACCAGCCGTGGGACGGGAGACAAAGATCATGGAGCAGGCCACCAGCCGTGGGACGGGAGACAGAGATCATGGAGCAGGCCACCAGCCGTGGGACGGGAGACAGAGATCATGGAGCAGGCCACCAGCCGTGGGACGGGAGACAGAGATCATGGAGCAGGCCACCAGCCGTGGGACGGGAGACAGAGATCATGGAGCAGGCCACCAGCCGTGGGACGGGAGACAGAGATCATGGAGCAGGCCACCAGCCGTGGGACGGGAGACAAAGATCATGGAGCAGGCTACCAGCCGTGGGACGGGAGAGAACAATACAGAGAGTCAGTAACGTAATGCCACTATTGTCCGGGGCCGGCCACACACAACAAGACACGTGTGAGTAAGTAATCGATGTGCGTGTGTGTAGGTGAGTTCAGGTGTGAGTCTAGAAGAGGCAATTGACTGTGTGTGTGTGTGCGCGCCTGCGTGTTTATGTAGACTGTGTGTGTGTGTGTGTGTGTGTGTGTGTGTGTGTGTGTGTGTGTGTGTGTGTGTGTGTGTGTGTGTGTGTTTCTACTTGTGAATGCTGTTGGAATGTCGTTGACATTGTCTTGAGTCCCATGAAGGTTGTACAACAGTGCTCCTCTGTGGCCAACTGATCACATTGCCTCCTGAAGATTTTCTGCAGCTCAATATATGCCAGTAGAATGGCCTTACTAAATAGCTCAGTGACTTTCAACGTGGCACCGTCATAGGATGCCACCATTTGTCAAATTTCTGCCCTGCTAAAGCTGCCCCGGTCAACTGGAAGTGCTGTTATTTTGAAGTGTCAACGTCTAGGAGCAACAACGACTCATCCGCGAACTGGTAGGCCACACAAGCTCACAGAATGGCCCCGCCGAGTGCTGAAGCTTGTAGCCCGTAAAAATCATCTGTCCTCGGTTGAAACACTCACTACGGAGTTCCAAACTGCTTCTCGAAATGGGTTTCCATGGCCGGGAAGCCGCACACAAGCCTAAGATCACCATGTGCAATGCCAAGCATCGGCTGGAGTGGTGTAAACCTCGCCGCCATTGGACTCTGGAGCAGTGGAAACACATTCTCTGGAGTGATGAATCACGCTTCACCATCTGGTAGTAAGATGGACAAATCTGGGTATGGCGGATGTCAGGAGAACGCTACCTGCCCCAATGCATAGTGCCAACTGTAAAGTTTGGTGGAGGAGGAATAATGGTCTGGGGCTGTTTTTCATGGTTCAGGCCCCTTAGTTCCAGTGAAGGGAAATCTTAATGCTACAGCATACAATGACATTATAGACGATTCTGTGCTTCCCACTTTGTGGCAACGGTTTGGGGAAGGCCCTTTCCTGTTTCAGCATGACAATGCCCCTGTGCACAAAGCGAGGTCCATACAGAAATATTTTGTCAAGATAGGTGTGGAAGAACTTGACTGGCCTGCACAGAGCCCTGACCTCAATCCCATTGGGATGAATTGGAACGCAGACTGCGAGCCAGGTCTAATCTCCCAACATCAGCGCCCGACCACACTAATGCTCTTGTGGCTGAATGGAAGCAAGTCCCCACAGCAATGTTCCAACATCTAGTGGAACGCTTCCCAGAAGAGTGGAGACTGATATGATGTAGCAGCAAAGGGGAACAACTCCATATTAATGCCCATGATTTTAGAATGAGATGTTCCAAGAGAAGGTGTCCATATACTTTTGGACATGTAGTGTGTGTCCCCAAAAAGACCCGCCTCAGACACACAGACAATAGCCTGATTTATATCATTATATCTTTATACATGGTAAACAAACCACACTTCTCTGGGGACTGTACACACACAGAATAGTAATGCGGCGGCAGGTATCCTGGCGGTTAGGAGCATTGGGACAGTAACCAAAAGGTTGCTGGATCGAATCCCGAGCAAGACAATTAACCCTTATTTCTCCTGGGTAGCTGTCAATAATGTCTGTTCCCTGACCCCACTCTGAGTGTCTCAGGGAGAGTGGGATATGCAAAAAACACATTCCCATGTCACACCTTACAGGTTACTCACTTGTACATACAATGAAACAAGACTATATACGCAACCCCTTACTATTATATAATCAGTGAAGAACTGTCAACATCTCCCTTAAATGTCACTGGGGGGGGGGTCCGTTAATAGGTCTATAGGGATAGTATGAGTGTTTGTTCCCGGATGTGTCGTCCTGTCTTGACTCCTGGGTCCTGACTGTCCTGATTAACCCAGAGTAAAAGTAATTTTCTGTCAATATCAGCTTTCCCTGGAATCTCTCACTCGAACCTGTTGGAGGAAAAACAGTCAGTCACACACAAACACCCGCCACAATGCACTTGTGCCAGTCACTCAAGGTCATTCAGCCACATGCATACCCTCTTCCAGGACAATCCCTCCAAAGCCCAAATGGAGCATCGGCAAACACAAAGTCATATTTGGCTGCATCACTGCCAAACCTGCCCCAGCTATCTCCCAAAACCCTGACCTCCTCCCCTCTAATCCCTGCAGCCTTGACCCAAAACCCTGACCTCCTCCCCTCTAATCCCTGCAGCCTTGACCCAAAACCCTGACCTCCTCCCCTCTAATCCCTGCAGCCTTGACCCAAAACCCTGACCTCTTCCCCTCTAATCCCTGCAGCCTTGACCCAAAACCCTGACCTCCTCCCCTCTAATCCCTGCAGCCTTGACCCAAAACCCTGACCTCCTCCCCTCTAATCCCTGCAGCCTTGACCCAAAACCCTGACCTCTTCCCCTCTAATCCCTGCAGCCTTGACCCAAAACCCTGACCTCCTCCCCTCTAACCCCTGCAGCCTTAAACAAAAACCCTGACCTCCTCCCCTCTAATCCCTGCAGCCTTGACCCAAAACCCTGACCTCCTCCCCTCTAATCCCTGCAGCCTTGACCCAAAACCCTGACCTCTTCCCCTCTAATCCCTGCAGCCTTGACCCAAAACCCTGACCTCCTCCCCTCTAATCCCTGCAGCCTTGACCCAAAACCCTGACCTCCTCCCCTCTAATCCCTGCAGCCTTGACCCAAAACCCTGACCTCTTCCCCTCTAATCCCTGCAGCCTTGACCCAAAACCCTGACCTCCTCCCCTCTAACCCCTGCAGCCTTAAACAAAAACCCTGACCTCCTCCCCTCTAATCCCTGCAGCCTTGACCCAAAACCCTGACCTCCTCCCCTCTAATCCCTGCAGCCTTGACCCAAAACCCTGACCTCCCCCCCTCTAACCCCTGCAGCCTTAAACAAAAACCCTGACCTCCTCCCCTCTAATCCCTGCAGCCTTGACCCAAAACCCTGACCTCCTCCCCTCTAATCCCTGCAGCCTTGACCCAAAACCTCTTATAGAAGTCACTCACTGACACGGTCAAAACGCCAATAATCATGCTAGGATTTTCCGTGTGTACATAGGCTAGAGTCCTGTGCAATGATGCTTTCTGCTGTCCCTGTGAAGCATAGAGGGCAAACGTGCATCTGTGACGCATTGTTTTTCTTCGGGGACAAAAGCATAATGAATAGCCCCAAAAGACCAATCACTATTCTGCACCAGTATACAGGCCCAGATAATAATGTCTCTATTATGTAGCCTAAACTAGCACAGATTTCGTGTTCAACTGTGTGGGTCCCGCGTGACCTCAACAGGTGAGATGGCCTTCCCGCTAGGGGCTTAGAATAAGATCCCTTAGTCACGTTCCCTTTAAGCAACGACTGTGTTAAACAACGGGCTCTCCCACGGTGCCGAACTGTAGCCTATGTGTCGGAATAAAGTATGTCCTGTCCTGACAGTTTGCACCCTTCACACCATTAACCCATTCGCCCTGGGAAAGTAAATCGGTTCCGTGGACAAATAGCCTACATAGGCATTTCTGTAGGCTAGTCTATTACGCGCACTGTTTAAAGTGAGGCCATGACATGTCGGTCCCCGCTCACCTACACTAACCTCCTCTCCGTCTACCGGTATTTACTGAATTATTTCACACAGTACGCTACGCTATACGAAGCATTCGACACTGACTCAGTTGAAGCGCTGAGCCCACAACCCGAGTCAGTCCGTGCCAATAGAAAATGAGCCCTGCACTGACTGTGTAACCTATGACAGGGTGCACCGCCTCCGTGCCGCAGTCCTGGGATAAACAAGGCCATCCCAACCCCTATAGTCCCAATAATATAGCCTAAAGCACATATATAATAGGACAGATTGCACAAATTGTTAATATAATCAATCAATCCGTCCTCGTCGCAATGTTTATGTCGCTGCCAGTTCGACCCCTATAATTACCCATGTAGCTGTACTGTAGACTACAGTACATGTACTACTGTAGACTACAGTACATGCGTCGTCCCCTCTAGACACGCTTACCGCCCTCGCTGTGGATCTTCTTCGATCGCCGGTTGAAATACATCCTGAACTTGTGCGGGTCTGTATCAGGCTGGAAGAGGGCGTCCGGGGCACTGGCATGCTCGTGGCTCACTGTCACAGCGGGGAATGCGGGCCCGGGACAAGGCTGCATTCGCTCGGAGATGAATCATAACTGACCAGTAGGACGACAGACCGTGGTGGGTCTACTTAGCAGCGACGAGGGCGCGCATAGATGCCATGTGTTCGTGCGTGCGTGCGGCTTCGTCCTCAGCCAAACTCACAAAAAGGATAACCTCGTTCCTTCGTTCAGACTCACTTTGCTTCAACTGGATATGCACGTAGCCAATGTGTGCCATAAGTTAAATAGTGTAACATGCCATGTGTAAAAATAGCCTAGTAACGCAGTAGCCATAGGCTGCAGGAGGCCAACACTGCACAGCTAGGTTAAATAGCATGCCAAACGGGTATAGGGAATATGACTATTAGCACTATGGTCATTTAATATTTGGATATTTAAAAAAATGAAGTGTTACATTCATCTAATTTCATAGGCCTAGGAGTAATTTATTGCCTAGCGAGGTCTGTCATAGGAGATGTGGATAAAACAGTGGTTCTGTGTGAGGAACACAAAGTCACACAAAATAACTCCAGGCATAACAAAGCTGTATTTAATTCCATTGTTAAGGAGCAGAGAAGAAAACCTTTGTATATTTATATTACACAGTAACAGAACACATTAATATTAACAGTTTATTGTTTTAATCTCATCACATAACAATAAGTATTCAATATCTCGGTCTTTTTGATCTCATTAAATAGGAACAGAATAAATACTAAATTCGATGGCCACGGACCCTCCCACTCGGTCTTAGATTAACATTCAGGTGACTGATTAATGCTGCTAAATCATATGACATTCTGTTTTATCACTTCCTTCAGCCCTACCACACACACTTATTCATCACACTCACAGCTCCACAATGCACATACGCTCAGATTCTGCAGTATACAAAGAGCAATATTACCCAATTATCACACCCCTGTCTCATGGGTCTGCGTGACAAAAGTCAGGATTCAAATGACAGAAAACCCCTACACTGCCTGGACACCAATAACACTGGCCTCCAGTTCTCACCATGTTGTACTGTGGTGAATACTGCCCCTGGTGGTAACATGGTGATACTGCACGCAGGAAGAGCCAATTGAGATCTAGGCCAGGCTAATGGAGGAAGAAATCTGTTGTTCACTGATCTGAAAGGATTGGATAGATATAGAAAATGGTTGAGTGGAGCCGGAACCATTTTGCTTTCACCTATTCATTCCTTTCTGGTTTGTGAACATGGAAATCAGGCCATGACAGGCAGGTTCTACCAGAGCTGGGACTTTAAAACACAGACGTTAGAGGAGTGGGAGGTGAACTACTTTTTGATTAAGGGGGCATCTCTAGGAGACCAAGGGTAGAGGGACAACATACTACTAAGCAGATACTCTATTTCCCAACAGAGGAACTAATCATTGATGCCAAGGAGTAAACAAGGGAGAAAGAACAGCACTATAATGTTTAAAAATGTAACTATGCAAAACAGTCCTTCCTTCCCTCCATGTTATTGCACAACTCCTTGTCTAGCATCAACATTATTGGCCTGTCTCTGTAACAGACAAGTCCTACTACAAGTGCTTGCTGCTAAATCACACACTTTCCTGATCATCTTTTGCTTTAGATGTTTCTTTCTGACTTGGCGTACTAATATTTTTAGTGTCAAAGGCTGTAACGGAATGAAATGTTGAACATTCCCTGTGGATCTGTGGGGTTAGATGGCTAGGTTGAAATACACTGAACAGGTGGGCAGACAACAGGATCCTTGGGACCACTGACCAAGTGAAAACGCATTCAAAAGTCAATACACGACAGCCTTTGTCCACACAACGTCAAATCATAGAGGACACTTTGAAAGGAATGTCGGAGCTTTAAAATGGAGGATTCCAATATTAGCTTTAACTTAAAATGGCTGTTTCCTGCTTCTGCTTAAAATGCAAGGCGACTGAGAAGGACTTTCTCTTCTGAACCCCAAAACACAGGAGCCGGTGACATATTTACACGTTCAACCAAATCAAGTCCAGAGATGTGTCTGACTAATTACTGTAGTCTGGTTGTGACAGGGCGATGTCACAGCACATCAGGTAGAGGAGCAGCAGCTGGCTATAGTAGCTCATTAGCATAAGTCCTATCTTTACATGTGGACCTCAGTGACATCATGACAGAGTGGCCAAAGAGAAACAAGGAGGAAAGAAAAGAAGAAAAAAAAAGTGCTGAAAATAAAATACGTCTAAAAAAATAAAGCTTTGTTAATTCTCTGCATTTATAGTTTTTTCTCCCCCCCTCAATGGATAGCGCAATGATAAATGAAAACATTAAAGCGCTATGTACATGCACCGTCCACTCCGCTCGGGCATGCTCAGTTCAGCCAACAGGTGGCAAAGTGTAGCTGGTGGCGGTCTAGGGTCAGGGGGTTCTAGGGATCAAAGGTCAGGGCAGGGTCAGTCCTGGTGCACAGGGAGGATGGGCTGCCTGCAGATGGGGCAGGTGTTGTTTTCAGAGAGCCAGCGGTCGATGCAGTGGATGTGGAACTCGTGGGCGCAGGGCAGGCGGCGCAGCTTATTCCCCTGGGCATACTCATTAATGCAGACGCTGCAGGCGCGTCCCGCCTCTCCCTCCAGGCTAGCCTGGCCGTAGGTGCGAGTGGCCAGATTATCGATCTGCTCTTTGGTCAGGCCACGAGGGTGCTCCTCGTCCTCCTCATCGTTGAGCAGGAAGAAGTGGGCCAGACGCAGGATGGGCAGTGTGCCGTTTTCCACAAGGTTGTTTGTGTCCCTGCTCGTCGGCCGACCCTCATTGGGGGTGGGGACTCCACCGGCGTCACTCCCGACTAATCTCTCCTGGCCTCCTTCCTCCTCGGCCCCTGCCGCTCCCTCGGTCTCCACCTCCGCCCCTCCTGCCTGACCTTCCGCCCCAGTTCCACTCTCGTTGCCGTGGCTATGGTAGGCCTGTGTGGTGGTGTTTGCGTTGGGTCCTGCAGGGTCCTGGTGACCTGGCGTGCCCCCGGTGGTCTCAGAGTCAGCCTCCGTCTCCATGAGGGAGCTGAGCTCCCCGAAGCCGGTCATGATCTGTCTGAGGATGGAGCGCAGGGCGGTGGAGCTGGGCTCCCCCAGGCCCGTCTCACTGATCCTCCTCAGAGGGATCCGGATGGTGCTGACGTAGGTCCGGATCCCGGCCCGCTCCGAGCGGGAGATGGTGCGCCGGAAGCCTCCACTGTCACTCTCGAAGGTGACGGTATTCTCGGCAGCGCGGGCCCGGGAGCGGGTACGGCTGGCGATGCTGTCCCGGTCCCGGTTCTCTCCCGGTCGGATGCGACGCACCTGCAGATCCAGCATGATGGTGGGATGGCGCCGTACCCCTCCAGCACCCCCCGCCCCAGCCGTGTGTGCCTCTCCCTCCTGCTCGCCTGCCTCTGGACCAGGCTCTGCTACTACAGCCGGCTCTGACACGGCCTCACCGGTCTCCATGGAGACAGAAGCAGTTCCGTTCCTGGGCTCGGCAGTGTGGATATTAGAGCCACCATTTCCACTCCCACCATTAGGGGATAAGGTAGCTGAGTTAGGGGCGGGGTTTCTCTGAAGAGGGGAGCGGCTACGTCTCCTAGACGACCGGGAGGAAGTCCCACCTCCTGCTGCAGCCCTGCGGGTCCGGCCGCGGGAACGAGTCCTGCTGCTGCGTGGCTCATGCCCCACAGACGCCCCCTGGGGGCCAGACTGGGGCGCTACACGGGGGCAGTCCAGGGTAGTAACCCCCTCCTCCTGCCTCTCCTCTGGGGAGGAAGCTCCGCTTGGGGACTGGAGCTGTGGAGGGCTGCTTTGATCCTGAAGGGTAGGGGGGGTGATGGGGAATGGGGCAGGGGAGAGGTGGAGGGCTGTTGTACTCCTTAGAGCAGTAGGGGGGGACAGGGGTGAGGTGAAGGGTGCAGGAGTCAGAGGAGGGGTGGTGGTAGTACTGCGTGTACGGCGGGTTTGAGCCCTCCTGCCCAGGGTAGCTCGAGGTGAGGGATAGGGGGAGGGCCGGGCAGGGGTGTAGGGTGAGGGGCGAGTGGAGGGGGAAGTGCGTATGGAGGCTGTGGATGGAGGGGGGACAGGGGACAACTCTGAGGGGTCGGGGGTGTCACTGTGCTCCCCTGGTTCTGGCTGTTCATGGTTGATGTTGATCTCCAGGCTGAAGCGGAACTCTCCACTGTTGGGGTTGGTGCGGCTGACTGCGCGCCACGTCTGGTTGCCGCTCTGGCCGCTCCGCGTGGCATTTCCGGTTCGTCGGAAGGTGTTCAGCCACTCCAGCAGTGAGTCACCGTTAGACGGCTCTGCTCCCGGCTCAGCAGTACCTATACAGACAGCGGCTCGTTACTGAACTGAGCCAGTTGTAATTATCTAGTAATACTTCAGTACTATACAGCAGCAATTAGGTCATGATCCTTTTGAGACCCATAACATCCTGTCAAGTTTAGGATATACAGGCTAGACCCTTTAGCATCCATTTCCTCCCCTATATTCCTTCCATGCCCCTCCTAACCCTCTCTCCTCCCCCTCACCGCTGCTCCCCTCCTCTTCTCCGGCCTCCGTGTTTTGTGGGCGGGGTTCAGGTCGGGGCTGAGATGACACGCGCTCCTTTGCCCCGTCCAGGCGCTGCCGTAGCTCCTCCGCTGTCACTTCACCTGGGGAACAACATGTCCTCTGTTAGGTCAAGATGGAGGGTGTATGATATGGGGTGGGTTATATGCTTCATTGTTGAGGGTCCAGTTCAGCCCTTAGTGGCCAACATGGAGCCATTATATTATGATGTGATATTATTGTGTTATTACAAATGTTTGTGTTTTATTTTACCTTTATTTAACTAGGCAAGTCAGTTAAGAACAAATTGGTATTTACAATGACGGCCTATATTAGATTGTATTAGCGAGTTTGCATTAGTGTATTGGGTTTGGGCAGGAGTGGAAGACTACGCCAATCTGAGGGCTGCAGTCCTGCTGGTTTTCCTTTCTCCATGGCATTAATTAGTGCCACTGATTGGCTAGGGGGACCGGGCACGTGGCTGTCCTGATACAAATTAGCCTGTGATTTAAAAACATGGAGGAAAACCAGCAAACACCACTGCCCTGGGCGATTGGTGCTGTGCAGCCCTACATTATAGCGGGTTCTAGTGAGGTCAGGTGTTCTAGGTTCCTGGGGTTCTAGTGAGGTCAGGTGTTCTAGGTTCCTGGGGTTCTAGTGAGGTCAGGTGTTCGTAGGTTCCTGGGGTTCTAGTGAGGTCAGGTGTTCTAGGTTCCTGGGGTTCTAGTGAGGTCAGGTGTTCGTAGGTTCCTGGGGTTCTAGTGAGGTCAGGTGTTCTAGGTTCCTGGGGTTCTAGTGAGGTCAGGTGTTCTAGGTTCCTGGGGTTCTAGTGAGGTCAGGTGTTCTAGGTTCCTGGGGTTCTAGTGAGGTCAGGTGTTCTAGGTTCCTGGGGTTCTAGTGAGGTCAGGTGTTCTAGGTTCCTGGGGTTCTAGTGAGGTCAGGTGTTCTAGGTTCCTGGGGTTCTAGTGAGGTCAGGTGTTCTAGGTTCCTCTCACCAGGTGTGCCCAGCAGGTTGCTGTCTCTCATGAGGCGGTACTCTTCCTCGCTCAGATCGTTGATGAAGTGATAGTACGCCTCCTCCCTTCGAAGACGCTCTGCCTGACGCCGCCGCTCGTCTCGCCCACCGGGAGGGTCCATCACCATGGAAACCGCTGGTGCACAAGGAAGGGGTGATAGGGGTGTCAGAATTGTGGAACACCTGGCTGGATCTTACCAGGGCACTGCTATTGTGATGCATCCATCATTCAATCATAGGCAGCAGTTGAGTTGGGATCAGACATATTTGACAGATTCTATACAACTAATGTACACATCACTGACAAGCATGGATTAGAACGAGGCTTTACTGATCGTCCAATTCCCAAGGGAAAACCCGCAGTCCAATAGCTTCTGTGTCACGTGAAAGTAGGATTTACAGAAAGGCTATTACTCGATCAATGCAATTATGTGACTTTGCAACTCCCGTCGCCTTTACGTTATTAAACCGGTTTCTGTGGCCAACCTTTAGCCATGAACGATGACGACAAGTCAAAACAACATCCATTTTGATGTGGAATGAGACATGGCCAGTAAGAGGTCGGCTGAGCTGACATAACAAAAATCTAACCTTCCCTGTTCCGACAGCTAGCTGGCTAACCTCCTTGGATTAATCAGAATCCCTCTGTACAACAGCATCAATGCCACTGCGATAGACAGCTAAAAATATTTCGTCGGCCGTAAATGTTGCAACAATCACGGTATTTGGAGCAATAATGCAGTCTCTACAAAACATATAATATAGTAGGCCATGTTGGAGAACACAGGAGGAGCAACAAAACTGACGTTGTCATCCTACTAGTTACCAATCACCGACCCAGGAATGATCACAGACACGTCGAGAGTCCAAACATTGCACTACGGAGGAGGGACATGACAAAGAAAAGTCGGGCTCCATACAAACTGACTATGTAGAGGACAAAGAATCGTCACCTAACTATTGCAACAGAATTATATAAACGTCTCCAACTACAAAAAAATCTTGTTCACACCTATACGCAGGTTTCACATTGCCTTTCAAAGCGGCGAGCTGTCATTTTGAATGCGCAACGCATTTGTTAGTTGCTGTCGACAGCTAACTAGCCATCTTCTGGTGAAAGGTTTGACCAATAAATAATACTTTTTTTTGACAAGCAACACACGAACAGAGTGCATACTATACTCAATCTAAACAGTGTTATTGGCTCGAGTAAATGGCAATGACAACGACATTTAAAGGGATTGTTGTACCTGACACAGCAGCTGTAATATGGACGGGTTTGCTTTCCTCTCCGCTCTGATTACAATGTAGCCAAGATGGGACCACCTGTGCTACACTTCTCACCGTCCGACCAAACACTATCAGTGTCAGATTAGTTCCTACCCAATGAAACCGCACGACTACGAGGATTAAAACAGCTAATTGTTGTGTTTCAATCAATGTATATATGTATTAATATTTGTTTAACTATGAAGACGACTGTTTACAATTTCCAACAGGTTCTTTTTCACAAATGTATTTCACATAAAATCACGAAGTTTGATCATTTTTCTCCCCGCAGTCTGAATGATTCTAGAATGAGGTATAACCCACAAAATAGCATTGGAAAATGACATAATTAAATGTTTTTCCTTTGTCAATGTCTGTGCGCGTATCTTGACTAGTTTTTCTGCCTTTATTATACGCCAGAATGGTCTAATTGTGGACATCCACATCAATGTATTATTAAGGAGAAGAGTAATTGCCATAAAATGTGAAGAGGGAACATTTTAAACTGTCTGCAGAGGTACCAATGTTTTCAGCAGAATACTATATATTTTTTGGTGTGAATTTTAGCACCTTCACGTTACAAAGAGTTAAAGTCCACGTGGTGCGCTAAACACTTTTCTACCGTCTCTTTCTGTACAGTCTACATAACGACATTTTACGACAAAGCCGTGCATGGAATTTCTGTTCTCCCCAGTGAGATACCGGTTGGAGAAACGCAGTAGCAAGAGAATACAGAGAAGGGTTAGTAATCGTTCCCATACCTGGCCCCTCGTCGCGGATAAGAATCCTGCATCTTCTCTGGTACACATAAACCGAGCGGTTAGATGTGGAAACAGGGCTGAGGGGAGAGCGACGCGAAGGAAGGCAACTCAAAATTCTAACCCGGGTTGTGAAGTAAGTTGCCTCCTAAGCGGCGCTTTAAAAGGAAGCAGAAGATAATTGACCAAAACAACAGAGAAGATGGACTATGATTTCAAAGTGATGCTGACCGGGGAGAGAGAACGTGTAGAGGACCTGTTTGAATATGAGGGATGCAAAGTGGGAAGAGGCACCTACGGCCATGTATATAAAGCAAAGAGAAAAGATGGGTAAGTTTATATTGATATAGCCAGTAAGAAGGCCTTCAGATCCGCCAGTCTCCAAATTCAATAACTCCGTTGTCTTCGTTAATTGCTCCTGTTTTCAAGGCCCCATCTCCGAATGCTATTTGCAGCAATAAACCTATTTGTAACTCGTAGTGCGATGAAAATCACTAGTAGATTGAAGAACCCACTGAATACACTCCGGAGACGTCATATCATCTGGAGAACGGGGGCTCGAGCTCCAGGACCAAATTTACTGCCTCGATTTGATCACTGTCATCAGTGGCCTATCCCCGTGCTAACGGTGCAGTGTGTACGCAAAATCCATCAGCTAAACTTTACATCGTTGAATGCAGTTCAATCAAGCAGTTTTTATAAGGGCGCCTTCGCTCACAGATGAAACAGAACAGAACCGAACCGGGGGTGTTGTAACAGCAGCTCACGTCGGGGTGTTGCAGCCAGGAAACAGGTTTTGCTCTAAACCGAATTCTGAGGATGTATTTCGGTATCAGATTGTGCTGTCATTTTTACATGATCAGATTTGTACATTTTTCGCAGCAATATCAACAACTGAGTGAAGTAGGCCAGCCTATCAGTAACGCAGCCAAGCAAGCCAGAGGCTAACCTACGTAGCAGGCGTAAAAGAAACGCCTGAAACCAGATCCCCAAAATACTGGACTTAACAAGAAAAACAACTGTCAGGGAGGTTCTCTTCTGCACTGTTTAACCAATCCAGTAAACGTGGAGGAGGAGTTAGTATGGAGCCTTAAAGAGTAAAAATGTTATGGGGGAAAATAATGTTTAATGGAAAACCAGATGTTTTTTGCTTAGTTATAGTGAAACACGTCGATATGGTCTTCATTTAGACAGGTTGATGCAAAAGTGTTATTTCGGTCTTTTAGTTGTAAATCTAGCTCTTTTGGCCCTTAGCAGTTCAACTACCATTGAAATCGACTGTCAAAATGATGACCATATCGATATTTTTCACTATAACTAAGGAAAAAACCTGGTTTTACATCATCTCAAGGGAGGGGTTAGGTATGAAATCCACTCCCTTCTAGATGTGCTGGGTGGTACCACCTCAAGGCTTCCTATAAAAGTAGGTGACAGCACGCCATATTTGGCAATGGTCTTGGTAGGTGGAGTGTGCCGATATATTTAGCATTATGCTTCCTTGACTAGAAGTTACACAAAATTCAAAAGACGGTAAGGCACATTTCCACATATGACCAAATACAACGTTTTTACCTACCGTTTTATACAGAGCTATGTGCTTTTAAAAGGGGAAAAAAACATGTAGGCTATGATAATTATGCTTTTATATTGGTGATTGATTGGTGGCACTGTCTACTATGACAGTTGGCTGATTATTTAATGGTTGTAATCCCACGTGGCAGATATCTATTTACAATATTCATCCTGTGCCCACACCCTTCTTATTCTGAAAAGTGAAAGCATATATATGAGAAGGGTCACCCTGGTAGTAGTTGTAGGTTTTTATACAGTACCCAAGACCAACCTGTGAGTTCATTTGACCACTGGAAAAAGAGCTACTGCGTGACCTCTCGCTCTCTTTGGCCAACGTGCGTAAGACATTTAAGCGTGTTAACCCTCGCAAGGCTGCCAGCCCATGCAATATCCTAAGGCGTGTCCTCAGAGCATGTGCAGACCAGCTGGCTGGAGTGTTTACGGACATTTTCAATCGCTCCCTATTAGAGGTCGACCGATTAATCGGAATGGCCGATTAATTAGGGCCGATTTCAAGTTTTCATAACAATCGGAAATCGGTATTTTTGGACGCCGATGTGGCAGATTAAAAAAAATAACAATTAAATTAACATTTATTTAGACCTTTATTTAACTAGGCAAGTCAGTTAAGAACACATACTTATTTTCAATGACGGCCTAGGAACGGTGGGTTAACTGCCTTGTTCGGGAGCAGAACGACAGATTTTTACCTTGTCAGCTCGGGGATTCAATCTTGCAACCTTACGGTTAACTAAGTCCAACGCTCTAACCACCTCCTTTACATTGCACTCCACGAGGAGCCTGCCTGTTACACAAATGCAGTAAAAAGCTAAGGTAAGTTGCTAGCTAGCATTAAACTTATCTTATAAAAAACAATCAATCAATCATAATCACTAGTTAACTACACATGGTTGATGATATTACTAGTTTATCTAGCCTGTCCTGCGTTGCATATAATCGCTTAGGTACACGTTGCTCCAACCATAAACATCAATGCCTTTCTTAAAATCAATACACAAGTATATATTTTTAAACCTGCATATTTAGTTAATGTTGCCTGCTAACATGAATTTATTTTAACTAGGGAAAATGTGTCACTTCTCTTGCAAACAGAGTCAGGGTATATGCAGCAGTTTGGGCCGCCTGGCTCGTTGCGAACTGAAGACTATTTCTTCCTAACAAAGACAGCCGACTTCGCCAAACGGGGGATGATTTAACAAAAGCGCATTTGCGAAAAAAGCACAATCGTTGCACGACTGTACCTAACCATAAACATCAATGCCTTTCTTAAAATCAATACACAGAAGTTTTATTTTTAAACCTGCATATTTAGCTAAAAGAAATTCAGGTTAGCAGGCATTATTAACCAGGTGAAATTGTGTCACTTCTCTTGTGTTCATTGCACGCAGAGTCAGGGTATATGCAACAGTTTGGGCCGCCTGGCTCGTTGCGAACTAATTTGCCAGAATTTTATGTAATTATGACATAACATTGAAGGTTGTGCAATGTAACAGGAATACTTAGACTTAGGGATGCCACCCGTTAGATAAAATACGGGACGGTTCCGTATTTCACTGAAAAGAAAAACGTTTTGTTTTCGAGATGATAGTTTCCGGATTCGACCATATTAATGACCAAAGGTTCGAGCCCAGGTAGGAGCGAGGAGAGGGACAGAAGCTATACTGTTACACTGGCAATACTAAAGTGCCTATAAGAACATCCAATAGTCAAAGGTATATGAAATACAAATCGTATAGAGAGAAATAGTCCTATAATTCCTATAATAACTACAACTTAAAACTTCTTACCTGGGAATATTGAAGACTCATGTTAAAAGGAACCACCAGCCTTCATATGTTCTCATGTTCTGAGCAAGGAACTTAAACGTTAGCTTTTTTACATGGCACACGTTTACTTTCTACTCCAACACTTTGTTTTTGCATTATTTAAACCAAATTGAACGTTTCATTATTTATTTGAGGCTAAATTGATTTTATTGATGTATTATATTAAGTTAAAATAAGTGTTCATTAAGTATTGTTGTAATTGTCATTACAAATAAATAAAATAAAAAAAATCGTCCGATTAATCGGCAGCGGCTTTTTTTGGTCCTCCAATAATCGGTATTGGTATCGGCGTCGAAAAATCATAATCGGTCGACTTCTACTCCCTATCCCAGTCTTTTGTCCACACTTGCTTCAAGATGTCCACCATTGTTCCTGTGCCAAAGAAAGAGAAGGTAACTGAACTAAATGACTATCGCCCCGTAGCACTCACCTCTGTCATCATGAAGTGCTTTGAGAGACTAGTTAAGGATCATATCACCTTTTAGCCAAAACCCTAGACCCAGTACAATTTGTATACCGCCCCAACAGGTCCACGGATGAATCATCACACTGCACACTGCCCTATCCCAACTGGACAAGTGGAATACCTATGTAAGACTGCTGCTAATCAACTATAGCTCAGCCTTCAACACCATAGTGCCCTCCAAGCTCATCACTAATCTCTGGGCCCTGGGGCTGAACCCCACCCTGTGCAACTGGGTCCTGGACTTACTGATGGTCCACATCCAGGTGGTAAATGTAGGCAACAACACCTCCGCTATGCTGATCCTCAAAAGGGTGTGTGCTCAGCCCTCTCCTGTACTCCCTGTTCACCAATGACTGCGTGGCCATGCATGTCTCCAACTCAATCATCAAGTTTGCAGATGACACAACAGTGGTAGGCCTGATTACCAATGACAAGAGCCCTGAGGGCTCTGGCGGAGTGGTGCCAGGAAAATAACCTCTCCCTCAACGTCAACAAAACGAAGGAGCGGATTGTGGACTTCTAGAGACAGCAGATGCAGGACATCCACAGGATCATAGTGGAAAGGGTGAAACCTCAGGAGGCTGAAGAAATTTGGCAGCGACACTCCCCAACCTGACAGAGCTTGAGAGGATCTGCAGAGAAGAATGGGAGAAACTCTCCAAATACAGGTGTGCCAAGCTTATAGCGTCATACTGAAGAACGCTCGAGGCTGTAATCACTGCCAAAGCTGCTTCAACAATGTACTGAGTAAATGGTCTGAATACTTATGTAAATGTGATTTTTCATTTCTTTTATTTTTTTAAATATATTTGCAAAAATGTCTAAAAACCTGTTTTGTTATTGAAGGGTATTGTGTGTAGATTGATGAGGGGGGAAAAAACAATTTAATCAATTTTAGAATAAGGCTGTAACGTAACAAAATGTGGAAAAAGTCAAGGGATCTGAATACTTTCTGAATGCACTGTACATCATATACGGATTCTGACATTGTTTGTTCTGATATTTCTTAATTCCTTTCATTTTATTTAGTGAATTTGTGTGTATTGATTTGTATTACTGCAGTGTTGGAGCTAGTATCAAGTATTTCGCAGCACCTGATAACATCTGCAAAATATATGTACACGACCAATAACTATTTAACTTAAATCGGGAGGTAATTGAAGCATCTTTCCCTCTTCTTACGGCCAGGCAGGTAGCCTAGTGGTTAGAGCGCGAGGCCAGTAACCAAAAGGTTGCTGGATGGAATCCCCGAGCTGACAAGGTAAAAATCTGTCATTCTGCCCCTGAACAAGGCAGTTAACCCACTGTTCCCCGGGTGCCGACGACATGGATGAGGGGTTTGGTTAAATGAGTAAGACACATTGAATGCATTCAGTTGTACAACTGACTAGGTATCCCCCTTCCCCACTCCTGTTCCACCAGCTGCCAGCCAGCCTCCATTATCTCTGTGTAGCAAGGCCCCATGGGAACTGTGGTGAACTGCTGTATCTTCTCTGTCTGCAGGAAGGATGATAAGGACTACGCCCTCAAGCAGATTGAAGGCACTGGCATCTCCATGTCTGCCTGCAGAGAAATTGCAGTAAGTGTGGTGTTTAGCTCAAGAGCAGGCTTAACCTGGGTCTGTGAGACATCTCATAATGTCTGTGTGAATGAATGTTTCTTCTAGCTACTGCGGGAGCTGAAGCATCCTAATGTGATCTCACTGCAGAAGGTGTTCCTGTCACACGCAGACCGCAAAGTCTGGCTGCTCTTCGACTACGCCGAGCATGACCTCTGGGTAATACTCACGTCCTGTATGTTTCCCTATCCTTGTGGGGACCTACATTTGATTTCCATTCACTATCCTATTTTCCCTAACTTTAACCCTAATTCTAATTGTAAACCTAAACCTCACCCCTAAGCCTAAAATAGTCTTTGTCCTTGTGGGGACCTGGAAAATGTCTCCACGAGGGAGAATTTTCCTTGTTTTACTATCCTTGTGTGTATTACTTTCCCACAAGGAAAGTAATAACACACACACACACACACACACACACACACACACACACACACACACACACTAACAATGCCCCCTGTATCCACAGCACATCATAAAGTTCCACAGAGCATCCAAGGCCAATAAGAAGCCCCTGCAGCTGCCCAGGGGGATGGTCAAGTCCCTGCTTTACCAGATCCTGGACGGCATCCATTACCTTCACGCCAACTGGGTCCTACACAGAGACCTGGTGAGAGACCGAAGGAGAGAGAGCATCCATTTCCTGCACACCAACTGGGTCCTACACAGAGATCTAGGGAGGGAGGAAGGGGTAGAGGGGAGGAGAGATCAGAAGAGTCCTGTTCTGCTGCTCTCCTGGATGTTATGTTCATTGTTCCTCCACCAGAGGGCAGCATTGACACTTCCTGAACCATTCACGTGATTAATCTTTAATTCCTTTCGGTTAATGTGTTTATCAGTGTGGGTATTAGGATAATGGAAGTAAATATTTGGATTACATTGAAGGGGCAATCTGCAGTAACTACATCAATTTTGGACTTAGAAGTTAAATATATGTATCCATTGATTCTTGAAGAATTTAACTAATAAATGCCTCATGAGCTTAGTTCGTGTCGTAACCCATCAGAACCCGAAATATAAGCATGTTTTACTCCAATGTTTGTAAACAAAGTAAACGTACACAAACACTGTATAGCTGCAAAACATGGTTAAATAAAAATGTTGATTTCATGGATGGTCATTCCTTGCATCCATAGCTCTGTCTATTAACTTGAGTTGTTAAATTTCTCCGGACCCATGTGAAACAGTGGTGGGCAGGACACTTTGTTATTCTTTCAACTGCTGATTGTCGCTTTAACTGTAATCTGTTTTTCCTCAGAAACCTGCCAACATCCTAGTGATGGGGGAGGGGCCAGAGAGGGGTCGAGTAAAGATCGGTACGACGAAATGTCATTGCGTGTTTTCAGGACCCTTTTTATAAGGTTTTGTCAGTACGTATAGGTTATAAGGCTTTATGTCAGTACATATAATGGATATAGTTAATTCACTTCTCGTTACACATTATTTGAACATTATACTTCATTATTATTTATTGATTTGTGTGTTTCCCTACAGCGGACATGGGCTTTGCCCGCCTCTTTAACTCACCACTGAAGCCGTTAGCAGATCTGGACCCTGTGGTGGTCACCTTCTGGTACAGGGCACCAGAGCTACTGCTAGGTGCCAGGCACTACACCAAAGCCATCGGTGAGAACGGCCACGGGGTGGGTGGGTGTGGTGTTGTTTTCCCTGTGCACCAAGAGAGGAAGTTCTGAGCTATCCTTCCACCATCCTAGGACAAATTCTGCGGTGTGTATGTATGTTTGTGCAAGCATGTTCAAGAGGGTGTCTGACTGGGCGTGTGCTCCAATCCCAGTGTGACATCTCTAATCTTGCATGTGCATCTGTCAGACATCTGGGCGATTGGCTGCATCTTTGCCGAGCTGTTGACATCTGAGCCCATCTTCCACTGTCGCCAAGAGGACATCAAGACCAGTAACCCCTACCACCACGACCAGCTGGACCGCATCTTCAACGTCATGGGCTTCCCCGCTGGTGAGAGAGCTGGGCTGGGCCTGGCGGCAGGTACCATAGCGGTTGGAGGGTTGCCAGTTCGAATCCAGGGTCTGACAAAAATATGTTGGGAAGTAAGCTGGCAACCAGGAGGTTGCTGGTATCAAATCCTAGATATAGAGGGTTCCCCTACGAGGGATGGATATAGTGGGGGGGTTCCCCTACGAGGGATGGATATAGTGGGGGGGGGGTTCCCCTACGAGGGATGGATATAGTGGGGGGGGGGTTCCCCTACGAGGGATGGATATAGTGGGGGGGGGGTTCCCCTACGAGGGATGGATATAGTGGGGGGGTTCCCCTACGAGGGATGGATATAGTGGGGGGGTTCCCCTACGAGGGATGGATATAGTGGGGGGGTTCCCCTACGAGGGATGGATATAGTGGGGGGGGTTCCCCTACGAGGGATGGATATAGTGGGGGGGTTCCCCTACGAGGGATGGATATAGTGGGGGGGGTTCCCCTACGAGGGATGGATATAGTGGGGGGGGTTCCCCTACGAGGGATGGATATAGTGGGGGGGGTTCCCCTACGAGGGATGGATATAGTGGGGGGGGTTCCCCTACGAGGGATGGATATAGTGGGGGGGGTTCCCCTACGAGGGATGGATATAGTGGGGGGGGTTCCCCTACGAGGGATGGATATAGTGGGGGGGGGGGTTCCCCTACGAGGGATGGATATAGTGGGGGGGGGGTTCCCCTACGAGGGATGGATATAGTGGGGGGGGGGGGGTTCCCCTACGAGGGATGGATATAGTGGGGGGGGGGTTCCCCTACGAGGGATGGATATAGTGGGGGGGGGGTTCCCCTACGAGGGATGGATATAGTGGGGGGGTTCCCCTACGAGGGATGGATATAGTGGGGGGGTTCCCCTACGAGGGATGGATATAGTGGGGGGGTTCCCCTACGAGGGATGGATATAGTGGGGGGGGTTCCCCTACGAGGGATGGATATAGTGGGGGGGTTCCCCTACGAGGGATGGATATAGTGGGGGGGTTCCCCTACGAGGGATGGATATAGTGGGGGGGGTTCCCCTACGAGGGATGGATATAGTGGGGGGGTTCCCCTACGAGGGATGGATATAGTGGGGGGGGTTCCCCTACGAGGGATGGATATAGTGGGGGGGGGGGTTCCCCTACGAGGGATGGATATAGTGGGGGGGGGGGTTCCCCTACGAGGGATGGATATAGTGGGGGGGGGGGTTCCCCTACGAGGGATGGATATAGTGGGGGGGGGGGTTCCCCTACGAGGGATGGATATAGTGGGGGGGTTCCCCTACGAGGGATGGATATAGTGGGGGGGTTCTCCCACAAGGGATGGATATAGTGGGGGGGTTCTCCCACGAGGGCTGGATATAGTGGGGGATTCCCCCACGAGGGATGGATATAGTGGGGGGGGGGTTCCCCTACGAGGGATGGATATAGTGGGGGGGGGGTTCCCCTACGAGGGATGGATATAGTGGGGGGGGGGTTCCCCTACGAGGGATGGATATAGTGGGGGGGGGGGTTCCCCTACGAGGGATGGATATAGTGGGGGGGGGGGGTTCCCCTACGAGGGATGGATATAGTGGGGGGGGGGTTCCCCTACGAGGGATGGATATAGTGGGGGGGGGGTTCCCCTACGAGGGATGGATATAGTGGGGGGGTTCCCCTACGAGGGATGGATATAGTGGGGGGGTTCCCCTACGAGGGATGGATATAGTGGGGGGGTTCCCCTACGAGGGATGGATATAGTGGGGGGGTTCCCCTACGAGGGATGGATATAGTGGGGGGGGTTCCCCTACGAGGGATGGATATAGTGGGGGGGTTCCCCTACGAGGGATGGATATAGTGGGGGGGGTTCCCCTACGAGGGATGGATATAGTGGGGGGGGGTTCCCCTACGAGGGATGGATATAGTGGGGGGGGGGGTTCCCCTACGAGGGATGGATATAGTGGGGGGGGGGTTCCCCTACGAGGGATGGATATAGTGGGGGGGGGGGGGTTCCCCTACGAGGGATGGATATAGTGGGGGGGGGGGTTCCCCTACGAGGGATGGATATAGTGGGGGGGTTCTCCCACGAGGGATGGATATAGTAGGGGGGTTCTCCCACGAGGGCTGGATATAGTGGGGGGATTCCCCCACGAGGGATGGATATAGTGGGGGGGGGGTTCCCCTACGAGGGATGGATATAGTGGGGGGGGGGTTCCCCTACGAGGGATGGATATAGTGGGGGGGGGGTTCCCCTACGAGGGATGGATATAGTGGGGGGGGGGTTCCCCTACGAGGGATGGATATAGTGGGGGGGGGTTCCCCTACGAGGGATGGATATAGTGGGGGGGGTTCCCCTACGAGGGATGGATATAGTGGGGGGGTTCCCCTACGAGGGATGGATATAGTGGTTGGGGTTCTCCTACGAGGGATGGATATAGTGGGGGGGTTCTCCTACGAGGGATGGATATAGTGGGGGGGTTCTCCTACGAGGGCTGGATATAGTGGGGGGGTTCTCCTACGAGGGCTGGATATAGTGGGGGGGTTCTCCCACGAGGGCTGGATATAGTGGGGGATTCCCCCACGAGGGCTGGATATAGTGGGGGATTCCCCCACGAGGGCTGGATATAGTGGGGGATTCCCCCGCGAGGGTTGGATATAGTGGGGGATTCCCCCGCGAGGGCTGGATATAAAGGGGGGGTTCCCCCGCGAGGGCTGGATATAATGGGGGGATTCCCCCGCGAGGACTGGATATAATGGGGGGATTCCCCCGCGAGGACTGGATATAATGGGGGGATTCCCCCGCGAGGACTGGATATAATGGGGGGGTTCCCCCGCGAGGACTGGATATAATGGGGGGGGTTCCCCCACGAGGGCTGGATATAATGGGGGGGGTTCCCCCACGAGGGCTGGATATAATGGGGGGTTTCCCCACGAGGGCTGGATATAGGGGGGGGTTTCCCCCCACGAGGGCTGGATAAAGGGGGGGGGTTCTCCCACAAGGGCTGGATATAGCGGGGGGTTTCCCCACGAGGGCTGGATATAGGGGGGGGGGGGGGGGGGGGTTCTCCCACGAGGGGTGGATATAGGGGGAGGGTTCCCCCACGAGGGCTGGATATAGGGGGAGGGTTCCCCACGAGGGCTGGATATAGGGGGGGGGGGGTTTCTCCCACGAGGGCTGGATACTCCTATAAGTCATCAGGACACGGCTATGTGCATTGAAATGGGAGCTTGTATGTGTGAATATATTAACCATGGTCAAACCTTGGAGAGCCCATGTGTAAACCGAACCTGCCTGGATAACGGTGATATAAAGAGAATACTGAATGACGAGTGTAATTAAACCCTGACTAGGCACAGTTCTATTCTGTCCGGGCTTGTATGAGTCCAAAGCAATATGTGGGTTCTGTACGAACACTCACTGACATAGTCTGATGATGTAATCCTCAGAGAAGGACTGGGAAGACATCAAGAAGATGCCCGAGCACTCCACTCTTATGAAGGACTTCAGAAGGAACACGTGAGTGGCTTTATCTCTACATGTGTGACTGACTGCCTGCATGCTTCCTGCCAGCTTAGGACAAGATCTATTTTAGGATTTTAAGATTGGATATGTCTTCTACTCATCCACTGAAATAACCTGTTCTTGTATCACAGGTGTACAAACTGAAAGAACACCTTTTTATCACGGGTGTACAAACTGAAAGAACACCTTTTTATCACGGGTGTACAAACTGAAAGAACACCTTTTTATCACGGGTGTACAAACTGAAAGAACACCTTTTTATCACGGGTGTACAAACTGAAAGAACACCTTTTTATCACGGGTGTACAAACTGAAAGAACACCTTTTTATCACGGGTGTACAAACTGAAAGAACACCTTTTTATCACGGGTGTACAAACTGAAAGAACACCTTTTTATCACGGGTGTACAAACTGAAAGAACACCTTTTTATCACGGGTGTACAAACTGAAAGAACACCTTTTTATCACGGGTGTACAAACTGAAAGAACACCTTTTTATCACGGGTGTACAAACTGAAAGAACACCTTTTTATCACGGGTGTACAAACTGAAAGAACACCTTTTTATCACGGGTGTACAAACTGAAAGAACACCTTTTTATCACGGGTGTACAAACTGAAAGAACACCTTTTTATCACGGGTGTACAAACTGAAAGAACACCTTTTTTTTACAGGTATACAAACTGCAGCCTAATAAAATACATGGAGAAACACAAAGTAAAACCAGACAGCAAAGCATTCCACTTGGTGAGTTAAAATGAGTTTTGCCTGGAGATTGTTGTTACATACTGTAGCATTGTTCAGGCTGACGTTGTATGAACGTTCACTGTGTTTGACTCATGATGTGTCTAACGTTGTGTTTAGCTCCAGAAGCTGCTGACCATGGACCCGATCCGCAGGATCACATCTGAGCAGGCCATGCAGGACCCTTACTTCCTGGAGGAACCACTGCCCACCTCCGAGTGAGTCAGGACCCTAATAAAACATCTATAACTTGTTTATTAGTACATAACACATTTATTACTACATGTATTACCACATAACACGTATTACATTTGACATTTTTTGTCATTTAGCAGACACTCTTATCAATTCTGCGTCCCATTAGTTGTATTTTCCACGTATCATTACAAGGATCACGCATCCTGATAGACTGTAACAGTAATTATGATCCACGTCACAAAAAGCATTACAAAAGTATAATCAAAAATAAATATAAACATCTTGGAATTAAATGGGGTCTGGAGTTTAGAAGACTGCGTGATGAAGAATGGATGAGTGTCCGGTATTAACTATAGAGCCAATGCTTCTAAAATGCCTTTGTACTATATTTTAGATTTTATCAATTTCGAAAATCTGAAACGATATATGCGCTGCAAAGAAATACAATGGACACCTTTACATAGGCTGAAACACCGGACTCTTCTAGCGAACAGCGTTCAGATTCCCTTTGCATTATCCTACTGAACAGCGTTCAGATTCCCTTTGCGGTAGCCTACTGAACAGCGTTCAGATTCCCTTTGCGGTAGCCTACTGAACAGCGTTCAGATTCCCTTTGCGGTAGCCTACTGAACAGCGTTCAGATTCCCTTTGCGGTAGCCTACTGAACTGCGGTAGCCTACTGAACAGAGTTCAGATTACCTTTGCGGTAGCATTCCCTTTGCGGTAGCCTACTGAACAGAGTTCAGATTACCTTTGCGGTAGCATTCCCTTTGCGGTAGCCTACTGAACAGCGTTCAGATTCCCTTTGCGGTAGCCTACTGAACAGCGTTCAGATTCCCTTTGCGGTAGCCTACTGAACAGCGTTCAGATTCCCTTTGCGGTAGCCTACTGAACAGAGGTCAGATTCCCTTTGCGGTAGCCTACTGAACAGAGGTCAGATTCCCTTTGCGGTAGCCTACTGAACAGCGGTCAGATTCCCTTTGCGGTAGCCTACTGAACAGCGTTCAGATTCCCTTTGCGGTAGCCTACTGAACAGCGTTCAGATTCCCTTTGCGGTAGCCTACTGAACAGAGTTCAGATTCCCTTTGCGGTAGCCTACTGAACTGCGTTCAGATTCCCTTTGCGGTAGCCTACTGAACTGCGTTCAGATTCCCTTTGCGGTAGCCTACTGAACGGAGTTCAGATTCCCTTTGCGGTAGCCTACTGAACGGAGTTCAGATTCCCTTTGCGGTAGCCTACTGAACAGCGTTCAGATTCCCTTTGCGGTAGCCTACTGAACAGCGGTCAGATACCCTTTGCGGTAGCCTACTGAACTGCGTTCAGATTCCCTTTGCGGTAGCCTACTGAACAGCGGTCAGATTCCCTTTGCGGTAGCCTACTGAACAGCGGTCAGATACCCTTTGCGGTAGCCTACTGAACAGCGGTCAGATTCCCTTTGCGGTAGCCTACTGAACAGCGGTCAGATACCCTTTGCGGTAGCCTACTGAACAGCGGTCAGATACCCTTTGCGGTAGCCTACTGAACAGCGTTCAGATACCCTTTGCGGTAGCCTACTGAACAGCGGTCAGATACCCTTTGCGGTAGCCTACTGAACAGCGGTCAGATACCCTTTGCGGTAGCCTACTGAACAGCGGTCAGATACCCTTTGCGGTAGACTACTGAACAGCGGTCAGATACCCTTTGCGGTGGCCTACTGAACAGCGGTCAGATACCCTTTGCGGTAGTCTACTGAACAGCGGTCAGATACCCTTTGCGGTGGCCTACTGAACAGCGGTCAGATACCCTTTGCGGTGGCCTACTGAACAGCGTTCAGATACCCTTTGCGGTAGCCTACTTAAGCTTTGTGTGGCCAGTTTGCAGTCTGTGTCGATGTGATCATTTGTTTTTGTTTTCAAAGTGAATTTTGCTTTTAGTGTTGATTAGGAACCGTGTCTAAAAAGCCAATACTTGTGAGCTGGCCCTAGTGATTGGCCCTGTTTGAGAGGTGACTAGTGATCCTCTGCTATAGAGACTAAACTTGGGGGCATGTGCTAAGAAAAACATTATAGATAATTATCTCCATTCTACACTGTACATGTAATGGAATAAACATACAGACAATCTGTTCTAATTCCACAAAACATATATTTATATTTTATGTTCTGTACTTCTCAGTATGAATCTTTTATGTTTTGTTAAATACCTTCAGTCAGAGGACTGAACTGGGTGTGATGCATAATGTTTGTCTAAGCACATGAATCTCTAATTTGCCATGCCCGTCTGGTACTCTAAACAGTTGGACAGGGTTGGCAGGTCTGATCATGGCCTTATTTCTATTACCGCATGTTGGATCACTGTCTTTCATATTCCATTCACCCACTTCAATGTAGCAGCGATCGGTTTAGGCTACTACATGATACTCTAATTTCCCCTATATTCATCATGAGATTGCTACAACCTAGCCTATTAATGAAAGTTTACAATGTTGGAGCAAACAGGTCGAGAGACAAATTTGAGGTGACAGACAGTGGCCTGCATCTAGCTGATCTAAGGTGTAATCATTAGTCCATTGAAAACAAGAGTTTCTATTGGACAGGTATGTTTATCCCCGTTTTTGTTCCATTTGCTTCCGTTTAAGAAATGTTTTTCAACAGAATTGGTGGAATGAATACACCCCTGATCATGCATAAACTCTCATAGCAGCCACGTTGTATTCCTTCCCTTCGCTTGTGGACTTCAATGCACAACAAATCAGCTGTATGTGACCAAGCGAAAAAACATTTCCAAGCCAAACCACAAACAGCCTACATCGTTGTCACCATATTAGCTAAAGTAACGTCATAGTCAGCATAGCTAATAGAACTAACGTGTTAGTGTATAGTCAGTATGCAGTTACACCGGCGGGCCACGCAGGCAATAAATTAGTAATACCAAAAGCTTACCTTGACTTGGAGTTCCAGTGTTGTGTTGGAAAGTCATAGCCAGCTAGCTAACATAGCATCCCTCTGTTGGAGCAGGTTGTTTCAGTAGGCTAAACTAGCTAGCTGCATTTGCTAGCAAAGTAAGTGCCATTTCTTTTCAACTTTCAATCTGTCTTACGTCTCATTTTGGAAGAAATGAATGTGTTCAAAACTGTTCAACTATTGTCTTTCTCTCTGAGTCAATAACTCACCACGTTTTATCCACTGCTGTGCTAGCTAGTAGTAGCTTATGCTTTCAGTACTAGATTAATTCTCTGATCCTTTGATTGAACGGACAACATGTCAGTTCATGCTGCAAGAGCTCTAATAGGTTGGAGGACGTCCTCCAGAAGTTGTCATAATTACTGTGTAAGTCTATGGAAGGGGGTGAGAACCATGATCCTCCTAGGTTTTGTATTGAAGTCAATGTACCCAGAGGAGGACGGAAGCTAGCTGTTCTCCGGCTACACCATGGTGCTACCCTACAGAGTGCTGTTGAGTCTACTATAGACCTTCTTTGCAAAATAGTGTGTTTTAATCAGTTATTTGGAGACGTGATTATATTTAGTATAGTTTTATCTGAAAAGGATAACTTAACATTTTTATGAAATTCACTGAGGAGGATGGTCCTCCTCTGAGGAGCCTCCTACTGCTTTGAGGAAGTAGGGTTTCAAAATTTTTTGGAAGATTGGCAGCTGTCATGACGTTAGGGGGAAGCTGGTTCCACCATTGTGGTGCCAGGACAGAAAATAGCTTTTACTTGGCTGAGCGGGAGCTGACCCCCGGTAGGGGTGGGATGCCAGGAGACCAGAGGTGGCAGAACGGAGTAGCACATTTATTACTACATGTCTGGGGTTATGGGGGGTATATCCTGTAAGATAAGTGATTGATAACTCTTTGTATTTCTCACTCAGTGTGTTTGCAGGCTGCCAGATCCCCTACCCCAAGAGGGAGTTCCTGACAGAGGAGGAGCCAGAGGACAAGGCAGAGAAAGTCAGAAATGTGAGTGCCTTATATATGTATGCATATGTGTGTGTATATAATATATATATATATATATATATATTAGTACCAGTCAAAAGTTTACACACCTACTCATTCCAGGGTTTTTCTTTATTTTTTTACTATTTTCTACATTGTAGAATAATAGTGAAGACATCAAAACTTTGAAAAAATACATATGGAATCATGTAGTAACCAAAAAAGCATATTTTATATTCTTCAAAGTAGCCACCGTTTGCCTTGATGACAGCTTTGCACACTCTTGGCATTCTCTCAACCAGCTTCATGAGGTAGCCCCCTGGAATGCCTTTCAATTAACAGGTGTGCCTTGTTAAAAGAGAATTTGTGGAATTTCTTTCCTTCTTAATGCGTTTGAGACAATCAGTTGTGTTGTGACGTGGTATACAGAAGATAGCCCTATTTGTTAGAAGATCACGTCCATATTACGGCAAGAACATCTCAAATAAGCAAAGAGAAATGACAGTCCATCATTACTTTAAGACATGAAGGTCAGTCAATCTGGAAAATGTCAAGAACTTTGACGTTACTTCAAGTGCAGTCGGAAAAACCATTAAGCTCTTTGATGAAACGGTCTCTCATGAGGACCATCACAGGAAAGGAAGACCCAGAGTTACCTCTGCTGCAGAGGGTAAGTTCATTAATTACCAGCCTCAGAAAGTGAAGCCCAAATAAATTATTCACAGAGTTCAAGTAAGACACATCTCAACATCAACTGTTCAGTGGAGACTGCGTGAATCAGGCCTTCATGGTCGAATTGCTGCAAAGAAACCACTACTAAAGGACATCAATCAGAAGAACAGACTTGCTTAGGCCAAGAAATACGAGCAATGGACATTAGACCGGTGGAAATTTGTCCTTTGGTCTAATGAGTCCTAATTTTAGATTTTTGGTTTCAACCACCATGTCTTTGTGAGATGCAGAGTAGGTGAACGGATGATCTCTGCATGTGTGGTCCCCACTGTGAAGCATGGAGGAGGAGGTGTGATGGTGCTTTGCTGGTGACCCTGTCAGTGATTTATTTAGAGGCACACTTAAACAGCATGGCTACCACAGCATTCTGCAGCGTTACGCCATCCTATCTGGTTTGGGCTTAGTGGGACTATCATTTGTTTTTCAACAGGACAATGGCCCAAAACACAACTCCAGGCTGTGTAAGGGCTATTTGACCAAGAAGGAGAGTGATGGAGTGCTGCATGAAATGACCTGGCCTCCACAATTACCCGACCTCAACCCAATTGAGATGGTTTGGGATGAGTTGAACCGCAGAGTGAAGGAAAAGCAGCCAACAAGTGCTCAGCATATGTGGGAACTCCTTCAAGACTGTTGGAAAAGGATTCCAGGTGAAGCTGGTTGAGAGAATGCCAAGAGTGTGCAAAGCTGTCATTAAGGCAAAGCGTGGCTACTTTGAAGAATCTCAAATATGAAATATATTTTGATTTGTTTAGCACTTTTTTTGGTTACTACATTTTTTCATAGTTTTGATGCCTTCACTATTATTCTACAATGTAAAAAATTAAGAAAAACCCTTGAATGAGTAGGTTTATCCAAACTTTTGACGTGTGTGTGTGTGTGTGTGTGTGTGTGTGTGTGTGTGTGTGTGTGTGTGTTTAGTCAAATGTAGATGAAAAGGTTTTAAATGGCCATTGTATTTTTTTTCTCCTGTGTTTTGTATCATTTCTACACAAACTTGTAATCAGCAGGTTTGTAATGCGATTGAGTTTCAGTTTTCCATGGTGACATCACTGTGGTAGATTGGTTAATAGACCAATAACAGAGGGTTCCAAACATCTCTGCCAATAACAGCTTGTTTTTCAGTTTTCCCCTCGCCACTCAGACCACTCCCAGACAGTCCTAGCAAAATTCTTGGAAATCTATTACAGTTAGTTACTTAATTGTTACCCAGAAATTATTTGATATTGATACAAAATTGATATTGATATAATATATTGATATAAAAACGACAGCATTGGGTCTTTCAAGCGAAACATTTGAGTGTATCTGTTGATGAAGGCTTGGGTGGGTGTTTCATTTTCCAGAAGAACCAGCAGCAGCAGGGGAACAACCACACCAACGGGGCGGGGCACACTGGTAACCCTGACAATAGCCATGCCCAGGGCCCGCCCCTGAAGAAGGTGCGAGTGATCCCGCCCGTCACTACCTCAAGTGGCCTCATGACCTCAGACTACCAGGTATGGTACACACACGCAATACTCATTTCTGGGTTATCCCACCAAATTGTAAAAACCTAAATTGGAAATTAAGAGTCTGATTAGTTTCCTTATTTATCTGTCAGCGCTCCAATCCACATGCTGCCTACCAGAACCCCGGACCAAGCACATCACTGCCCCAAAGCAGCATTGGATACTCCTCTACCTCCCAGCAGCCTCCGCAGTACTCACACCAGACCCACCGCTACTGACCCCTGACCTCTACCCACCCCTCGCCATGCCCGCTAGGGAGAATGTACTGAGGGAAGTGGGTGTGTCCATGGCAACAGCCCACTGGCCCACCTTCACTGTAGCAGTCCATTAGCCCAGTATGTTAATACAATATACTCATTCTAAAAGAACATGACATAACACAACAACCTCAGCCATGACAGGACATGACATAACGCAACAACATCAGCCATGACAGGACATGACATAACACAACAACCTCAGCCATGACAGGACATGACATAACGCAACAACATCAGCCATGACAGGACATGACATAACGCAACAACATCAGCCATGACAGAACATGACATAACGCAACAACATCAGCCATGACAGGACATGACATAACGCATCAACATCAGCCATGACAGAACATGACATAACGCAACAACATCAGCCATGACAGGACATGACATAACGCAACAACAGCCATGACAGGACATGACATAACGCAACAACTTCAGCCATGACAGAATATGACATAACGCAACAACATCAGCCATGACAGGACATGACATAACACGACATCAGCCATGACATAACGCAACAACATCAGCCATGACAGGACATGACATAACGCAACAACATCAGCCATGACAGAACATGACATAACGCAACAACATCAGCCATGACAGAACATGACATCACGCGACAACATCAGCCATGACAGAACATGACATCACGCGACAACATCAGCCATGACATCACGCGACAACATCAGCCAGGACAACATGACATCAATTCAACCATGAGCAACACATGGAGACTAAACCAAGAGGAAGATGGAGAAGGAAGAACAGATGCTGTCAGTTTGTTGTTTCCCTCGTTCCTTCCTCTGTGGTTCAAGTTATCATCGCTGCAAGTTTGTGACCATTACAAAGTTAACCTTCAGAACTGGTACTTAACTACAGCCACAAGACCAACAAACAGAAGGTGGACCCGGGGCTCCCCTCTTCCCTTACCCTCCTTTCCTTCTCTCCTTACCCCTCCACCAAAGCTCTCCCCGTTTCCAGCCAGATTCCCCTCTTCCTGTTGAAGCTTCGATGAGACTAAAGCTGCTATGTGACTGCCAGCATTGACAGAATATATGTCTTTCCTGTCTCTGTCCCTCTGTCTGTTTGTCTTCCCGTCTGTCTTTGTGTCTGTCCGCCCTTCCATGGGCATCTTCGTTGGGGACCGAATTGAGCTGCTGACAGGAGCATTCTGGGAGTTTGTGGGGCCCCGCCCACAGCTCTGGTTGAGGGCTTTATTGAGAAGAAAACAAAAAAAAACAACAAAGGAATAAAAAAAATAAGATTTTAGTAGTTTATAATTTAATCCGTTTTGTTTTCACAAACAAAAAGTGGCGAAGCAGCTTCTGTTGTGCTGAGAGAGAGCTGCCGTTTTTATCGCTGTGGGCAAAGCCTTATCTTCTTGATGACAAACCAACACATTGTGTGGAGGATGGCATATGGAACATGCATTTTTACTGTATTGAAATATTTTACATGACGCAAGTATCCTGACAATAAAAGTGGTAGTGTTGACATTGGGGTCTCTCTCTGTCTTGCTTTCTCTTTGTCTCTCTTTCTCTCTGTCTCTCTCTCTGTCTCTCTCTCTCTGTCTCTGTGTGTTATGTGAGTGCTTTTTTCCAGGTTATGTTCTCTTCCAGGAATAGAAGAGTGTCTTCAATAATGGAACAATCTCAGTTTGTCCTCCTTTAAACATTTTTTTTTATCTCTAAGATCTGTCATTTCTCTTTCTCTGCCCTCTGTCTCTCCCTCTATATATCTCTTCTGGTCTTTCTCTCTCTCACACACTTACACAGAAGATGAGGTTGCCCTCTCCCAAAATATAGTCTGCCCCCATTGCCCAGTTCAAAGCTTGTGCATCCCTAAAACAAGCAGTCATCCCAGTCGTTACTAAAGCTGCTAGAATGGAATCAGTCCAACTCTATCATTAAACCCACCACTGCCACGTGTCAATTGCTCCCAAAAAACCCTCTCAAAAGATGCCCCAGTTATAGGACCCTTTTAAACTGTAGGCCAAATCCTCCATCCCCCAAAATGTGTTTCTTTTAAGCCTTTAACGTTAACACGGCATGGGGACTGGATTGCATAAAATGGTAAACCCGCTGTAGCCTCCCCTACACACCCTGAGACCCCGCCCTATCCATGCCCGACAGGGAACCTCGATGTCACTCATGCCTTTCAAGGGTTGCGATTTGACAATGGGAACACCCACTACTTATTAAATATTTGTTGCTGGATGCTGATTGGCGGAGGCTGACGGAGTATCCCGCCCCCCGTGTTGGATTGTTTAGAGTGGCCAGACCACCAGGGACACAGATGGCAGCGCGAACAAGAGGAGTATCTAACGGGACATGCTGCCAGATTAATCTATTACATTTCTGACTGCTGGTGAGGGTATTTACTATGCTTTTATAACTCATAAGAATCGGAATATTACTTGCCAAACTGTTTATATTTCCCCCTAATTGAATGTTTTTTTATATGTATATATATGTGTGGAATTGCGTTAATCCAAATGGTCGAACCACTGACTGGACATAGCGACCGGCCACCACTAGTGGACACTCAATAGATTATAATGATGAAGCACAAGGGCTTTACGAGTTCTGTGTCCAAGGCCCGATTCTTTAAATACAATTCTAGCCCATTTCTGCACACTCCATTTGGCCGCTGCCTTGCTCAGAACCGGTTGGTTATTGTTTACTGGAACGGACAAAATGCATTTGATGTAGAAAGTGTTAGAACTAAGTTGGGTTATAATATTGTTGCTATCGATGCAGGCTGGGAAATAGAATCGTTAAACAGATGTAGGTCAACCAACCCATCAGTAAGGGGAAGAGACACCGAGGAACTTTGATTGATCGCGCTTGCCATCAGTGTTGTGTCTGCGTGTGTAGAATAGGCTGTGTGTGTTGTGTTTGTGCACTGCCTGCAGCCCGCGCACAGGCGGCTGGTTTTGTTGCTCACCCACTCTACTGAAAGCAAGATGGATTAACTACAATTGTTCTATTAATATGTGCAATGGGCTACATTATTCTGTGAATGTAGGGCAGTGACATGTCAATTATTATAACGGTCACAGGCTATAATTAATATAGCCTGTATATTTATTATTATGACTGTCTATCAGGGCGAATAGGCATGCTGTAGAGATCATCCATGATCTAGCAATGTCAGAGTTGGAGTTTTAGCGTAATTTGTAGGGCAATGTGTAACCTGACGTAATTGATCTTGCAATATTGATGACCCCACCACGAGCTCTCGCGCCAAAGGCTGTACTTGACTCATAAATTGATAATGTTTCCCTGCTCAGGAATTTCGGCATCCATAGTAAAAGCTGTGTGTGGGCGTAGAGGGTCTTTAGGGAGACACATGAACTACATCCTGGTGGCAGCAGTCAGGATGCCTCTAGTGAAGTTCAAAGGCCCTCTGCTCTCTGAGCTCTCGAGATGGCGAATGTGCTGCTCGTCTGAGAGGCTATAGTGGTTTTGTGTGCATGACAGAGAAAATGACTAACTCTGTCATTAAAGTTATCAGTTTGTCAGAGTAGCCTACATGCCTGGCGGAGCTATTCCCGTGTGTTTGTATTAGGGCATTACTCTTTCTTTTACTACGTGCAGTTTCTCACTCTCTCCCCACCTCTCTCTCTCTCTCTCCCCAACTCGCGAGTGTTTTACATCCCTCTTGCTCTCTCTCTCTCCCCACCTCTCTCTCTCTCCCCAACTCGCTAGTGTTTTACATCTCTCTTGCTCTCTCTCTCTCCCCACCTCTCTCTTTCTCAAATGTTCTTACATATCAGTGGAGGCTCCTCAGAGGAGGAAGGGGAGGACCATCCTCCTCAGTGAATTTCATCAAAATAGTGTAACATTAAAAAAGCTATTTTTAGATAAAACTATACTAAATATATTCACATGTAACCAAATAATTTATTAAAACACACTATTTTGCAAAGAAGGTCTACAGTAGCATCAACAGCGCCACGGTGTAGCCGGAGGATAGCTAGCTTCCGTCCTCCTCTGGGTACATTGACTAAAATACAAAACCTAGGAGGCTCATAGTTCTCACCCCCTTACATAGACTTAAACAGTAATTATGACCATTTCTGGAGGATGTCCGGTTATCGAGATTTACCGCCCAAAACCAATCACTTTTCCCCGGGATATATAACTGTGAGGAAACGGTCAATTATAATAAATGATTAATGTAAATAGTGACGTGACATGGAACTGTTAAATTATTATATGCAAGTCCAAATATGTATTCTTTACGGCCTTCACTCTGTTCTCTGCATGATCAGTCATCAACGCTCATGGTTGGGACAGACAGACCATCTCAGTATGGAGCGCAGTTCACAATGCATGTAGCCCTATCATCTCATCATAGTAACTTTTTTTCTTGTGACATGTAGGCCTACATTTGCTGCAGCATGGTCTATGCTACAGTAATATAAAGACTGAATGTGCGTCTAATTTACACATCTCCACCTGGCTTTCGGGGGCCACCTTGTTTTTTAAATTATTGCAGCTGCAGAGTTTTGAAACAGCCTATCGTTGCTTTAAATCAGAGCATTCACAAGCAGTCTTCCTCTCTCGCTCTCTCTCTCATCAATTCCATTTAAATCAGAGCATTCACAAGCAGTCTTCCTCGCTCTCTCTCATCAATTCCATTCAAATTGCATCCAAAAAGATAATCCTGTTCAAGATTGATATACAGATGTGCTCAAATTTGTTGTTACCCTTACAGCTCATTAAAATAGTGCTTCATTCCTCCTGAAAAGGGATGCAATTAAAAGCTATTTTATCATGTATACTTGCATGCCTTTGGTATGTCATAGAATAAAGCAAAGAAGCTGTGGAAAGAGATTAATTATTGCTTCTTCTACAAAGAGATTCTGAAATGGCCTGGACACATTTGTTGGTACCCCTTAGAAAAGATAATAAATAATTGGATTATAGAGATATTTCAAATTAATTAGTATCACACATGTCCCCAATCTTGTAATCAATCATTCAGCCTATTTAAATGGAGAAAAATAGTCACAGTGCTGTTTGGTATCATTGTGTACACCACACTGAACATGGACCAGAGAAAGCAAAGGAGAGATTTGTCTGAAGAGATAATAGACAAGCATGGTAAAGGTAAAGGCTACAAGACCATCTCCAAGCAGCTTGATGTTTCTGTGACAACAGTTGCAAACATTATTAAGAAGTTTAAGGTCCATGGAACTGTAGCCAACCTCCCTGGGCGCGGCCGCAAGAGGAACATGGACCCCAGATTGAACAGAAGGATAGTGTGAATGGCAGAAAAAGAACCAAGGATAACTGCCAAAGAGATACAAGCTGAACTCCAAACTGAAGGTACGTCAGTTTCTGATCGCACCATCCATCGCTTTTTGAGCGACAGTGGGCTTGATGGAAGAAGACCCCAGGAGGACTCCACTTTTGAAAGAAAAACAAAGACAGACTGGAATTTGCTAAAATGCATATTGACAAGCCACAATCCTTCTGGGAGAATGTCCTTTGGACAGGTGAGTCCAAACTGGAGCTTTTTGGCAAGTCACATCAGCTTCATGTTCACAGATGAAAAAATGAAGCTCACAAAGAAAACAACATACCTACAGTGAAACATGGAGGAGGCTCAGTTATGTTTTGGGGCTGCTTTGCTGCGCCTGGCACAGGGTGCCTTGAACCTGTGCAGGGCACAATGAAATCTCAAGACTATCAAGGCATTATGGAACAAAACATACTGCCCAGTGTCAGAAAGCTCTGTCTCAGTCACAGGTCATGGGTCCTCCAACAGGATAATGACCCAAAACACACAGCTAAAAGCACCCAAAAATGGAAAACAACAAAACATTGGACTTTTCTGAAGTGGCCTTCTATGAGGCCTGATCTCAATCCTGTCTAACATCTATGGAAAGAGCTGAAACTTACAGTCTGGAGAAGGCATCCATCAAACCTGAGACAGCTGGAGCAGTTTGCTCAGGAAGAGTGGGCCAAACTACCTGTTAACAGGTGCAGAAGGTACCCTGAGACAGATGGAGCAGTTTGCTCAGGAAGAGTGGGCCAAACTACCTGTTAACAGGTGCAGAAGGTACCCTGAGACAGCTGGAGCAGTTTGCTCAGGAAGAGTGGGCCAAACTACCTGTTAACAGGTGCAGAAGGTACCCTGAGACAGATGGAGCAGTTTGCTCAGGAAGAGTGGGCCAAACTACCTGTTAACAGGTGCAGAAGGTACCCTGAGACAGATGGAGCAGTTTGCTCAGGAAGAGTGGGCCAAACTACCTGTTAACAGGTGCAGAAGTCTCATTAAGATCTACAGAAAACATTTGATTGCAGTGATTCCCTCTAAAGGTTGTGCAACAAAATATTAGGTTAAGGGTCCCATCATTTTTGTCCATGCCATTTTCTTATACCAATAGACAAAATCGAAGAGGGACGCAAGCTCTTGTTTTCTGAATGTTAAATACAGCAGCCAATACAACTCACGGGTAGTTTGAAAGAAGAGCGAACGTGGTAGGTTAGCAGTTATTTATTCAGTCCCATAACCATTCAATCTTGGTGAAGAGAAGTGAAAGCCATCTGCATCTAATTCTAGTCCTATATTATTCAGCATGTCATTAGAATGATGGCGATGAGGACAACAGAACTCATTTAATTACCTGTTGAAAGTGAGGAAAGAATGAAGCAACAATGGAGAGAGAAAGAGGAGGTAGGCTAATAACATTAAGGGAAATGTTATGGAAGGTATATATGCGTCAGCCTACTAAATATACAAATAGTCCCTATTATATTTCAAAATTAAAATCTAATTCTCTAGCCTGTGCTTGTAACTTTGTAGGCTGCATGTGCTGCACCAGAATTGCATGTTCTCTTCTGCTTTATCATGGTTTGAATGATGTGCATAATATAATATAGTTTAATACAATACAGTAAAGAAATACAGTTCACACTCAAAAAGATTAGCTAGTTTCAATTATTTACCCATGAGAGCACATGGCTAGCTACGTCTATGGGCTCTTATGGTTTTCTGTCCTGCGTAATGTGCAGTAGCCTATATATTGGATAACGGCACAATCATTTGGGCTTTTTTTGGCTTGTGATCATAAAGTGTCTTTAATGTAGGGCTCATAAAATGTATTTAATGTATGGCTCAGGAAGCATGAGGCTTGAATTTTCGATCAAAGCTCTAATCAAATCCTGACACGCTATTTATATGCTTTATCAATCAGAGTTGTCGACAAATTTGATTTGAGACCTATACCCACCTATACTTCAACTTGATAGAAACTAAAATAACTTGAGACTTGCCTTGGAGCCTCAAGACTCGGGACTCGACTTTGTCTTGAGACTGATGACTTGAAATGATCTAACATGTTTTGTCACTCATTTTGTGGCATATGTTCTATGTGGATTAGGCCTACTCTACACGCAGCCTGAGACAGTAGCCACAGCATCGCCCTTGCAATAGAAAAAAACCCGCAACAGATTGGCTAGGGAAACGCACACTCTGAACTCTGATTGGACCAGTAAACTGTCAATCAACGCAGGTCGGGTGAGCTAGCCAACAGATTGCTGATTTGCTGTACAGCTATAGGATCGGGTGCAGCGAAAACTGAAATTGTAGGAAGAGAGGATTGCCATAATAAAAAATATTTTTGGGGGTGATCAATAATATTAACTATTTACTTTGCAAGCTCACCAGCAATGGGGCAACAATTACTAGCATAGGCCTACTGGTATTTTGATATGTAACAATTGCTTTAAATTAATAATTTACTTATGAAGCTTGCATTTGGAACTTGTACTTAAAATGAATTATTACTGTGTTCGAAGACCAAACTCCCGCCAGTGTAGAACTTTTTTTTCTCTTGTTGAAATGTTTTCTGTTGCTTTCACACGTTTAAATGCATAAGCCCTATGTGGTAAATCTAAATTCCACCTAATACTACAATAATTGCTAGTGTGTCATCATTCCATCCCCTTACCGTTTATTGCAACACGTAGACATTTCTGTTTCACGTTTGATAGTCCAACGATACATTTTCATTTAGCCAACCATTTGTTATCCTGCTCTGAGTGGGCACGATGTTTATAGTGCACATGAATGTTCCCAAGACTCATGAGGGGTAAGTTCTGTTTATTTAACTGTTTATTTAATTCAATGTGTGGTTTCCTTTGTTCATATTTTCCGGGTTATGTCAGAGTTTTGTGTGTCTCTGTCCTATGTGTGTAATAGGAGCGAGCGCATGCCTCAGTGCGCATAGGAATAGGCTACATGGCCTGCGCTCAACGCTTTGGAGTCAGAATGTTGAGTAAGACAAAATCATTGTTCCACGTATGCATGGTATTAAAGTATCATTAATAATCATTAAGTCTGATTAAGAGTTATGTACTAATGTAACAATGGATGTGGAAATGGCCTTTTACATTGTAGAACCAGTTACTAATGCGTTAGTTCCATTAACTATGTTGACTTAAACATTAGATGATATGGTGACAATGGTGTAGTCTGTGTGTAACGGTTAGCGGTTATGATATGAAGGTTTGGCTTGGAAAGTTTTTTTCGCCTGGTCACAGACAGCTGATGTGTTATGCACTGGATTCCACAAGCAAAGGGAAAAGGTGAGCGAGGAGGAGAGCGCATAGATGCGAGAAGGAATTACGAGCAAAGTGATCATGCTGTTTGAATGTGGCAGCTATGAAAGTGAACTGTGTTTAGCGTGTGATCTGCCGATTCTGTTGAAAAACGTTTCTTAAACGGAAGCAAACGGAACGAAATAGGGATTAACATACCTGAATTTGTGAAATAGAAACAGCCGTTGGACTAGTGACTCCACCCTAGATCAGCTAGATGCAGGCAAGAGTGTACAAGGCGGTATTGAATGTGTCACTGTTTCTCACCTTGATTACAAAAAATGTACTTGACCTGTCCACATACATTGTAAACTTTCATTCATAGGCTAGGTTGTAGCAAACTCATGATGGGTACAGGGAAATTAGAGTATCATGTAGTAGCCTAAACCTATCGATGTTACATTGAACTGGGTGAATGGAATATGAATGACAGTCATCCAATATGCTGTAATAGAAATAAGGCCATGCTCATAAAGAAATGTATCGTCCTCCCTAATCTTAAACGGCACCGACCATCACTGGTGTATATAATATTAATTTTATTATTATTATTGTTTCATTCACACCTGCACTGTTGGAGCTCGGCGCTTAAGAATTTTACTGCACACTGCAACTACATTTGCAAACCTGAATGTGACTAACTATAAGAAATCGTAATCTAAACTCTCTCTCTCTCTTTCTCCCCTCTCTTCCTTTCTGAGTGGAGTGCCCTCTTTTCAGGGTGTATTGAAGGAGGTCTGGGGAGGAGGAGGAGGGGAGCGGAGGGGGAGGCATGCATGGGAGCACTCTGCTGTTGCCGTGTGAACGGAGCTCTATTGTCCTAGGAACCTTTCAGAGTGGCTTCCCTGAGGCCCCTGCACACCCCCTTCCTCACTAACTCACTCTCCATACACACACACACACACACACACACACACACACACACACACACACACACACACACACACACACACACACACACACACACACACACTACTCTTTCACACCATATACACATTATTTACCCCCTCACACACATACCATATACACACATTATTTACTCCCTCACACACACACACACACACACACACACGTTCCCTTCCTCTCTCCCCCTTCCTTTCCTTTGCTTCCCCACCGCAACCTCTTAATTATCTCCCCATTGTCACACCAGACAAGAACCGATCAAACTCATGGCATATGTTAACTATACTCAGAACAAGCAGAGCAGACCAACACATTTCACAGACTAGCGTTTTTCTATAGTAATGTTTGCCTGGTTCCATACCCAAACCATGGCTCTATCTCTTTAACAGCAGACCTAATTAGCTGTTTTCAGTGAGTTTTGTGGCAGCAGACGATGATGGAGTAATTTCTCCTTTGTTGTCCCTTATTGGTTTATGGCTGTAAGCAGGGCTTGGCAGGGGGTATTGGACCGAGGCCAGCTGAGGACTCTGCCGTAGCCTTGTGGGGAGGTTGCTACTTGGTGGTCAGAAATGACTATTTTCTCTGTCAACACCATCAAAGGGGCTAGCCTAGCAGTTAAGATTGTTGGGCCAGTAACCGAAAGGTCGCTGGTTCAAATCCCTGAGCCAGCAAGTTGGAAAAATCTGCCGTTCTGCCCTTAAGCAAGGCAGTTAACCCCCAACAACAATTGCTCCCGGGCACCGATGACCTGGACATTGATTAAGGCAGCCAACCGCACCTCTCTGATTCAGAGGGGTTGGGTTAAATGCGGAAGACACATTTTGGTGGAATGCATTCAGTTGTGCAACTGACTAGATATCCCCCTTTCCCTTCACAAAACCCCCTATTCATCAATGACACACATAGCCTAGCATGCTAGATCTGAAATGAAGAGCATGGCTAAGGAGTCAGCTTTGCTGTTGGGTGTCTGGCCCCCCGCAGTTCCTCAAGCTGTAGCTGTATTGTTCTTCTGCTGCTCCTCTGGGAGGACAGGAAGCTGAAGCCGGGCGGAAGTCGCAAAAACAGGAAGCAGGGAGAGGCCCAGATAAGATGGCCGCTCCGATGCTTTCTGAGATCCCTTTTTCATCTGCTGTAGAAGCTGCCCTTAGACTCAGATCTAGGATCAGCGTAGCCTCCTCAGATCCTGATTTAAACCATTCTAGGGAAGATGTTAACCTCACCTTAGATTAGTGTCAAGGAAGGGCAACTTAATCCTTAGTGTCTAGTGAATGTGTCCAATTGCATTGGAGAGTGTGTGTGTTGGTCTGAACTATCAAGGGAATGGGTCTCAGCGTGCACGCCACGGGAGAGTGAGTGTGTATGTTTGGACTGTTGACCATACATCTGGGGCAGTGGTAAGGCTGGAAAGCATTATCAGGACTGTATCTTATTTTCCTAATACCTTTATCTGTCTGCCGTTGGCCTGCTACTGTTTACTACTACAGTCTGGACGGGTCCCAGTTGTATGCCTAGTCTCTTTAACCCTGTCTCGAAGAATAGGATTGTGTGTTTGTTAGTGTGTGGTAATTCGTCTGGCCAAGTGACTGTGTGTGTGTGTGTGTGTGTGTGTGTGTGTGTGTGTGTGTGTGTTTATACTACTTACCATACTTATACTTGCAATAGTTATAACTTAAAACAAAAATTGTCTGTAAGTACGTCCTTTGTGTAAGTACAGTGTGTCATATATCATATGTATTGTGTGTCCTGTGCTTCTCTCTAGGTGTGACAGTGTGAGGCGGCACCATGCCTCTGGTGAAGAGGAACATCGATCCGCGCCACCTGTGCCGGGGGGCGTTGCCAGAGGGCGTAGGCAGTGAACTGGAGTGTGTGATGAACAACACTCTTTCCTCCATCATCCGCCAGCTCAGCAGCCTGAGTAACACACACACACACACACACACACACACACACACACACACACACACACACACACACACTCTCTCAGAGCACTAACCACACACTACAAACAACTTCATATGCTTTATACCAGTGTGTCAACAGTAACATATGTCATTATCATTGCCCTCTTCCACACCTATGAATAACATGCTTATGCTGATCATGTTGTATTGATCCTCACTATATGAGACATGTTACAATTGCCAAGTGAGTTAACGCTATTGGTGCAATGGGTAGGGTGTTTGCCTTTCACCCCAGTGACCCAGGTTCGCTTCCCTGCCCCGCCGTTCACTACAGTATTATACTATTACACACTCGCATTAAAATACTCTCTCATCACTATCTTCTAGTTCTTGCTGCAGTGCACACTGCACCGTCCTGTTTGACATTGATAAGAAGATGATCTAGTGATTGATTTGTTAGGATCAGACCTAGAGTTCGCTAGGTCAAGACTCTGTCATCATAGACCCACAGGAGGAGGTAATCCTGTTTAGATATTTCCGCGAGAATACATTCAGAATATGTGTGTGTGTTTGGGTGTACTGAATACCCTGGCTGTTCCCATGACACAACCCATATCGTGTCCTGTGGAATATATTGACATATTCTTTCCTCCCTTATACCCAGTATCCAACCACCACTGCTCCCCCTCTCTCTTTCTCTCGACCCTCACTTTCTTGCTTTCTATGTCTTCCTCATACTCTGTTTTCTTCCCTCCCCCAACTTTGTCCCTCTCTCTGTCTCGCTCTTTCTTTCTTTTTCTCTCTCTCTCTTTCTCTCTCTGTCTTTCTCTCTCTTTTTTCCTTTCTTTCTTTCTCTCTTCTCTCTTTCTCTCCCTCTTTCTTTCTTTCTTTCTTTCTTTCTTTCTTTCTTTCTTTCTTTCTTTCTTTCTTTCTTTCTTTCTTTCTTTCTTTCTTTCTTTCTTTCTTTCTTTCTTTCTTTCTTTCTTTCTTTCTTTCTTTCTTCCTTCCTTCTCTCTCTCTCTCTCTCTTTCTCTCTCTCTTCTTTCTCTCTTTCTCTCTCGCTCTTTCTCTCTCTCTCTCTGTCATTGTGAGAGTTATTGTGGTGGGAGTGGGCCTTTCAGCAGCTGCTGTGTGGGATAAATATAAATGACTGGGTACAAAGGAAGGCCTGAGCTAGGGACCAGTGTGTGTGTGTGTATCCGTGTGTGTGTATCCGTGTGTGTGTGTGGAGGTGGACTGAATGTCAGAACCATGAAGAGAGGTCAGAGTTGATCGAACTCAGCATGCTAGATCTCTCTTCCTTCCTTCCTCTAGATAGAGGTCATCCTGTCAGTATGGTGACAGAAATAGTCTAGATGTTTCTCCAGAGGTCATCCTGTCAGTATGGTGACAGAAATAGTCTAGATGTTTCTCCAGAGGTCATCCTGTCAGTATGGTGACAGAAATAGTCTAGATGTTTCTCCAGAGGTCATCCTGTCAGTATGGTGACAGAAATAGTCTAGATGTTTCTCCAGAGGTCATCCTGTCAGTATGGTGACAGAAATAGTCTAGATGTTTCTCCAGAGGTCATCCTGTCAGTATGGTGACAGAAATAGTCTAGATGTTTCTCCAGAGGTCATCCTGTCAGTATGGTGACAGAAATAGTCTAGATGTTTCTCCAGAGGTCATCCTGTCAGTATGGTGACAGAAATAGTCTAGATGTTTCTCCAGAGGTCATCCTGTCAGTATGGTGACAGAAATAGTCTAGATGTTTCTCCAGAGGTCATCCTGTCAGTATGGTGACAGAAATAGTCTAGATGTTTCTCCAGAGGTCATCCTGTCAGTATGGTGACAGAAATAGTCTAGATGTTTCTCCAGAGGTCATCCTGTCAGTATGGTGACAGAAATAGTCTATATTGTGCGTGTGCATTCATGCATTCATGTTTGCGTCTGACACACAAAAGTTCAGCGTTGTTAAAACGTATTGACGCTGACCTAAACAGACTTGTCTCTAGCAAAGATTGATTGCTGTGGATTTTTCCCCTAGGACCTTCCATGGCAGTGATGCCCTGGTCTATTTGTTAGTTACATTTGTTACCAGAAGAATGGCAGAAAGAGAATTGATAGTACCAATCTTCAAGTCCATCTCAGTTGGTTTCCCCTACCTGTCTGACGCAAAACACCAGTATCAATGTCAACAGTGAAGAGGCAACTCCAGGATGCTGGCCTTCTAGGCAGAGTTGCAAAGAAAAAGCGATCGCAGACTGGCCAATAAAAGAAAAGATTAAGATGGGCAAAAGAACACAGACACTGGACAGAGGAACTCTGCCTAGAAGGCCAGCATCCCGGAGTCGCCTCTTCACTGTTGACGTTGAGACTGGTGTTTTGCAGGTACTATTTAATGACGCTGCCAATTGAGGACGTGTGAGTCGTCTGTTTCTCAAACTAGACACTCTAATGTACTTGTCCTCTTGCTCAGTTGTGCACCGAGGCCTCCCACTCCTCTTTCTATTCTGGTTAGAGCCAGTTTGCGCTGTTCTGTGAAGGGAGTAGTACACAGCATTGTACGAGATCTTCAGTTTCTTGGCAATTTCTCGCATGGAATAGCCTTCATTTCTGAGAACAAGAATAGACTGACGAATTTCAGAAGAAAGGTCTTTGTTTCTGGCCATTTTGAGCCTGTAATCGAACCCACAAATGCTGATGCTCCAGATACTCAACTAGTCTAAAGAAGGCCAGTTTTATTGCTTCTTTAATCATGACAAAAGTTTTCAGCTGTGCTAACATAATAGCAAAATAGTTTTCTAATGATCAATTAGCCTTTTAAAATGGTAAACTTGGATTAGCTAACACAACGTGCCATTGGAACACAGGAGTGATGGTTGCTGATAATGGGCCTCTGTACGCCTATATAGATATTCCATAAAAAATATGCCGTTTTCAGCTACAGTAGTCATTTACAACATTAACAATGTCTACATTGTATTTCTGACAATTTTATGTTATTTTAATGTACAAAAAAATGTTTATTTCAAAAACAAGGAAATGTCTAAGTGACCCCAAACTTTTAAATGGTGGTATATAAACGTCCTCTCACTGTCAACTGCATTTATTTTCAGCAAACTTAACATGTGTAAATATTTGTAGGAACATAACAAGATTCAACAACTGAGACATAAACTGAACAAGTTCCACAGACATGTGACTAACAGACATGGGCTAATGTGTCCCTGAACAAAGGGAGGGGTCAAAATCAAAAGTAACAGTCAGTATTTGGTGTGGCCACCAGCTGCATTAGGTACTGCAGTGCAGCTCCAGTTCTTGCTGTGAGATGTTACCCCACACTTCCACCAAGGAACCTGCAAGTTCCGGGACATTTCTGGGGGGAATGGCCCTAGCCCTCACCCTCTGATCCAACAGGTCCCAGACGTGCTCAATGGGATTGAGATCTGGGCTCTTTGCTGGCCATGGCAGAACACGTGACATTCCTGTCTTGCAGGAAATCACGCACAGAAAGAGCAGTATGGCTGCTGGCATTGTCATGCTGGAGGGTCATGTCAGGATGAGCCTGCAGAAAGGGTACCACATGAGGGAGGAGGATGTCTCCCCTGTAACGCACAGCATTGAGATTGCCTGCAATGGCAACAAGCTCAGTCCGATGATGCTGTGACACACCGCCCCAGACCATGACGGACCTTCCACCTCCAAATCGATCCCGCTCCAGAGTACAGGCCTCGGTGTAACGCTCATTCCTTCGACGATAAACGCGAATCCGGCCATCACCCCTGGTGAGACAAAACTGTGACTTGTCAGTGAAGAGCACTTTTTGACAGTCCTGTCTAGTCCAGCGACGGTGGGTTTGTGCCCATAGGTGACGTTGTTGCCGGTGATGTCTGGTGAGGACATGCCTTAGAACAGGCCTACAAGCCCTCAGTCCAGCCTCTCTCAGCCTATTGCGGACAGTCTGAGCACTGATGGAGGGATTGTGCATTCCTGGTGTAACTCGGTCAGTTGTTGTTGCCATCCTGTACCTGTCCCGCAGGTGTGATGTTTGGATATACCGATCCTGTGCAGGTGTTGTTACACGTGGTCTGCCACAGCGATGATGATCAGCTGTCCGTCCTGTCTCCCTGTAGCTCTGTCTTAGGCGTCTCACAGTACGGACATTGCAATTTATTGCCCTGGCCACATCTGCATTCTGCCTCCTTGCAGCATGCCTAAGGCACGTTCACGCAGATGAGCAGGGACCCTGGGCATCTTTCTTTTGGTGTTTTTCAGAGTTAGTAGAAAGGCCTCTTTAGGGTCCTAAGTTTTCATAACTGTGACCTTAATTGCCTACCGTCTGTAAGCTGTTAGTGTCTTAACGACTGTTCCACAGGTGCATGTTAATTATTTGTTTATGGTTCATTGAACAAGCATGGGAAAGAGTATTTAAACCCTTTTCAATGAAGATCTGTGAAGTTATTTGGGTTTTTACAAATTATCATTGAAAGACAGGGTCCTGAAAAAGGGGCGTTTCTTTTTTTGCTGAGTTTATATATGTATGTATGTACAGTTTTTAACAATTCCTGACATTTAATCCTAGTAAGAATGCCCTGTCTTAGGTCAGTTAGGATCACCACTTTTTATTTTAAGAATGTGAAATGTCAGAATAATAGTAGAGAGAATGATTTATTTCAGCTTTTATTTCTTTCATCACATTCCCAGTGGGTCAGAAGTTTACATGCACTCAATTAGTATTTGGTAGCATTGCCTTTAAATTGTTTAACTTGGGTCAAACGTTTTGGGTAGCCTTCCACAAGCTTCCCACAATAAGTTGGGTGAATTTTGGCCCATTCCTCCTGACAGAGCTGGTGTAACTGAATCAGGTTTGTAAGCTTCCTTGCTCGCACATGCTTTTTCAGTTCTGCCCACACATTTTCTATAGGATTGAGGTCAGGGCTTTGTGATGGCCACTCCAATACCTTGACTTTGTTGTCCTTAAGCCACTTTGCCACAACTTTGGAAGTATGCTTGGGGTCATTGTCCATTTGGAAGACCCATTTGCGACCAAGTTTTAACTTCCTGACTGATGTCTTGAGATGTTGCTTCAATATATCTACATCATTTTCCTACCTCATGATTCCATCTATTTTGTGAAGTGCACCAGGCCCTCCTGCAGCAAAGCACCACCACAACATGATGCTTCCACCTCCGTGCTTCACGGTTGGGATGGTGTTCTTCGGCTTGCAAGCATCCCCCTTTTTCCTCCAAACATAACGATGGTCATTATGGCCAAACATTTCTATTGCAAACCATAGTCTGGCTTTTTTATGGTGGTTTTAGAGCAGTGGGTTCTTCCTTGCTGAGAGGCCTTTCAGGTTATGTCAATATAGGACTCGTTTTACTGTGGATATGGATACTTATGTACCTGTTTCCTTCAGCATCTTCACAAGGTCCTTTGCTGTTGTTTTGGGATTGATTTGCACTTTTCGCACCAAAGTACTTTCATCTCTAGGAGACAGAACGCGTCTCCTTCCTGAGCGGTATGACGGCTGCGTGGTTCCATGGTGTTTATACTTGCGTACTATTGTTTGCACAGATGAATGTGGTACCTTCAGGCATTTGGACATTTCTCCCAAAGATGAACCAGACTTGTGATGGTCTACAAGATTTTTTCTGAGGGCTGGGCTGATTTCTTTTGATTTTCCCATGGTGTCAAGCAAATACACACTGAGTTGAAAGGTAGGCCTTGAAATACATCCACAGGTACACCTCCAATTGACTCAAATGATGTCAATTGGCCTATCAGAAGCTTCTAAAGCCATGACATAATTTTCTGGAATTTTCCAAGCTGTTTAAAGGCACAGTCAACTTAGTGTATGTAAACTTCTGTCCCACTGGAATTGTGATACAGTGAATTATAAGTGAAATAATCTGTCTGTAAACAATTGTTGGAAAAATGCAAAAAGTAGATGTCCTAACCGACTTGCCAAAACTATAGTTTGTTAACAAGAAATGTGTGGAGTGGTTGAAAAACAAGTTTTAATGACTCCAACCTAAGTGTATGTACACTTCCCACTTCAACTGTGTGTATAACAGTTTAGCTTCCGTCCCTCTCCTCGTCCCTAACTGGGCTTGAACCAGGGACCCTCTGCACACATAAACAACTGCCTCTCACGAAGCATCGTTACCCATCGCTCCACATAAGCCACGGCCCTTGCAGAGCAAGGGGAACAAGTACTTCAAGGTCTCAGAGCGAGTGACTTCACCAATTGAAACGCTATTAGTGCACTAACTAGCTAGTCATTTCACATCGGTTACACACATATATATATATATGTATGTGTGTGTGTGTGTGTGTATATATGTGTGTGTGTGTGTATATATATATATATATATATATATATATATATATATATATATATATATATATATATATATATATATATATATATATATATACACACACACATACACACATACACACATATATATATATATATATATATATATATATATATATATATATATATATATATGTATATGTATTTACTTATACACTACCAGTCAAAAGTTTGGATAAACCTATTCATTCAGGGTTTATTCTTTATTTTTACTATTTTCTACATTGTAGAATAATAGTGAAGACATCAAAACTATGAAATAACACATGGAATCATGTAGGAACCAAAAAAGTGTTAAATAAATTCTTCAAATTCTTCAAATAACCACCCTTTGCCTTGATAACAGCTTTGCACACTCTTAGCAGTCTCTCAACCAGATTCATGACGTAGTCACCTGGAATGCAACATGTGTGCCTTAAGTTAATTTGTGGTACACAGTACCAGTCCAATGTTTGGACACATCTACTCATTCCAGGGTTTTTCTTTATTTTTCTATTTTCTACATTGGGATCATAGCTTTCACCTGGATTCACCTTGTCAGTCTGTCACTCAGTTTATATACTGTCATTATAAAGAGAACAGTTGTCTATAGTTTTCTCAATGTGCAGTGCATGCATAGTATGCATAATTTAGTGCACCAGGATGTCATGCTAACCACATGATCCATCTGTCTACCCTTGTACTGCAGGTAAACATGCGGAGGACATCTTCGGAGAGCTGTTCAACGAGGCCAACACGTTCTACCTGAGAGCCAACTCCCTGCAGGACCGCATCGACCGCCTGGCCGTCAAGGTCACCCAGCTGGACTCCACCGTGGAGGAAGGTGAGACAGGGGTTAGAGGTCACAGGAAATAGGAAGTGACATCGTTACTCATTGACGTAGCGATGTGAGGTCCTTACAGCAGTTACAACAGGTGTAAAAGTGATGAAACTGAGGATATATAAATACTTCTCTCACACCCTGTCTATCCCCCTCTCCCTAACCCTCTCCCTCACACCCTGTCTATCCCCCTCTCCCTAACCCTCTCCCTCACACCCTGTCTATCCCCCTCTCCCTAACCCTCTCCCTCACACCCTGTCTATCCCCCTCTCCCTAACCCTCTCTCTCGTTCTCTTTCTGTGTCCTCTCTCTCTCTCACGCTCTCTCTCTCACACGCTCTCTCTCTCTCTCTCTCTCTCTCTCACTTTTTGTTTGTCCTCTCTTTCTCTGTCCTCAGTCTCTCTGCCGGACATCAACATGAAGAAGGCGTTTAAGAGCAGTACCGCCCAGGACCAGCAGGTGGTGTCCACGAGGAGCGTTCCCATCCCTGTCAAGGAGATGTACAACCTGAGTAACAAGCCTCCACCTCTCAACATCCTCTCCAAATATAGGTGTGTTCTCTCCCCCTCCCTTTCTATGATCTGTCTAATGTCTCCTACCCAGAGCAGTCTTAACCCAGAGTCAAATACCTCACCTGATCTTGTTTTGTAGTCTCATAATGGAATGGTGTGGACTTCATTTCCCACAAACCCTGACCTGCGTTTGCCCTTTGACCCTGTAGGGATGACCACAAGGAGGGGCTGAAGTTCTACACTGACCCCTCCTACTTCTTCGACCTGTGGAGAGAGAAGATGCTGCGGGACACGGAGGACAAGAGGAAGGAGAAGAGGAAGAACAAAGTAAGCAAAATAATCTCTCCCTTCTTCTCTTTCTTGTCCTCCTCCGTCTCCACTAATGTGTCTCCTCGCAGGAACAGAAGCGTTGTGTGGACGGGACGTTGCAGAGGGAGGTGAAGAAGGTGCGTAAGGCTCGGAACCGTCGCCAGGAGTGGAATATGTTGGCCCTGGATAAGGAGCTGAGGCCAGACCACCACCACACACACTCGCTCCACCGGGGGGCCACCTGCGATGGATCACTGTCCCCTGAGATGAGGCCAGTCCAAATACACACACAGTTACATACTGATGACGTCAATGAAAAGTTGACATAAAACAAGGATTCATTTATAAGATAACATATCAAAAGTAAAAAAGTATGGAATAATTACTGTTCTTTGTAATACATTTCTGTATAGATGATTATTACTCGCATGGAAATAAGGGGTTTCCCCCAGTGGAAATAAGGGGTTTCCCCCAGTGGAAATAAGGGGTTTCCCCCAGTACTATGATAATTTAGTCTCAGTCAGCTGTTCAAGGAGACGTGACAGTCCTCTTACTCCCCCTGCTGGCCATTCTGTAAAATGTTGTCTCCATCTCCCTCCCTTTCTCTCTCTTAGGGGTCTTGGGCCTGACCACCAACGCCACTACCCTCACTCAACCAATCATGCTGGTCACGCCCACACGTACTCCGGCCCGCCTCCCAGTCTCCTGGCTGCTCAGCTGGCTGCTCAGGGAAACGCCACTCTGGACCATGCCTACAGGGGATACAACCTGGGTCGCCCCCACAATGCTCCACCCCCTCTCCCTCCCACTGAGAACATGAATGGATCCATGTCTCTACGACCTGTGGACTACAGGTCAGCGAGTGCACATAAATAAACACACTGGCAGACAGATTGATGCATAAATGCACTCAAATATACATTAACATTCATTGACATGTGCACAGGGACACCAAACAAACCCACGTACGCTCTATTGTTGTGGCTCTGGCCCGGCTCCAGGGTTTGTTGTGTTTAATGTGCTATTGGTTTGGGTTAGATCTGATGATGAACAACAGCTTTATTCTCTCTGGAGCTTAGCGGTTGGCTCTGTAATGTACTGTCATCCTATGCAAGCCAAGTACTGCACTGGTGCACTCAAAACCCACCTCTGCTTTGGTCTTGACATGACTCGTCTGTGACCTGTCGAACTCTGGTAATAATTCCATCCTGTTGTTCTTTCTTCTTGAACTGTTGGTAGGATTATCACGGTTATATGTGAGATGTTGGTATGGTAGGATTATCACGGTTATATGTGAGATGTTGGTATGGTAGGATTATCACGGTTATATGTGAGATGTTGGTATGGTAGGATTATCACGGTTATATGTGAGATGTTGGTATGGTAGGATTATCACGGTTATATGTGAGATGTTGGTATGGTAGGATTATCACGGTTATATGTGAGATGTTGGTATGGTAGGATTATCACGGTTATATGTGAGATGTTGGTATGGTAGGATTATCACGGTTATATGTGAGATGTTGGTATGGTAGGATTATCACGGTTATATGTGAGATGTTGGTATGGTAGGATTATCACGGTTATATGTGAGATGTTGGTATGGTAGGATTATCACGGTTATATGTGAGATGTTGGTATGGTAGGATTATCACGGTTATATGTGAGATGTTGGTATGGTAGGATTATCACGGTTATATGTGAGATGTTGGTATGGTAGGATTATCACGGTTATATGTGAGATGTTGGTATGGTAGGATTATCACGGTTATATGTGAGATGTTGGTATGGTAGGATTATCACGGTTATATGTGAGATGTTGGTATGGTAGGATTATCACGGTTATATGTGAGATGTTGGTATGGTAGGATTATCACGGTTATATGTGAGATGTTGGTATGGTAGGATTATCACGGTTATATGTGAGATGTTGGTATGGTAGGATTATCACGGTTATATGTGAGATGTTGGTATGGTAGGATTATCACGGTTATATGTGAGATGTTGGTATGGTAGGATTATCACGGTTATATGTGAGATGTTGGTATGGTAGGATTATCACGGTTATATGTGAGATGTTGGTATGGTAGGATTATCACGGTTATATGTGAGATGTTGGTATGGTAGGATTATCACGGTTATATGTGAGATGTTGGTATGGTAGGATTATCACGGTTATATGTGAGATGTTGGTATGGTAGGATTATCACGGTTATATGTGAGATGTTGGTATGGTAGGATTATCACGGTTATATGTGAGATGTTGGTATGGTAGGATTATCACGGTTATATGTGAGATGTTGGTATGGTAGGATTATCACGGTTATATGTGAGATGTTGGTATGGTAGGATTATCACGGTTATATGTGAGATGTTGGTATGGTAGGATTATCACGGTTATATGTGAGATGTTGGTATGGTAGGATTATCACGGTTATATGTGAGATGTTGGTATGGTAGGATTATCACGGTTATATGTGAGATGTTGGTATGGTAGGATTATCACGGTTATATGTGAGATGTTGGTATGGTAGGATTATCACGGTTATATGTGAGATGTTGGTATGGTAGGATTATCATGGTTATATGTGAGATGTTTTTGTGGAGAGGCCGATTAACATACCCTACTTTTTATTTGTGAAATGGTTATGATGAGTAATATAATGCCTCATGTTCTCCATCTGTCCCTCTCTCTCTCAGCATGGAGGGGTATGGAAACAGCCCTCCTCCTGCCCCTCTCATGCCATCTGCACAATCTGCCTTTGCCACGCCCCCCGGAGGCCCACTTCCTCTCCCAGGTCTAATGGGAACAGCTGGTGTCTATGCCCTGCCCCCACCGCCAATCGCTGGGTCGCTGGTGTCTCCAACTCCCCCAATGCCTCCGCCCCCTCCTCCAGGCTCCTCCTACTCGACCACTCCCAAGATGTCCTCCGTGCCCCACAATGCCCAGCCTGTTAATGATGCTCGTAGTGATCTGCTGGCTGCCATACGCATGGGTAAGACTGTCCATCTGGATCTAACCCACCTGTCTCTGTGGCAGAGCTATTCTCTCTCTCTCTGTGTGTGTGTGTGTGTGTGTGTGTGTGTGTGTGTGTGTGTGTGTGTGTGTGTGTGTGTGTGGGAGTTTGTTTTGGATTACCTGGTTCCCCGGGGGGGGTGGAGATTTCTCTTTAGGACCAATGGAATGATCTAAAATGAGAAAGTTGCGCCAACCTTGGGCCACGGGCCATGCAAACCGAACTTTCCTTTTGTCTGTTTGACTGGCTGACTGCCTAACCCGTCTCTCTCTCCCTGACTGTAGGTATCTAGTTGAAGTGTGTCTGTATCTAACTGTCTCTCTCCCTGGCTGTAGGTATCTAACGGTCTCTCCCTGGCTGTAGGTATCTAACTGTCTCTCCCTGACTGTAGGTATCTAGTTGAAGTGTGTCTGTATCTAACGGTCTCTCCCTGGCTGTAGGTATCTAACGGTCTCTCCCTGGCTGTAGGTATCTAACTGTCTCTCCCTGACTGTAGGTATCTAGTTGAAGTGTGTCTGTATCTAACGGTCTCTCCCTGGCTGTAGGTATCTAACGGTCTCTCCCTGACTGTAGGTATCTAACTGTCTCTCCCTGACTGTAGGTATCTAGTTGAAGTGTGTCTGTATCTAACGGTCTCTCCCTGGCTGTAGGTATCTAGTTGAAGTGTGTCTGTATCTAACGGTCTCTCCCTGACTGTAGGTATCTAGTTGAAGTGTGTCTGTATCTAACGGTCTCTCCCTGGCTGTAGGTATCTAACGGTCTCTCCCTGGCTGTAGGTATCTAACTGTCTCTCCCTGACTGTAGGTATCTAGTTGAAGTGTGTCTGTATCTAACGGTCTCTCCCTGGCTGTAGGTATCTAGTTGAAGTGTGTCTGTATCTAACTGTCTCTCCCTGACTGTAGGTATCTAACGGTCTCTCCCTGACTGTAGGTATCTAGTTGAAGTGTGTCTGTATCTAACGGTCTCTCCCTGACTGTAGGTATCTAGTTGAAGTGTGTCTGTATCTAACGGTCTCTCCCTGGCTGTAGGTATCTAGTTGAAGTGTGTCTGTATCTAACTGTCTCTCCCTGGCTGTAGGTATCTAACGGTCTCTCCCTGGCTGTAGGTATTTAACGGTCTCTCCCTGACTGTAGGTATCTAGTTGAAGTGTGTCTGTATCTAACGGTCTCTCCCTGACTGTAGGTATCTAGTTGAAGTGTGTCTGTATCTAACTGTCTCTCCCTGACTGTAGGTATCTAACGGTCTCTCCCTGACTGTAGGTATCTAGTTGAAGTGTGTCTGTATCTAACGGTCTCTCCCTGGCTGTAGGTATCTAACGGTCTCTCCCTGGCTGTAGGTATCTAACGGTCTCTCCCTGACTGTAGGTATCTAGTTGAAGTGTGTCTGTATCTAACTGTCTCTCCCTGACTGTAGGTATCTAACGGTCTCTCCCTGACTGTAGGTATTTAACGGTCTCTCCCTGACTGTAGGTATCTAGTTGAAGTGTGTCTGTATCTAACTGTCTCTCCCTGGCTGTAGGTATCTAACGGTCTCTCCCTGGCTGTAGGTATCTAGTTGAAGTGTGTCTGTATCTAACTGTCTCTCCCTGGCTGTAGGTATCTAACGGTCTCTCCCTGGCTGTAGGTATCTTACTGTCTCTCCCTGGCTGTAGGTATCTAGTTGAAGTGTGTCTGTATCTAACTGTCTCTCCCTGACTGTAGGTATCTAACGGTCTCTCCCTGACTGTAGGTATCTAGTTGAAGTGTGTCTGTATCTAACGGTCTCTCCCTGGCTGTAGGTATCTAACGGTCTCTCCCTGGCTGTAGGTATCTAACGGTCTCTCCCTGACTGTAGGTATCTAGTTGAAGTGTGTCTGTATCTAACTGTCTCTCCCTGACTGTAGGTATTTAACGGTCTCTCCCTGACTGTAGGTATCTAGTTGAAGTGTGTCTGTATCTAACTGTCTCTCCCTGGCTGTAGGTATCTAACGGTCTCTCCCTGGCTGTAGGTATCTAGTTGAAGTGTGTCTGTATCTAACTGTCTCTCCCTGGCTGTAGGTATCTAACGGTCTCTCCCTGGCTGTAGGTATCTTACTGTCTCTCCCTGGCTGTAGGTATCTAGTTGAAGTGTGTCTGTATCTAACGGTCTCTCCCTGGCTGTAGGTATCTAGTTGAAGTGTGTCTGTATCTAACTGTCTCTCCCTGACTGTAGGTATCTAGTTGAAGTGTGTCTGTATCTAACGGTCTCTCCCTGGCTGTAGGTATCTAACGGTCTCTCCATGGCTGTAGGTATCTAACGGTCTCTCCCTGGCTGTAGGTATCTAGTTGAAGTGTGTCTGTATCTAACGGTCTCTCCCTGGCTGTAGGTATCTTACTGTCTCTCCCTGGCTGTAGGTATCTAACGGTCTCTCCCTGGCTGTAGGTATCTAGTTGAAGTGTGTCTGTATCTAACGGTCTCTCCCTGGCTGTAGGTATCTAACTGTCTCTCCCTGGCTGTAGGTATCTTACTGTCTCTCCCTGGCTGTAGGTATCTAGTTGAAGTGTGTCTGTATCTAACGGTCTCTCCCTGACTGTAGGTATCTAGTTGAAGTGTGTCTGTATCTAACGGTCTCTCCCTGGCTGTAGGTATCTAGTTGAAGTGTGTCTGTATCTAACTGTCTCTCCCTGACTGTAGGTATCTAACGGTCTCTCCCTGACTGTAGGTATCTAACGGTCTCTCCCTGACTGTAGGTATCTAGTTGAAGTGTGTCTGTATCTAACTGTCTCTCCCTGGCTGTAGGTATCTAACGGTCTCTCCCTGGCTGTAGGTATCTAGTTGAAGTGTGTCTGTATCTAACGGTCTCTCCCTGGCTGTAGGTATCTAACGGTCTCTCCCTGGCTGTAGGTATCTAGTTGAAGTGTGTCTGTATCTAACGGTCTCTCCCTGGCTGTAGGTATCTAACGGTCTCTCCCTGGCTGTAGGTATCTAGTTGAAGTGTGTCTGTATCTAACGGTCTCTCCCTGGCTGTAGGTATCTAGTTGAAGTGTGTCTGTATCTAACGGTCTCTCCCTGGCTGTAGGTATCTAGTTGAAGTGTGTCTGTATCTAACTGTCTCTCCCTGGCTGTAGGTATCTAACGGTCTCTCCCTGGCTGTAGGTATCTTACTGTCTCTCCCTGACTGTAGGTATCTAGTTGAAGTGTGTCTGTATCTAACGGTCTCTCCCTGGCTGTAGGTATCTAACGGTCTCTCCCTGGCTATAGGTATCTAACGGTCTCTCCCTGGCTGTAGGTATCTAGTTGAAGTGTGTCTGTATCTAACGGTCTCTCCCTGGCTGTAGGTATCTAGTTGAAGTGTGTCTGTATCTAACTGTCTCTCCCTGGCTGTAGGTATCTAACGGTCTCTCCCTGACTGTAGGTATCTAGTTGAAGTGTGTCTGTATCTAACTGTCTCTCCCTGGCTGTAGGTATCTAACGGTCTCTCCCTGGCTGTAGGTATCTTACTGTCTCTCCCTGACTGTAGGTATCTAGTTGAAGTGTGTCTGTATCTAACGGTCTCTCCCTGGCTATAGGTATCTAACGGTCTCTCCCTGGCTGTAGGTATCTAACGGTCTCTCCCTGGCTGTAGGTATCTAACGGTCTCTCCCTGGCTGTAGGTATCTAACGGTCTCTCCCTGGCTGTAGGTATCTTACTGTCTCTCCCTGGCTGTAGGTATCTAGTTGAAGTGTGTCTGTATCTAACGTCTCTCCCTGGCTGTAGGTATCTAACGGTCTCTCCCTGGCTGTAGGTATCTAACGGTCTCTCCCTGGCTGTAGGTATCTTACTGTCTCTCCCTGGCTGTAGGTATCTAACGTCTCTCCCTGGCTGTAGGTATCTAACGGTCTCTCCCTGGCTATAGGTATCTTACTGTCTCTCCCTGGCTGTAGGTATCTAGTTGAAGTGTGTCTGTATCTAACGTCTCTCCCTGGCTGTAGGTATCTTACTGTCTCTCCCTGGCTGTAGGTATCTAACGGTCTCTCCCTGGCTGTAGGTATCTAACGGTCTCTCCCTGGCTGTAGGTATCTAACGGTCTCTCCCTGGCTGTAGGTATCTAACGGTCTCTCCCTGACTGTAGGTATCTAGTTGAAGTGTGTCTGTATCTAACGTCTCTCCCTGGCTGTAGGTATCTAACGGTCTCTCCCTGGCTATAGGTATCTAACGGTCTCTCCCTGGCTGTAGGTATCCACTTGAAGAAGGGACAGGAGCAGCAGGAGCAGCAGGCTAAGAGGGAGCCTGTAGGGAACGACGTGGCCACCATCCTCTCCAGACGCATCGCTGTCGAGTACTCCGACTCCGAAGATGACTCAGAGCTGGAAGAGAACGACTGGTCCGACTAACACACACACATCACTCACTCAAAAGCTGAAAAGCACATACATGTGCACGTTCACATCCGCACAAAAAATAAGCCACTAAATGGTTCACTGAGTGTATTAAACATGAATAACACATTCCTAATATCAAGTTGCACCCCCCTCCTCCTTTTGCCCTCAGAACAGCCTCAATTCGTAGGAGCATGGACTCTACAAGGTGTTGGATGTCCTTTGGGTGGTGGACCATTCTTGATACACATGATAAAACTGTTGAGTGTGAAAAACCCAGCAATGTTGCAGTTCTTGACACAAACCGGTGCGCCTGGCACCTACTACCATACTCGTTCAAAGGCACTTACATTTTTTGTCTTGCCCATACACCCTCTGATTGGCAGACATGCACAATCCATGTTTCAATTGTCTCAAGGCTTAAAAGTCCTCCTTTAACCTGGCTCCTCCCCTATACCCCTGATTGAAGGGGACTTAACAGGTGACATCAATAAGGGATTATAGCTTTCACCTGGATTCACCTGGTCAGTCTATGTCACAGAAAGAGCATGTTTTGTACATTTAGTGTATATACTGTCATTATAAAGAGAACAGTTGTCTATAGTTTCCTCAAACTGCAGTGCATGCATAGTAAGCAGAATTTAGTGCATGTTTTGTTTTGTACACAGTGTATATATACCAACAAAACATAAACAAAAACACACACATACAGGTGTATTTGTACATGATATAAGCTGGGTGACCCCTGGTCACATGTAGCACTGCTGGTAGATCAGACTCCTGCATCAGCCGCTGAAGGGTCCAGAACTGGAACTCTAGCGGTGTACTCAAGATGCATACTATCAGGTTCAGCTGCTATACTGACACTAATTGCAAATAAACATTCAATTCAATAGTATTACTGTTAACATTTTAAAACTCTCAAGCAATGCTCAGGGCATCTTGAATACATCCCAGGAGACCCCAGTGTGTCTCTGTAGAATATGTTATCCATAATAACACTAGTAAAGCCCTGTTTGTGGCACCCCAGGAGTGGCACTCATCTCATGTATAGTTACAGTCTTATTAAGGGCCTTACTTAGAGAACCTCCCCTTGGGAAGACAGTCTTTTTTCTAATGTTTTTACTGGAACACTTAATCTAGGACTGAGACCAATTTTTATGTGTAGATTATAGCAACAGGAAGATGAAGAGAAGTCAAAAGAAACAGTGTGGACTGCGCTGGTCAGGGTAGCGTTCAGAAGGAACCTTGTGGACTGCTCTGGTCAGGGTAGCGTTCAGAAGGAACCGTGTGGACTGCTCTGGTCAGGGTAGCGTTCAGAAGGAACCGTGTGGACTGCTCTGGTCAGGGTAGTGTTCAGAAGGAACCGTGTGGACTGCTCTGGTCAGGGTAGCGTTCAGAAGGAACCGTGTGGACTGCTCTGGTCAGGGTAGCGTTCAGAAGGAACCGTGTGGACTGCGCTGGTCAGGGTAGCGTTCAGAAGGAACCGTGTGGACTGCTCTGGTCAGGGTAGCGTTCAGAAGGAACCGTGTGGACTGCTCTGGTCAGGGTAGTGTTCAGAAGGAACTGTGTGGACTGCTCTGGTCAGGGTGGCGTTCAGAAGGAACCGTGTGGACTGCTCTGGTCAGGGTGGTGTTCAGAAGGAACCGTGTGGACTTTGCTGGTCAGGGTAGCGTTCAGAAGGAACCGTGTGGACTGCGCTGGTCAGGGTAGCGTTCAGAAGGAACTGTGTGGACTGCTCTGGTCAGGGTGGCGTTCAGAAGGAACCGTGTGGACTGCGCTGGTCAGGGTAGCGTTCAGAAGGAACTGTGTGGACTGCTCTGGTCAGGGTAGCGTTGAGAAGGAACCGTGTGGACTGCTCTGGTCAGGGTAGCGTTCAGAAGGAACCGTGTGGACTGCGCTGGTCAGGGTAGCGTTCAGAAGGAACCGTGTGGACTGCTCTGGTCAGGGTGGCGTTCAGAAGGAACCGTGTGGACTGTGCTGGTCAGGGTAGTGTTCAGAAGGAACCGTGTGGACTGCTCTGGTCAGGGTGGTGTTCAGAAGGAACCGTGTGGACTTTGCTGGTCAGGGTAGCGTTCAGAAGGAACCGTGTGGACTGCGCTGGTCAGGGTAGCGTTCAGAAGGAACTGTGTGGACTGCTCTGGTCAGGGTGGCGTTCAGAAGGAACCGTGTGGACTGCGCTGGTCAGGGTAGCGTTCAGAAGGAACTGTGTGGACTGTGCTGGTCAGGGTGACGTTCAGAAGGAACCGCGTGTGCACTGCGCTGGTCAGGGTTTTGTTGGAGCAAATGGGAGAAGACGTTTTGAAAGCGTTTTCCTACTGTGTTCCTTCTGAAGGCGACAGGTGTGTGTGAGGGAGTGGCCTGAGAGGGAGGCTGTATTCCATCATCACTAGAACACTACCCCATGTGCTACACTTAGGATGCACAGCCAGCATCGCTTCCTTCTAAGTGGTACTCTAGTATGGATATTGGAACGTAGAGTGAGTGAGTGAGTGAGTGTGAGAGTGAGTGAGTGAGCGAGTTTGTGTGGCGAGAGCATCTGATTGGAGATAGGGAAGGATAAAAGGAGGCTTAATGGATAACAGCTGAGTCTAATTGCTTAGTGATGTCTAGCAGAGATATGGAAGCTGAAGAATAGATTGAATTGGGTTTAGGGTTGTCATGGTTATTTTTAGTGTGAACTCTGTAAACTTTGAACTCTGTGACCCTGAGAATAAATAAAAATATGAGGAATAAAAATTGATATTCACAATGTCGTGTCTGCGTCTCTTTCCTGTTGCACTGTTGTCATGGAGACAACACGGTGCTGACACTGAGACAGCAGTTTCCATGGTAACAGTATTGCTACCCGGAATCCTTGGGATGTCCCTACCCTATTGAAGTTGACATTTATAATGGTTAAGGTAAGGGTTAAGAATAGGGTTAGGGTTATTTAAGAATTATTGTTACTGTAGGGGTTCGGGTTTAGGGTAGCGACATCCCAAGGATTCCTGATAGCACTGACCCAGCTAAGAAGGGAGTCACCATGGGAACAGAGGAGTGGCGGGAGGCACTGAGCCAACGGATGCAGAGGGAGGATAAACAAACCAAACCAACACAGGGGTTTTGTTTTTAATACACAGCACATTATTTTTCTATAAAATTAACAAGATCTCTCAATTCAGTAAACTAACCAAAGCAATACAAAGTTACAACTAACACCTTGGAAAAATATATACCTTATTCACACAATGTCTTACAATATCTCAGTTAGTGCAGGGGTTCTCAAAGTGGGGAGCAGTGTTTTTTTTGAATGAATATTCTTAACAGATTCTACTAATTTGGCCAAGGGATCCATGGAATAAGTTTAGAGGGTGTGATACAATACATTTATACTGAACAAAAATATAAACGGAACATGCAATCATTTCAAAGATTTTACTGAGTAACAGTTCATAGAAGGAAATTAGTCAATTGAAATGAATTCATTAGCCTCTGATCTTTGGATTTCACATGACTGCATGTCCTTGGATATCCTGCAATAATTGGCTGTTAAGACTGTTCTGTTATTTATGTTTTTATCCATGGAAATTCACTACAAATGCATTACTGGGGAGCCAGGCCCAGCCAATCAGAATGAGTTTTTCCCCACAAAAGGGCTTTATTACAGTCAGAAATACTCCCGCAAGTGAAGAACCCAGATTAAATTCTCTGGCACTAGCGCTGGTGGACATTCCTGCAGTCAGTATGCCAATTGCACACTCCCTCAAAACTTCTGTGGCATTGGGTTATGTGACAAAACTGCACATTTCAGAGTGGCCTTTTAATGTCCCCAGTACAAGGTGCACCTGTGTAATGATCATGCTGTTTAATCAGCTTCTTGACATGCCAAACCTGTCAGGTGGATGGATTATCTTGGCAAAGGAGAAACGCTCACTAACAGAAATTGAAACAAATTAGTGCACAAAACTTGTGAGAAATAAGCTATTTGTGAGCATGAAACATTTCTAGGATCTTTTATTTCAGTTCATTTAACAGGGGACCAACACTTTACATGTTGTGTTTACATTTTTCTTCAGTATAATATTATTGATATACAATTTATGCTGTTAACCCTGAGCAACATGGGCTTGGGAAGCTCAAAGGTATATTTGTATCCAGAGTACATTTTCCAACTCAATAGTTAATTGTATTCCCCCAAACCAGTAGTGGTGGGTGGGTAAAATCAATGGGGAAGCCAAGCCACATTCCAACCTATGTGTTGTGATAATTGCGTTGTTTACTCCGTAACCTGTTAGTGTAACAGTGTAGGTTCCGTCCCTCTCTTCGCCCCAACCCGGGCTCGAACCAGGGACCCTTGCACACATCAACAACTGACACCCACGAAGCATCGTTACCCATCGCGCCACAAAAGTCGCGGTCCTTGCAACGCAAGGGGAACAACCACGTCAGGTCTCAGAGCGAGTGACGTCACTGATTGAAACGCTATTAGCGCGCACCACCGCTAACTAACTAGCCATTTCACATCTGTTACACTAGTTCATATGCCTTGACACTGTGATATACAGGCCTAAATGCTGAGACAATAAGAAGACACAGTGGCAGAATAAACTCAACAACACCTCTGTTTCATCACAAAACAGGAGAGCAACCTCTGTCTGGTGAAGTCCACAAAGCATATTGACTGTAACAAACAGTTACATGAACTACAGCATGGTCAATCAAGTTAATGTTTCTGACATTTTATGACTACTGAACAACTATTGATTTAAAACACCAGAGTTACCGCAAGTCGCAAAGAAAACAGGAGCTGCCTCCACTTTTCCAACACCATTTCTACTTCAACATTTCAACAGCATCAATGCTTAGTCTAATTCAGTGGCAACTAAAGGATACCAAAAACAATTTAGTCCAATCAACGTAAGCTAAATATGTGGCTGTCCATGGTTCTGATTTCTGTGTGTGTATATGTGTGTATGCATTCATGCAAGTAGAAAAACATGTTGACTCACCTTACTTGTAGAGAAACGCCATTGCCATCCTCTCTTTCATGTTGAGAAACGGTCTATGACTCTGTCATACAGTACATGCTTTTAGTTTTTGTTGTCCTAGGCTACCTGACTAAAATGCTTGCTCGCTAGCCTAGCTTCCGTTCATGGGCAACGATGAACCAGCTAGTTAACATTAGCCTTCTACATCTAGCTACATATTGAACTTCCATCCTCTCAGGCCAGAGGAACAATGTATACATTTATGGTTGGATCAGAATCGTCATTATAATCATTGGCAGTATGGAGAATTAATTAAAACCAGAAGTCCAAATCCCTATCTCCATCCATCTCTAATTTAGGAAAGGGACAAAAGCTAGCTAGCCACTGGAGGACAACAACACAAGATGCAACAATTCAAGTTTTTTCTGTCAATTACGTTTTGCTTTTGATGTGATTGGTGTGAAGCCAAACCCAAACTGGCTTCCATTTACAGTTTTTTTTTGTGCGCCAGGACCACTCAAGGTTGAGCTCACTCAGTTTAGCTCAACGCTGATTGGCTATTATTTTACATTTTTTTTATCAAGGGAGGTCAAATACTCACTGGATTACCTTGCATTCAATGCTACAGACGGCAACAATCTTTGTAACCAGACAGCTTTCTCTGGTGAGATACATTCAGCCTCTTGCGAATTGAAGGAAAATTATGAGGAAAAAAGAAAAAAAATTCAGGAAGCCTGGCTTTCCTTGGCATCCATTAATACACACCACTGCCCAATTTTCTTCTATATAAATGCACCGTAATTTAAGATATAAAACAGCAACGTTTTCTCTCTGCCTCATGGTAAAATGTTTAGAATTGCAGGGTGTTAGCTTTAAAGCTGCAACAACCAAAAATCTCTCAGCACCATTACAAAATGTGTAGAACTAGAATTGCAGGGAAGTTGCTAAACTGCAACATTTTCACTCCGATGCCAAGAGATGGGCCTTTAAAATGTTCCTTCCCAGGGTCCGAGACTTGGTTCATCCTTATGCAATTTGTATCTCGCTCAAGTTGTGTTCTGATTATGAGACGGTCCCTGATGAATTTGCTATCACAAACGGGGTCCCCGGCCCCCAAAAGCTTGAGAACCCCTGAGTTAGTGCATGTTGATTATCATTAAGCGTTTTCATTTTGCAGATACTTAAGTTGTTTTTCTTTCAAAAAATAAAGTGCATTTCACATTTAACACAGAGCATACGTCTACACAAGATGCTGGCTGTAGGGTCCCCTGCCCCACACATTCTGAAACCCATAGAGGTGTTAAAAGACTTGTATTTAGCTCTGGATCGGGGTACCACACCCCCCAAACCACATGATTCACCCACAACGCTTGAAACCCCAACCACTGGCCACAGTAGAAACCCCTCCAACCACATCTCAGTTCAATATGACACTTTACGGTGCAATTACACTGCACAACAATAATTTAACATTAGATAAATATGTTATCCTAACAGAGAAGTACTGTACCATACCCACACACGAGTGGTTCCTTTGTCTACTCAATAATGTGAAGCCCTTGTTTTCACCTATGAAAGCTCATCGTGAACCATGAAAGATTGACATTACTGTACATGAGAGAACATTCATCAAACAAGGTAGGCCCGGTTCCATTTCAGTCCCTAACCCTTAGCTCATTGGTCTGGAAGATCCTCAAGGTTTGGGATAGGTGTAAGCAGTACTGTGACAGCACCATCTAACCCTCCAACAGGCTAAGCTGCTAAGTAAAGTGTATGCCATACTGCTTTCACCTATCCAGACTTTGCAGATCTGCCTAAAGAAGGGGGTGGGATTGGGGGGGAAGGGGCTAGGGATGGAAAGGTAAACAGACTGTAAAATTACAATAAAAGGGGGTCAAATTTGATATCATTCGAATACGGTGCACCTGAGTCCCCCTTGGATCCTGCAGTAGGTAGCACCATACATGATGTCAGAACACCCCTATAATGATATGCATGCTCTATTTACAGAATCGAATTGGTCAACAGGATGCCATATAAAATAAACAATAATTTCTTTACCAATACATTCAGAAGAGGCTCTACAGCGCATTAAAATACAAGACACTTTAGATACATCATAATTCAGGTGAGACAACGCTGAGGAGAAAAAATATAGAGACTTTCAATAAATATAACAAAATAGATTATTCTTCAAAGGTAAAGGAGAGTGTTTTCTTGGTATTATTGTTTGTCTGTGAAGAGCCACCAGAACCTGTGATAACGATATAGGTTATTTTTCCATCAGTCACGTGACGTCATTGCATTAACCCCTCACTACGGCTGTCAGCCGCAGCACACGTACACCATACAGTACTATCTTTGCTTCTGCTATTAATTTCAACACATCCTTCTCTATTTCATTCCTGTGGTGGAATTTGTCACTTAACTCAGAAGGTCACTTCTCTCAGAATGATAGGAAGACAAGCAGACAATTTCCTCTGAGGTCAAAGGGTCACACTGGAAGTAAGTCCTCAGAGCCACTGTCCCCATGGAGACAGATATACAGGAGGTCTGTGCTGCTGATCACAAACCACCATACAAGCCATAGAAGTATAATGAACATTTTCCTTATTCACAGACGCTTAGGTTTACAACACTCTAAAACACTTCATAGGCAGATGCAACTGAAAACTTGTAAGATATTTTCTTACGGAGTCCAATTTCATTCATTGTCAGATATTGAATAAGACCATAGCCAGAGAATAGAGCAGTAGATTCAGAATAAAAAAAGGCAGTGACATTGTAATGACTAATGACAGAATACTAGGCGGTGGCAGTCAGTATCCTGTCACATTCACATTTTCAAAAACAAAACACGTAAATCAAGATCTGATTTCCCCATTTGGAGAAATCACATACAGCACAAGTCTTGGGAAGTTGAGTCCTTGTTTGGGCCTGGTGTATAAGGACTCTGCTAGGCATCGTAGAAGGGCTGTTGGTTGTTCTCGTTGTATACAAGTCATGCTGGACTTGGTCATGTTACTGGGGAGAGAAAGGCTGTTATTGCTATCGGTCCATGAAGTAACTAACACTTAGTTACTGCTGCGCGCTGATATGACGTGCTGATATGACGGGGCAGAATGAGGATCTGGAAGCGCTTAAGAACGTGTACCGTAAACTCACTCCACAGCTAGCTTGAAATATCACCGATGGAGCTACTGCCTTTCATCCTTTTCGATAGCTCAAACGGTTGGTACGTTGTCAAGGAGGGCGATCGCGTGTGCTAGCAAAGTGTAAATCCTGGGTTCGATCGTGCCTCGGTGTGAGCGAATCAGGAGGAATTGGCAAGCAGCGTGACGTCCTTAACACTGGCTAGGGTCAGGGGGTGGTGGGCATTTGTCAGCCAGGGTAAGGAAGTGGTTCCAGGGGGCAGGAGACATCCAAAGCTGGAACAACAACACTGCTCTCTCCTTTCTTGCTATCCAAAGATCTGAACCAGACATTGTGCCAGGGTCTGTCACTTAGGAAATTGGTAATCTGGATATGGCCGGTCATCTGGATATGGCCAGTCATAGATGTGGTATAGGGAAAGAGAGGGGTGGGTTTAGGGTTCTATATTCTATATGTACATTATGAATTTCCATGATCATACATTTTTCTGATTGGCTCAGCATTCATAGATTATTGCATTCAGGTTTTCTGTTTTGCAACAGGATGAGGTTCAGAGTATCAGTTAGAAGACTTGAATGTGGACTGCTGATGATGCCATTTTCATGAAAAAGGAAAACAAATATGATTGCTACTTTATATTTTAGAGTGCTTTTTAAATTCACAAACCATATATTAGGATAATGCCAAAGTATTAGGCCTGAGTGTGACTGACTGGTTTGATTATAACAGGTGGGGAGAGGGGAAGCGGGGAGAGGGAAAGCGCTGAGTGATCGTGATGGTTTAGCCAACGTGCCTAGGCCTGGCTATTAGGGGAAACGGTTTACATTAAAGCCCTATGCAACATGTAGGTTGAAGGTTGGGGTGAGGATCAGGCGTTTTCATAACCTTATGGACAGGCTAAGAGATCAAATGAATCTAAAAATACATTCAGTTTCAACAACACCCTGCTGGCCTAACTGCAAACTGAGTCGCTGGGACAACCAACTGGATTCACAGAGGGAACATTTCACACTCTACATTCTAGAACAGTCAGCCTGCCTACCCAATGTGCCTGCAGTGCCCAATGAATTAGGTATGATTAGTAGACCTGTTTATGTATGAAGAAGTGGAGGGACAAAACAGAGATATCAAAACTATCAAAGCCAGACCTTACCATAAAATAAAGGCATTTGGAGGGTTAATGGTGCGTGCTACAGGTATCAGGGGACTTATCTTCCGAGGCTGTTGTCACCTCTCAGAATGTAAAGCAAGCAGAACATCATAATAGCCTACATTCTCACACGCTCAAGGGTGGGGGCTTTAAAGCCAAATAGGGAGAGATGAAGAGAGAGAAAGAAAAGTGGATGGAAGGAGGGAGGAAGGGGAAGATAGGCGCCCGCTCTCCACCTCCGTGGCTTGGTTTCTTTGCATGGAGTCTGTGTCGAACGCACGGCGCGCGGATCACAGCGCACCCGGGCTATTTTTAGCCTCCCGTGGTTATTTAGCTTTCAAGGCACGTTCAGAGTGCAGCAGCGAGACAAGATGCTTAAGCGCTCAGCCCGACTTCATCTTGTATGCATCTTGATAATCACCCCCCCCTCTGTCATCACTCACTCCACTTCTCCTCCTCTCTTCCTCCTTCTCTGTCCGTGCGACATCCTATCTTTTTGTATACACACACACACAAGCCCTTTATCTGATGTGCGTAAAGTGGCACAATCTTTAATAATCTAATAATAATCTCTCAATCCTTTTGAGGAAAAAAGCCCACATCAGTAAAAGCGGCTAAAATTACTATGCACGCAGACCGTCCTTTCCAGCCATCTGCCTGAGCTCAGGCTGCCTGTCTGCCTTCCTCCCTCTGCCCAGGGCACCTCTCTCCTTCCCTCCCGGGGCCCGTGTCTGGGTCAGACGTGGCTGGGGGTCCGGGCCCTGTGGGCCACCCTGGCCGGTATACAGCCACAACACACCAGCCACAGAGCCTTCTGGATATCCTGGTTCCTGAAGGCGTAGATCACTGGGTTGATGACTGAGTTGTAGGTGGCGGGCACCAGGGTGGCGTAGGTGTAGAGAGGCGGGTACGTGTAGTCGGCGACCAGGGAGTAGACGGTGAAGGGCATCCAGCAGGCGGCAAACGTCCCCAGGATGATGGCCAGCGTGGACACGCCATTCCCGGTTGTGACGTAGTGGGGCGAGGCGGACAGGAAGTGATGCTGCAAGGCAATCTGGTGGGCGTGGTGCATGACGATCTTACAGATCTGCACATACAGCTGCAGCATGAGGCCAAACAGCAGGAGGAAGGATACGGACAGCACTGCCACGTTGTTCTTAGTCAGGGGGCGCACCACGCTGCACGTCGACTCCTCTGCCAGGCAGTTCACCCCCGTGACGGGAAGTAGGCCCAGACAGAGAGACAGGCCCCAGAGGAGGACCAGCATGGTGTAGGTGAAGGCAGCGGTGCGCTCTGAGTTGTAGGTCAGGGCGTAGTAGAGAGACAGGTAACGGTCTATGGTGATGGCCAGCAGGCTGAAGACGGAGGCTGAGAAGGAGGCCACCACCAGACCCACAGTCAGCAGCTGGGCCAAGTCAGACCTCAGCAGGTAGGCCAAGGTAAAGTGGAGCACCAGGCCCAGACCAGCCAGGAGATCAGCCAGGGCCAGGCTGCCGATCAGCAGGAACATGGGGGCTCGGAGAGACGGGTTCTGCCAGATCACCAGTACCACCAGGGCGTTTTCACAGGCGATGAGGGTCCCTGAGGAGCACAGCAAGATGTCCCAGGGATTGAACAGGAGAGGGGGCAGCGGGGGGAAGGAGTCCATAGATGGGTAAGTGGCGTTGTCTGTGAATCCGTCTCCGCTGCTGGACCAGACAGTGGGGTCAGAGGTCAGCCAGCTGGGGGTGACTGATGCCTCGTAGTCGTTGCTCATTTTGGCCCCCGTCTGGAAACACACACGCTATTATTATAAGAGATCACACACGCACACGTGAATCCATCCATACAAACACACATACACACACTACGTGAAATCACACACACACACTCTTCACTTAAGAAGCCACACAGACATGAGGGAGTGAAGATCATATAATCATAGAGGACTTTAGTATCCTGGAATCCATCTACTCACACAAACATGCACATTCCACTTGTAAAGCCTTATTTATTTTGAACAAGTATTTTGACACTTACCCTTTTTCCACATTTTGTTACGTTACAGCCTTATTCTAAAATTAATAAAAGTACATGTTTTCCTCACAATCGACACACAATTCCCCATAATGACAAAACAAAAACAGGTTTTTAGAATGTTTGCAAATGTATAAAAAAATAATAATTTAAATACCTTATTTACATAAGTATTCAGACCCTTTGCTATGAGACTCAAAATTGAGCTCAGGTGCATCCTGTTTCCATTGATCATCCTTGAGATGTTTCTACAACTTGATTAGAGTTCAACTGTAGTAAATGTAATTGATTGGATATGATTTGGAAAGGCAGACACCTTTCTATACAGTGTCCAACAGTTGACGGTGGATGTCAGAGCAAAAACCAAGCCAAGAGGTCGAAGGAACTGTCCGTAGAGCTCCGAGACAGGATTGTGTCGAGGCACAGATCTGGGGAAGGGTACCAAAACATTTCTGCAGCATTGAAGGTCCTCAAGAACTCAATGGCCTCCATCATTCTTAAATGGAAGAAGTTGGGAACCACCAAGACTCTTCCTAGAGCTGGTCGCCCGGCTGAACTGAGCAATTGGGGGAGAAGGGCCTTGGTCAGGGAGGTAAACAAGAACCCGATGGTCACTCTGGCAGAGCTCCAGAGTACCTCTGTGGAGATGGGAGAACCTTCCAGAAGGATAACCATCTCTGCAGCACTCCACCAATCAGGCCTTTATGGTAGAGTGGCCAGACGGAAGCCACTCCTCAGTAAAAGGCACATGATAGCCCTCTCGGAGTTTGCCAAAAGGTACGTAAAGGACTCTCAGACCATGAGAAACAAGATTCTCTGGTCTGATGAAACCAAGATTGAACTCTTTGGCCTGAATGCCAAGCGTCACGTCTGGAGGATACCTGACACCATCCCTACGGTGAAGCATGGTGGTGGCTGCATCATGCTGTGGGGATGTTTTTCAGTGGCAGGGAGTCAGGATCGAGGGAAAGATTAACGGAGCAAAGTACAAAGAGATCCTTGATGAAAACCTGCTCCAGAGTTCTCAGGACCTCAGACTGGGGCAAAGGTTCACCTTCCAACAGCACAACGACCCTAAGCACACAGCCAAGACAACGCAGGAGTGACAACGGGACAAGTCTCTGAATGTTCTTGAGTGGCCCAGCCAGAACCCAGAATTGAACCTGATCGCACATCTCTGGAGAGTCCTGAAAATAGCTGTGCAGCGACACTCTCCATCCAACCTGACAGAGCTTGAGAGGATCTCCAGAGAAGAATGGGAGAAACTCCCCAAATATAGGTGTTCCAAGCTTATAGTGTCATACCCATGAAGACTGGAGGCAATAATCAGTGCCACAGGTTCTTCAACAAAGTACTGAGTAAAGGGTCTGAATACTTATGTAAATGTGATACATTTGCAAACATTTCTAAAAAACAGATTTTGCTTTGACATTATGGGGTGTTGTGTGTAGATTCATGAGTAATAGTTTTTATTTAAGCCATTTTAGAATAAGGCTGTAACATAACAAAATGTGAAAAAAGTCAAGGGGTCTGAATACTTTCCGAATGCACTGTAAATAACGTCTCAAATGTATTGTGTCCTATCTGATACAAATTGAAACAACAACACACACTATAACTTGCTGTTGTGGTATGAAGTAGCCTTGTGGTGCTTACCAATAGGCTCCATATAAAGTCTAATTAAATACTGTGAAAAATAATCAGTAAATGGATAATAAGTTAATAATAGGCCTAAATATGAAAATACAAACCATGTAATAGGAAGCCTAAAAGACATGCATCTTTACACTATGCACACATGCAGTATATACCTGGATGTTATTGATAAGCCTGTCTTCACCCAAACCTCTGATTGCCTGCACTCTTAGAAAAAAGGGTTCCAAAAGGATTCCTTGGCTATCCCCATAGGAGAACTCTTTCGAGTTCCAGGTAGATCCCTCTGTGGAAAGAACCAACATCGGCTCTTCAAAGGGTTCTCCTACGGGACAGCCTAAGAACCGTTTTAGGTTCTAGATAGCACCTTTTTTCTAAGTGTGGGGCCTGATAGGCCTATCAATAACATTCCAGGTGTTCTGCCGAAAATCTCCCCCCTGCCAGAAATCCCCCCCCCCCCCCACCCTTCTAATTTCCTTGATTTTGTCAGGCGCGGGCGCTTAAGGGGGGGGGGGGGGGGTTGCGCCAAGGGCGCCATACAAGCTAGAACCGCCACCTACACTTGAAACAAATAGCCAAACCGAAAACTGCAGAAAAAAATGCTTTCTGCTACTAAGATCAGTGAAATGTAGGCTGAACTGACAACGGAGTGAAGAGCAGAAAGCTCAACTAGCAAGCAAGTCGCATCAATGAGGAATGCGAAGGGGGGGATAATTCTGGCAGGGGGGAGATTTTCGGCACAACATCGGTACCGGTTATAACTCACACCATCAAGTATCTGTTTTGCAATAACGCAAAACAGACGCTTTCCGGATCCTAGTCCTTTGTAGCCCTCTCATACCTTCTCATTAGTATCACCATTAATGTTTTATCATCTATGGTTCTTCTAAATGCACTGCCAGGTTGCAGTAACAATAGCCCGCCCGTCCATTCATTCATCCATTCATCTACCGCTATCCGCAGCCTACCTAGACTCTGATGTTCCGTCTAGGAAAAAGTGCGTCCTTGCTGTATTTCCATGATACGCAATTGATAACGTTGGCGGCAGGTGCGGCAGTAGCATCGGGGGATGGGTCTTTGCTGCTCTGAGTCCCAAACGGGCCAGACTCGAAGACGGGTCCTGTTTGTTCAATAGGCTACCCCCTACCGGAGGAAGAGGCAGCAACAGCTCAATACCAGGAGGACTTATTCCTGTGTCTGCACACACTGCTCAAGGACAGAGACAGACAGGAGTGTGGTGCGCAACTCTCTGCGTGTGTTCGTGAATGGCGTACCGGACACCCCCTGTGGGTCATCGGTCTATAATATATATACTATAATATATATATATATATATTATCAAAATAATATAAATTATGATATCAATTATCAAAATAATGTATTATATATATATATATATATATATATATATATATATATATATATATATATATATATATATATATATATATAATAAATATATAAATATATAATAAATTATTTTGACAGTAACCCTGCAAAAAAATATTCATAAACCTTTTTAATTTCTATATGTAGCCTACTAGGAAGCTAAGTATTTGTTTCTTGGGCTTCAAGAATGTGACTGATCAAAGTGCCTTAAGCTTTGAAAAACATATAGGCCAATTGAACTGATTGAAAGTAAGGGGACCTCCGTAAACAAATTCTGTAGAAAAGGCTACACTGGCGCCAGTTCAATAAGTGGAGTTGTTGTGTTCAAAGCGCATTTCAGACTGAGAGCGTAATGCTTCGTTCTAAGGTAGTTCTTTATGAGTTTAGTTTAGAAAATGATCTCTCCGGAGAAGCGACAGTTAGAGAGATGGTTAAAAACAGCTTGATTGCCGTAGCAACATCAACAACTGGGCAGAAGGGAGTGGTGGTTCAATCACAGCAGTTCTGAAACATCTTTAATTGAGCCTCTCGCATTCTCCTTAACAACATCTGTTTCAACACGTTACAGAAATATATTCATTGTAGGCATATATGAAGTTCTGGGACAGGTCGTCCAGTTAACTGGACAGCCAATAAATTGGAAGATGCAAATATCAACAGTCCCTTATCTCTGGTATATCTAGTCATGCATCATTCAAGACTAAGTTTAAATTGTGTGCAGCTTAATGCACATATAATTCACAAATGAATGTCTCGGGAGGATTTAAGAAGACCAGGGAAGTATCTCAAGTTAGATTTAATTTCATTTACCTTGATTGCAGCCCATTTGTGTAGTTCAAAAATAAATAGTGGCTAAATGTATGGCTACGTTTTCCTCATTGTTAGACTATTTTATGTGTAATTTGTATAAAAAATGTATAAATAGCAGCTTAATATCGGCTAAATACGGTATAGCTATGGATAATAGGCTAAACTGCGTAATGAAACAATCCATACTAAGCTAGTGTTTTGAAGGTGGACTGTAGTATTTGGCATTAGTAGACGGGTTTTTGCTAAACAACTTTCTATCCAAGCTGGGAGAAGGCGCGAGGATGGCTCATGTCATACAGGTTCAGGTAGGCTATACAGGCGCGAGGGTGGCTCATGTCATACAGGTTCAGATAGTCTATACAGGCGCGAGGGTGGCTCATGTCATACAGGTTCAGGTAGGCTATACAGCCGCGAGGGTGGCTCATGTCATACAGGTTCAGGTAGGCTATACAGGCGCGAAGGTGGCTCATGTCATACAGGCGCGAGGGTGGCTCATGTCATACAGGTTCAGGTAGGCTATACAGGCGCGAGGGTGGCTCATGTCATACAGGTTCAGGTAGGCTATACAGGCGCGAGGGTGGCTCATGTCATACAGGTTCAGGTAGGCTATACAGGCGCGAAGGTGGCTCATGTCATACAGGCGCGAGGGTGGCTCATGTCATACAGGTTCAGGTAGGCTATACAGGCGCGAGGGTGGCTCATGTCATACAGGTTCAGGTAGGCTATACAGGCGCGAGGGTGGCTCATGTCATACAGGTTCAGGTAGGCTATACAGGACAGTTGAATAATTCGTTTGCTTTGGATCGAACATTTATTTTACAATATGCAATGTTTTCAACTTTAAAGATGAATTTCCAACTTTAAAGATGAACTATGCAAAAAAAAAATCGTTTGCCAATTTTCAGTTTATGTGACAAAACAAGCAAGTTTCGTGTAGAGAATCGTTTTACCATCAAAACCAAAATTGTATTTTCAGATGTTTTGAAGCTGGTGTTCAAAACCGAAAGTAAAAGATGCAAAAGGTAACCTAAGCACGGGAAGCATAGAAATAGCGCATATAGACCAGATAACCTAGTGGTTAGAGCCTTGGGCTAGTTTCTGAACGGTTGCTGGATCGAATCTCCGAGCTGACGAGGTAAACATCTGTCGTTCTGCCGCTGAGCAAGGCAGTTAACCCACTGTTCCCCGGGCGCCGAAGAAGTAGATGTCGATTATGGCAGCCCCCGCACCTCTTATTCAGAGGGATTGGGTTAAATGCGGAAGACACATGTCAGTTGAATGCATTCAGTTGTACAACTGACTAGATATCCCCCTTTCCAGATCTACCGCTTCTTAGACTTGCTTTCAATGAGAATGACATATCTATAATTCACATTTCTATGTGAATTTGGTTGCCCAAAAAGTTGCATGTTGCAGCTTTAGTTACTGAACAATTAATCACATTTTTGCCGCCAGCCAGCAGTCTAAATAATGGCAGCCTTGTGACACCTTGTATAGTTTTGTGAAATGTTAGGCTTAACATGTGAAAATGAACTCCGACCTTGCAGGGGTCCATAGAAACTGCATTAGGCCAATGCCAGTGTCTTTCTCTTTTTTTAAGTGCAGGGACGGGTTATGGTTGGTTACCTGAGTGTGGTATCACCATTTCCATTTCCTACAGATGTGTGAGACAGGGCTGGGGTTAATTCTGACTTGGACTGCAAATTGCTCTTTAATTCCAATTCAATTGAATTTTAATTGGCCACACCCCAAAGTAAAAATAATTTTAATTGAAATTGAATGAAAGGAAGTCGAATTTAATTAATTTAATTTAAATTCAAATGGATTATTCACCATAGTAATGTTTATTTTGACATCATGTAGCCTATGGTTACTAATACTATTTAACATAAGGTTGAAACGTTACATTTTTTAAACTCATTAGTGGTCACATTCTAAGATAATGTTGGGGGTTGTCTATAATAATATTTTTTAAATATCCGAAAAAAATAGATTTCCCAGAATGCTTTAGATCAAACACTGCAGTATGGAAGGGAACAATCTAACGTCTCATGACAAGGAAAAATACGTATTTGAATTATAATCAAGATAGTATGCTATTTGAAATGGTATGTGTATTCATTGCATTAATAAGTGGCATATCTTTTTGATAAGATTTGTCAAATGAATGAGCCTTTCATGTTTCACATCTCAGTTGAATTGGTTTGAATTAAATTCGACTTCCTTCAATTCAAATTGAATGCATTTTAATGATGTGACCAGTGAAACTTTGCATCTTGAAAGTCCAACATCTTGAAAATATAACTGCTAATACGCAAAACATTTTGGGACCATATCAACAGTGGACTAATGAAAATACCAACATATATGTTTTTGTTGATTTTCCCTTTAATTTGTTTTCTTCAGTTCTATAATGATGGCATGTAGTTTTGATGTGGAGAGCTTCTCTCCACTTCCTAGCCCCCTGTGGATTGCTATTCTGGGCGTCTACTCTAACTACAATCTGTGTCAGCCACCACCACCTCCCAATTCTCATCCCTCCATCTTCTGTCTGCCCTCATCCCACTATTCCAAACCACTCTGTTTCTCTTGAGGGCCTTCGCTTTCAATCTTCCATTAATGAAAGGAAATACATTTGCAATATATTCCCATTGAGTAATACACTCAGATCAGTGAGAGTATTTATTCAGATGTCTCTGTAGGTGGCTAGTCTCCTACAATGAGCTGCCCTAGCATAATCTAGCCCTGTTGTTGTTGTTAAGGCAACAGTGGGTGGGCTAGGCTGCAGCATCATGACTGGAGGTGTGAATGGATTAAAAATAGACTGCTATTGTGTTGTTGCAGTATGAACCTGTAGTGACCAGGTACAACCACTGAGGGGCAGTGCTGAGTAGAGATGAGTCATCAGTGTGCACCAGGAACCTGTTTGTCACACACACACTATTTATTAGCTTTTATTAATTTTTCTTTAAAACAGAAAATGAACATTTCACAATGACCATTTCTCAAGCAAAGCCTCACATAAACCTTTCCAACACCTACAAAAAGGTATCAAAAGTGCACCATAGTGTCAATACATGTTCTTCTCAAGGTCTTACGTTTTTTCCCCCCTATGATAATATCATCTTATTCTTCTCATAATATTTATACAAATACCACATTTTGTACACGGTAGAAATACACGACCCAAACATCCCACACTTGGAACACTCGCCTCCACCCTCCTAGTTCATGCAGTAAACTGGTCTACTCTGACTGGGCCCCAGCCAGGCAACAAAGCAGTGTTACAGTCTGAGGGAGCGTGCAGACGCCTGGCCGATATTACAACACATGAATCATTAAATACCCACTCACCCCACCCAAACACTCATGCTATAACTAACACCTCCTTCCCAAAACCTCTGTACAACCCTCATTAAACACCTTTCGAACTCACAAAACTTTGATACAACATCCACTGATCCTTTGACAAAACTCTCCCCTGTAGCTGCATCTCCAGCCTAAGTAACAGGGTGTGTGGGGGAGGTAGGACGGGAGGGAGGGGCTAGGACGGGAGGGAGGGGCTAGGACGGGGGAACTGACTCCGAGGCTGAGCTGCAGTAGATCCATATACACAGGTTTGAATGACACCTGTGCAGGTGTGTGACCCCACTGAGGGTATACACTAGTATGGTCCATTATTCCCACTGCTGAGGCACTGGGCTTTTCTCCTCCGCTCCAATAGGAGGCGCTGTCCTCTCCAGGGCCAGTCAGTCTCTGGACTGGTAGAAAAGGATGTAGCCTGACTCAGAGTTCTTGGAGATCTCAGAGGTGAGGCCGTAGAACTCCTCTATGGCCTGGGCGTCTATCTTCTGCAGAGGGAAGGAGAGACGACATGGATCAGTGGGGTCGCACAAAACACAAGGGCGCACACATGTATGTTCTCCCGCACGCACGCACGCGCACACGACTAGCTTACCTCTACAATGTCGTCATCAAACAGCAGCCAGAAGTCGTGACTCTTCACAATGGCAATGTAGTGTCCTCGGTTTGGGCCACTGAAAACAAGACAACTCAGTCATGAACACACGCACTCTTTATGGTCAGTTTGGATACTTTTAGACAACCTTGTAGACACAATACTGACCTCCCACAATGCACCACGACAGCGACCAGGTCGTAGAGTCTCTCAGGATTGGTTGCGTCTCCTGAGGTGTTGAAGAGGCGGAGCTCCAGAGGGAAGACGACGCGATAGGACAGCTTGGTGTAGCGCTGCAGCTGCTCCATGTACTTAAACCTCTTCAGGTGTAGAGCCAGGATCATAGGCAGCTTCTTCACACGCATCCTGGGGGCACACACACAATACCTTATAGTAGCGATAAAAACTTATCAAAGAATACTTTAATGTCCACAACCCTGTCAACACTGACCTTTTGTGTGCCTCCTGTTTGCTTCTACATTCTTCACAGTAGTACTTATACTCACTGCAGAGAGTCTCTGTGTTACTAAACCCCCTGGAGGGAGCAAAGGAGAGAGAGGTCATGGTACTTGGAGTCACATGGAGGAAGAAGCAATGCACAGGTCAGTCAGTATGTAATGTGTTATTGTTGTTAGGTGTTGTAGATGTTACCTGAGACAGTGTGTGATGGAGGTGTTCTGTTCCACGTCCACTGACAGGTCCAGGAAGTCTTCGTCTTTGCTGCTGATCTGTAGGGAGAAAACAACAGCATCCTGTGATGACTAGAGCCAGATAAAAACATCATTCAGCCTATCTTCATGCCAACAGAACTTGAGCCTGCCTTCTCTCTATAGCGTATCACAGACAAGTATTGCATCCTGCTGACCACAACAACAGGGACGTCACTAGTGGACATGGGGAGTTAGACTCAGACGGTAGGTACCGTTTCGCAGGTGAGGCAGCGGGTCTCGTTGGTGAGGGTTCCCTGGAAGATCTCATGGACCCAGGTGGAGGGGGGCGGGGCGTTGCTGTTGTGGTTCTGGGAGTCGAGTGAGCCATTGGCTAGACGGCCGTTGGTCTTGTCCTGCTTCCTCTCCTCCTGCAGCAGGTCAGCGATGGTGTTGAGCAGGTAGTTCAGGAACTCATGGGCATCCTGTTGCATGTAGTTGTCGAACAGCTCTGCAGGGGTAGAGGAGAGGGAACAGGGGAGAGTGTCAACCTCATCCGTCTTACTCCTACCGTAAAAATGTCCACACCCACAAAATGTTCAACCATCCACTTCTTCCTCTATTCCCCCCTTCCGGAACTGCAAGCATACTACCTCCCGCTCACCATTCTCCTTGCGTAGGCGCGTGATGAACTTCTTGGGTGGTATGACTCCCACCTTCCTCTTCTGGTTGGCGATACTGTGGAACAGGTCGGCCAGGCAGGTCAGCAGGTTCTCCTTGCGTCGGGGCTGGCTGCGGTAGGCCAGGATCTTCTCCCGGAACGGACGGCAGAAGTACAGAGCCTGCAGCACCGAGTTACAGTAGCAGGTGTTCCCAAACTGCATGGAGGGGGAAATACATGAGGAATACAGAGAGTGAGGCTGAGAGCTGGATGCACACCGATTTTAACCATCTATATGCAGAAGGCACATGTGATCTGTAACAGATTATGCAGACATGTACATGTGAACTACGGCACTCTCACTTACGTTGACCAATCCGAAGTAGTGCTCGTTGACAGGGAACTGCTCTGAGCCAATCTCTTTCTCCAGAGCGGAGGCATTGGCGCCCTGGAACACAGAAACAAAATGCTGATCTTTTTTTGCATAGGTCTATGTGAGTGTGTATCAATGCTATTTCATATCCAATGCCAATGGCTGTCAGCGGGAGTGCCATTCTTTGATAATGGAACATGATTGACATAAGCTGCTGTGCAAATGCACCGCAAACAGGATTTCCTGAGTAGACCTACATGGCCGGAGGTCGGTTATGAACACAAAAAAAATAAACAAAACAAAAACCCAATGCATTATCCAAATGAATTACGTCTGACAAGTTTGCCACACTAAGGGGTTTTAACCATCTTTGCAAGACACGGAACAACATGTCAGTCTTGTCTAGCAATTTAACACGCAGCAGATCATGTAGTCATCCACTGTGTTCCAGAAACAGCTCAAAGTGGTTTGGTTTTCAGGACGATAACTCACTGTATCATCCATCAGTCACAACATTGTATCAACGTAGTTAAATACAGCTAGCTATGTGGAAAAGTTTGGTACCTAAATTATCATTGACATCCAGGAAAAGTACAGGTGTGAGCAAATGTATTTTCCAATTGTGACCATAAACTTTGTTAGATTTGACAATGAACTATGGTGGTCGTGTCCAAATGCCATGACACCCACACTGCTTTACTGCAAAATGAATGTGTAAGCTAAACGCGGTAACTACAGCGGTGCTGAAACCGCAGAACTATGCAGTGCGGTCAGTAGGTCACATTGTGGGCGGATATGAGCACAGCATTTGATTTGTTGTTTTCGCTAATTAAATGTAAGATCATACATAAACAGCTACTATATAACAATATAGACCTACGCTACGATATTAACGTTGCTATCATAGATAGGTAGGCTAACTAAAGAACGTGAAACGAAAACAAGATTGTCGTGTCAGTGAAGCTACTTAGCTAACGTTAGCTAGCTAAGAAAAGTGACTGGGTAGCAACGGGAAAGTAGAAGATTTTAACCATCTTCCCTGCCACGCAATATGGAAACAACACAACCGCAGTTGTCATGCCATCCTCACATCACTTTACATTTGTGTAGTAGATGCCATTTACTCACCATGGTACAAAAAGAGGCAAATTTGGAAACTGTCATTAGGATTTCCATTCGCCCAGCGCCATCTTCCACCCAATCACCGCGCGGAGGCGAGGAGGACCCTCATGAGGGCCCACTGCTGGACTGGCGATGCGAGCTCCGCTTGGTCTTAGCGCCGTGCAAAAAAATATCCATCCGATGTCCATGTTCTGTGGCGTACATAATATGAAACGCACACATATGCCCACACGTGCAATTCTGGACACAGCTGTGTAGAGATTGACGACTGTAATCAAATGTCAAACCAGAGTCAAGCTCACTGAATCTTTGATCAGGCTAACGTTAACTTTTGAAAACGAGAATCCAATTTACTTGTGTAGCTAGCTACAGTATATAACTAGCTATACAGCTAGCAATCTGCCACGATCAGCAGTTCATAAATAATTTCGATTATTTAGGCACATGTACAACAACATATGCATTTCTCCCATTCATTTTGCAAACAAAAGTTGTAGCTTGCTATCAGATGAGTCGTTAACCACTCAGTTCACTGACATGACGCTTCAGAGTGCGTCAACACTCCAATAGGAAGTCAAATATTATCTGATCTGAAATCATCATTTTACCCAACCCCTGTGGGAGTTTAGTCATTACGGTATAAAATCAAAACTGACATTAGATCAGCGCAAAGGGGACAAATTCAATGGTATTTCTGTTCAGGCAATATGAAGGCACCCCTGAATTCTATTTCAGAAGGAGGAGTTTCGGGGCCTTCAATCTCTCTTTTCGCTGTACCCGCCATCTTGCGAGTAAACGGGGGTAAGATGTGTTCCGTTTTTACAGCCCGTGAAAGCATAAAATCTCGTTTTAAATGTATGTAAAGACATTGATATAAGTATGTTAAAGCATACTCTACATTTGAGGCCAGAAATAATCCGTTAACGAATGTCTGTATGGCATATATTGGCATGATTAATGAATGGGGTAGCAGCGTGGCTTCACATGTGGGCCTAGCCACTGCAGTGTTCGCTAAATTAGCCGGTTTTTAGGAATTTAAAATGGCATAGCCAGACTGCAAATATGTCATGACCTGTAAAATAACTGTCACGTTGAAGCAAAGTTATTCTGTCAATCAGGGGAAATGAAGCGCTATCGGTTTTGGATAGTTTGCGAGCTAATTAGCTTTAGCAAGCTCTGTCGTAAATCTTGTATTTTGACGGACGTTGCCCTATTTTAAATGTCCCCTTATATTTTTTAATTGGAAACGTTATAGTAACTAAGCTACCGGTGTGTAGTTTGTCTTTGCAGTCAAGTTAACTTTGTCAACACATTGCAGTTGTCAGGTGACGGTTAATCAGACCAGGGTATTTATTATAAGCTAACTAGCTAAATGTCAGATACGGTTTAATTACGTTTTTGTATGTGACAGTAATGCATCCATTGACTTGACTAAATCAGTCTACATAATTCTCAGCCACCCTTGTAACCATACATTTTACAGTCACTGTAATAAATGATTTATACTTTGCCATTGGGTTTCTCTGACATTTGAATATCCATGTTCCAGTAATCAGGCATCATGACCAACACAAGAGGCAAGAGGAGGGGGACGAGGTACATGTTCAGCCGGGCCTTCCGCAAGCATGGTGAGTTCATATCAGAACGACTGAAGATCTATTGGAATGCCTTAGGTCACTTTAAGTTATTTAAAATGAGTAACTCAAGGTTAGGGGTGTTTCTGGCATGAATCCACACCGGAGTAGCCATCAGTGGTTACTCTTGAGTCCATCTTAGAATGGAGTTTTGGTTGGCTGTGTATAATATATGTACATTGTTCCTCAGGCCCCATTCCCCTGTCTACATACATGCGTATCTACAGGAAGGGAGATATCGTTGACATCAAGGTAGGCTTTCTTCCACCTTTCTAAGTGTTTACTGGTAGTGACTGCACTTACATTGAATTAGTTATATTTTTCTCTTTGGACTTCCCCCAAACAGAATTCTTAAGATTGTGAATGTCTCCTCCAGGGTACAGGTACCATCCAGAAAGGAATGCCTCACAAGTGCTACCACGGCAAGACGGGTAGAGTCTACAACGTAACCCAACATGCTGTTGGCATCATTGTCAACAAGCAGGTCAAGTAAGTACAATGTGTTGAGGGGTATGTCAAATTGTCACTATCCGTTTACTTTCCAGCTTGGCCATGGGATGCTCTTTCTTATATTGGAGTTGCATTTGATTTCTTTGTAAAGGAAGGTTTATGTTTGCAGAAGTCTGTTGCATCTGAACCCCATCTTCACTTTGAAACCAGGGCTGACCCTAAGTGGTCATTCACATGGGGGACAGTATTTGTCCTTCAGCACCCAGCCAAGTACTTACTGTATGTTTGAACTAGGGTTGTTGGAGACACTTAAAAAAACAGATTATTCCGCCATTAATTGGAAGTGTAATGTTTTCTGTTAAGTCATGATGTCAATTACTTTGTTTACATGTCATAGGTAAGTGACCAGTAGCCTCTTGTATGTTTTGCAGGCCACGTCTCTGCATTTTATTTCCGAGCTGAAAGCCATGTCCCCTTCTCTCTGTAGGGGTAAGATCCTGGCAAAGAGGATCAACGTGCGTATTGAGCATGTGAAGCACTCTAAGAGCAGGGACAGCTTCCTGCAGCGCGTCAAGGAGAACGAGAAGAGGAAGGTGGAGGCCAAGCAGAAGGGCACCTGGGTGGAGCTGAAACGCCAGGTATGGAGAGCACATTTACCTGGGCCATTAGCAGTAGTGTTTAAATGCTCTGTGTCCTGTACACCCTCCAGGACCATGTTTGTCACAGTTCTACATAAACAGTCCAGATTGAAGATATAAAATGGACACTAATGCTGATCTAGTGGAATGTTGTGTAAATACAGTTCTGTTGCTTGGTTGACACATTCTGTAATGTTAATTCAGCCATGTCATTATTTCTAATACATAGTCCTTTAAATTGTTTGTATTTGAAGTAGTGCGTCTCATCTATACATTTGTCCTTTCCTCCTGGTCTCCCCCTACAGCCCACAGCTCCTCGTGACGCCCGCTTCGTCAGCACCAAGGGCAACGAACCCCAGCTGCTGGAGCCCATACCTTATGAGTTCATGGCATAATTGCTGACCAAAATAAAAATGTTTATACACAATGATTTGTGTGGACCTGAGTCTCTTATGCATGCACACATGGATGCATTACACCATGGGTTAGGCATTATTACTGCATGTCAAAGACTGGGGGAGAAAAAGTGGGAAGATTGAGTGTTAGTTTAGTTATAATGTCGCGTCTAACCAGGGCGACCAATATTGCTGCTGTCGTTCAGTGATGATTCTCCTCCATTGATCACTCAAAGAGTGAAGTGAAATTAAATGCTATTTCTATTTCACCGGCGAGCTGAGAATGACGAGCACAACGGTCTCAAAGTACACTAAGAATACTACACTTGAGTTACCCAATCCCAAAATTGTACATTTGCAGTCAATCGCCCAAAATAAAGCAGACAATCTGGGGTATATTGAGTAGAAATGCTTGAACATGTTGTGAATGTGTCAATGTACAAGGCAGACCTGATTTGTGCCAAATTATCAGTCTACTTACACCATTTTGAACTTTGCACCCTGTTCAATGTTACCCTTGAATGTCTGTTGGAATGCCAGTCAGTCCAGCAGAGGGCAATGTGCACCAGGATAAGTGCCGTGTTACTTAAGACTGAGCTGCGATAGGCTGCTTTGGTTTTCAATGTGAGAAATTACATTCCCGTGACTGAATACCTAGGTACCTATAAGCATGCTGATGAACAGATACTGGGATTATATTTCCAGAGAAAGCAATGCACTATACGCTGATTGTGTCCTAGATGACTCCGGCTGTGACTCCACTCTTTGAAGATGTCTCAGGGAGAGGGAGATTCAAAATAAACATTTCCAGATCACACATGCATATTTCACACCTGCAGATGTGAAATAGGACAAATATAAGCACCTTCCAAATTATGAGTAGAGAACACTACTGGTTTGACAGTTTGAGCACCAAATGTCCTTCAAGTACAATCACAGCATTCGCTGAGAATCAATAGTAGAGTATACATTGCATGCATTGTTCTTCATTCAGGTGTTAAATCTTTGGTTATCTGACCATGCAGTCAGACTGTTGTGTGTGTGTGACTGTGTACTCTGTGGTTGGTGTGTGTGTAGTGACCACCCCTGTCGTATCTTGACGTGTGCTGTTTAATCAGTGGAGGCTGAATGGCTGACTGGATATCTGACAAACACTGTATGTTATCTCATCCCACCTCAGTACTTTACCCAATATTTACTCCAATTAGACTAGTTTCCTGAGATGGTAGCAGCAGCTGGAAGGGTTATAGTAGTGTGGAGAGGAAGAGCACAAACTGACTCGAGTGTTTAAAAAATGTTCAGGTATAATGAGGCATATTGTGAATTTAAGATATGACAATTTATCACTTTGCTTTTTGAAATGTCCAGTACAAAGGACATTTCTTGATAACAACTCACTTAACTAGTCCTGAGATATTCACTTACTAGAAACAATTTGAATATCAAACTCACAAAAATTGTAAGTAATAATTACACACACTTCTTTTAAAATGTACTAATTTTGACTCCAGATATTTTTTTAAGAACCAGGAAAATGTAGTGGTCAATATCACAACCCCCGCGTGATATAATTGAAAATGATATCATAGAATGTCCTTCCAAAAGGACAACCGGACTTAATACAGTGGCATGTATGGCCTCAGAGATACGGAATTAAAATGGATGTCCACTAGAGAACAAAAATAAATAGCTGGGTCTCGGGAGGCTGTATAACCCTCTGTTATCCTTAGCTGTCTCCCTAAGGGCAGAAGGTACAGACACCTGCCTTATCAAACTGGTGTAATAAGTCTCCAACAAGCTGAACGAACACAAGCTGGGGTTACACATGAACCCAAAATCAATGTGATCAATCAGCAAGGCACATCCAAATCCTTGCTTATTGATCAATATAGACTACATTGAGGCCTGGGTGTTGTATAGATAACAGTATGGTGTTGGGACCTACTATTTCACCTATCTTTCTTTCCTCATAGTGATATCAGTCCTGCCAGATAGAATATACAAGGAAATGACAAATAGTGTGAGAGAAATAAGGAGACTTCCAGAAACTTGTATTGCTATTCATGTGGGTACTGGAAATCCCCACAGGGATAGTAAAACAAGGAAAATTCTCCCTCATGGGGACATTTCCCAGGTCCCCACGAGGACAAAGGCTATTTTAGGTTTAGGGTTATGCAAAAGAGGATTTTGATTGGAAATACATGTTTTGTCCCCACAAGGATAGTCAAACATATGCTGTGTGTGTGAATCTGCTGTCACAGACAGAACAGGCCTTCATCTGGAGCGCTGACTCATGGGAGTTACTGATTGAAGGAGGAAAAAGTAAACAGTCAGGGACAGTGAGTGAGGAGAGAGAGAGCGGAGGGGGAGCGTGGAACGGGATTTGTGGGTAAAAGCAGTGGATTACTATGTGCTCCTTAATCACACACATTTGACATACAGATTGAGGCTGTCAACTCAGCCAGCAGCCCAGAGCAGCCATATCGACCCTGTCTGTCACACATTAACCACACAAACACACCCCACTGGTGGACGGTGGAGAGCAGAAGCCTCACAAACACACCCCACTGGTGGACGGTGGAGAGCAGAAGCCTCACAAACACACCCCACTGGTGGACGGTGGAGAGCAGAAGCCTCACAAACACACCCCACTGGTGGACGGTGGAGAGCAGAAGCCTCACAAACACACCCCACTGGTGGACGGTGGAGAGCAGAAGCCTCACAAACACACACCACTGGTGGACGGTGGAGAGCAGAAGCCTCACAAACACACACCACTGGTGGACGGTGGAGAGCAGAAGCCTCACAAACACACACCACTGGTGGACGGTGGAGAGCAGAAGCCTCACAAACACACACCACTGGTGGACGGTGGAGAGCAGAAGCCTCACAAACACACCCCACTGGTGGACGGTGGAGAGCAGAAGCCTTCACAAACACACCCCACTGGTGGACGGTGGAGAGCAGAAGCCTTCACAAACACACACCACTGGTGGACGGTGGAGAGCAGAAGCCATATGGGATGATATATCGACAGACATCAGACTGTCTCTCTCTTCCAATTCACAATGATTTCATGTTGTTCTCTCAACTCTGCTAGTTTCATCTCTCAGTTCTCTTTGTCTCTGGCCTGATTACACAGAATGCACTGTATCTCTCTAGGTGATAGTGGACAGATAGGGTCTTTCTTCCACCTTCACTTGCCAGGATTGGTTATCAGTGTAGACCATGGCCACACACAGATACAGACCCCGGGTTATCGATCCAGTCCCCTGTCAGTGAAGGGACTGGGACAGTCGGGGACCGGACGTGGAGGTGGAAAGGCTGATAACGATGGCGGCCGACAGAGGCCGGGTGACCTGAAGCGTAGAGGGAGCAGAGGTACGGCCCTGGAGTTCTCAATAGGCCTCATTCAGAGAAGCCATTCTAAGATTTCACACCAGATCATGGTACATGCATGGTAGTTGGTCTCTAATCGTTTGGTAATGTACACACCATATTGGATTGAAGATTTTCTATTGTTTTCTGATTTGTGTCAAGCTTTTCTGAATTCACAACTCAAGTATCCTTGTGGAAACATACTATACTGTTATCCAATTAAGTCTAAATAAAGAGCAGTGTCATAGAATTGGGAGTGGGTTGAACTGTCAACAGGATTGGAGGAGTCAGGTTTGAAGAGCATCACATTGGGAGAGAGCAGTAGAATGAAGACTGGGTTGTGACTAAATCACACCTATCATAGAACAATATGGAGGAGGTTGATAAGATCACGATTAGGGCTGTAAATGTAACGGGTGTGTGAAGACTGGAGACAGACAGTCGCTCAGCTCAGACTACAATCGTGCACACACACCACAGACAGAAGATAGCGATGCACAGTGTCAGGAGCCTGCGTGACAGTTTTAAAGCCTACAATCAATCAGAAACAGGCAAGCTCAAAGACCTGAATTGCAACAACTGCTGTTCAGTAAAAATGATCAATGACTAGTCTAGTCTACTGAATTCACCAATAACAGATAGGACTAATCTAGGTCTTGGAAATCAGAGCCAGAAACCCAATCACATCCATTTACAAGAGGCTATTTTGCCTCAATCTCAAGCAGTAGCCTATTTCATAGTAGGCCATGAATGTAAGTTTAAAGCTGCAATATGTAACTTTTTGGATGACCCAACCAAATTGACATAGAAATGTGGGTTATAAATCTGTCATTCTCATTGAAAGCAAGTCTAAGAAGTGGTAGAGCTGTTCTCTGTGTGCTATTTCTGTCTTTTACTTTCAATTTTGTACACCAGCTTCAAACAGTTGAAAATACAATATTTTGAGTTCTAGAAAATATATTTCACAGCCGTTTAGACAGTACAATGGTTCTCTACACCATACTTGCTTGTTTTGTCACATAAACTGGAATTATGTGAACTATTTGAATTTTAGCAACCAGGAAATGGCGGTGCGATTTCTGCATAGTGCGTCATTAATTAACCCATGAGGATTGATAGCAGACTCTAATGCCCAAAAACCTGTTGTGTCATGGGCAGTGCCATTGGACTTTCACCATTTTGTAAGTAGTCAACTGGGTGGGACTTCCTATGAGTTAAGGAAGGATCACATAATTCCATCCAGGTCAGCGGGATCAGCCAATTAATTATACTCATTAGCAAACATTTCATAACTGCAGGTGGCAGTAAATCGCCAACCTTGGCTTTATACCTGTACCTGCCTTTCAGTTTGTTTACCAACTCATAGAAGTAGTAGAAGAAGAAAATGGACTACTTCAAAATGAAGATGGCCTCAATTGGGCTGCCCATGCTCTCACATATGCCATAACCAGATCAAATAATCAGTCTACACTTTACAGTACCTTGCTATATGCTGTTTTAAAGTCAGCTGTGCGTCAATGCACAGCAATTCACTGTTCCAACCTCCTCCAATCAGGAACTAACTATGTTCAAATGTAGGGTGATGGCTGAATAAAATCACGAAGCAGGTGTCCAATATTAATTTATAAATCATCAATATTTCACCAAAATAATGATAGTACTTAGGCCTGAAATTAATTTAGGCTATTACAGAGCCAGACTTTGCTTTCTATTTTGTTCACGTTCCATTGCGTGGATTGAAACACCCCTGTATTATCCAACAGTGGTATCGCCCAATAAAATATATAGTCCTCAGGTGTGTTAACCCATGTAGGCCGATAAACGACCTGCCCTATTGGTTTTGCGTTATCAAAACACTGTCATCTGTACAATTAAAGATGGGGGAAAGGATTCAAGTCCACAGAAGCTTTATTTGTTCTTTTGTCAACTGCAATGCCACCTTCAATAAATCATGGAAATTAGATGCCCATCTTTGCAAGCACACAGGTTTGGTGAGTACCTATCCTGCCCAGCTGGTATCTTTCAACAGATGGTCCAGATCAGATCCTATGTACTGAATTTAGAATATCTGTTAATCAGAAAGAATGAACCTATTGACGTAAGTGAAATACAACTGAACGTGAATTAATGTCTGCGGTCAGAAACACGTATTATAGTGTTTTGTTACTTGTTCATCTTTCTCTTTGACAGAAACCCTTCTCGTGCGAGAACTGTGACAAGAGCTTTTGTACCCGCTACCAGCTCACCAGACACGGGCTGAGCCACAGTGGAGAGAAGCCATACACGTGCGTATGATGCTTCACTATCCTATAGGGCAATGGTTCACGGTCAATGACCGGTTGTGTATGAGCCTGTATGGCTGTTCCTGCCTTCAACAATGTTTCATTGTTGCCTTTCCATATGATTTGGCGGACAGTCAGTTGGCTAAAGTAAAGACTAGCACCAAAGCTAGGGTTGAGTTGTAAATGGTTTTGAATCAAATGTTTCTGAATGAACTCGAGTAGTTCTAACCCATTGTGCTATGAGTCATGCAATTCATTATTCCTCTTCCAACCTTCCCTCTGGTCACTCGTCTGTTTCTGTGCGTCTGCAGGTGTCAGGCTGCAGGATGCTCCGAGGCCTTTGTCACATATGCCAGCATGAAGAATCACATGGCTCGCGTTCACCAGCACCAGGAGAAGTACTATAAGGTTGGCTAAACCGAAGTTAGACTTTGACGTACCAAATGAATCATTGATACCACTTGGTTTAGTCTGAAACGAAGCCCTGCAAAAATCGTGGACATTTTCCTTAAGCCAGCATGTTTAAGAATTACATTTGAAGTTACTCTACTGCTGCTTGAAATTTGAGGTGTTTAGAGCACCAGCACTGAAGCCCATGCTCTAAACTATGTAAACATCTGTTAGTATGTGTGCATGTAGTCTTGTGCACTTGCCTTCAGTCATAGGCAGACATCTTGCCACAGAAGTAGACCTGCGTTTTGCCTGTTTAATAATAATTTCCTGCGGTTAGTTTGTCTAATTTCAACCAGCTGAATGACCAACACCAGACAACATGCAGAGTAAGTGGACTTTTTTTTTGTTTTTTGTAATCAACATTCATGACAAACTAGACGTCGCTTGTCTGCATGGCATTGCCTACGTGGATGAAGGCACCACTACGTTTTCATGACTCGCCTAAACTGAGGTTCACATTCATCACCCTATTGCCTTAGGTTTCATTTGACACTGTTCTGAAACAGTTGATGGTAAACATGAGATTCTGAATGCCTTGAGACTTCCACCTCCAAGTGTGGCTAAAGGAATAGTGATGGCAATGTTGGACTACGACAAATGGTCCTCCTGCTAATTTTCATTCAAAGGTTTGTAAATTATGTTCTAGTGTGACCATGTGCACTGTGGGATGGAGTTCAATAAGAAGAACCAACTCAAAACACACAAGATTAAACACACACAACTGCTGCCCTTTCAGTAAGTATAACACACTGGTCTCTACAAGAGAATGTAGACTCTACCACATCAGGCTGAACTCTGACCCTTTCCCATAGGTGCATCTTTGAGGGCTGTAAGAGAGAATTTGCTGCTCCCGGACAACTGAAGCGCCATGAGAAAGTACACCAAGGTGAGCCCTACACATGCCCCATACCCGTCTCAAAGTCTTATCAGAGGTCCTGTAGATGTGTTTCATACATTTATATCTAGCCTTTAACTTTCCCAGGTTACCCCTGTGCTGTGGAGGACTGTCCATTCCAGGGGAAGACTTGGTCAGAGTATCAGAAGCACAGGAAGGCTGTGCACAGAAGTATGTAGGCCCTCCAAAACATTGCCACCCTCTTGACCATGCTGCAACTCATCCCTTTGCATTGTCTTGTGAACCCCTCTCATGGTCCTAAATGATTATATAGTTTTAAAACTGATCCAATTGTAAAGTCTTCACTGGTTGTGTGTTCAGTCGAGCTACAGTGTGATAGCTGCAGTAGGATGTTCCTGGAGGCATGGTTCTTGAAGCAGCACCAGCTGCGGGTCCACTCCGGTGCGCCCAAGAGGGTGTTCCAGTGCTCCGACGCTGGGTGTGAGAAGACCTTCACCACCCACTTCAACCTGGAGAACCACGTTGTGTCAGACCATGAGGGAAAGATGGCGTTCTCCTGTACACACGAAGGCTGTGGCAAGCACTTCGCTATGCAGGTGGGCTCATGGGACAAGACTCAAGTTACAATATGGTATCCTGTCACATCACAAATAGTTTTGGAGAACTCAATCTGTCTCTTAGAGTGGAATATTTGGTGTAAAACGAAGTGTTTTTATATTCCTTAGGAGAGTTTGAGACGACACCGAGTGGTTCATGACCCAGAGAGGAAAAAGCTGCAGGTAAACACTGGTATTGTTGGGTATATGGGGATGAATAACATCCCTACATGTAATATTATAAACCACTGCTTTTTTCCTTTTGCAGAAGGTGCACCCTAAAAAGAGGAAGCCGTTGCTTCGGAAGACAGAGTTGGGGACAGCCTCCACACAGGTTGAGACCAGCAGACTGGCTGATCAACTCCATACCGCCAGCTTGGGCTACTCTACATCATAGCACCGCCAGCTTGGGCTACTCTACATCATAGCACCGCCAGCTTGGGCTACTCTACATCATAGCACCGCCAGCTTGGGCTACTCTACATCATAGCACCGCCAGCTTGGGCTACTCTACATCATAGCACCGCCAGCTTGGGCTACTCTACATCATAGCACCGCCAGCTTGGGCTACTCTACATCATAGCACCGCCAGCTTGGGCTACTCTACATCATAGCACCGCCAGCTTGGGCTACTCTACATCATAGCACCGCCAGCTTGGGCTACTCTACATCATAGCCGTGGGGGGGGGGGGAAATCTGTGGAACAGCAACCTATTCTTTGCTACGTGTCAAGCCTTTTTGTTTAGTTTTCAAGAGCTGAATTTCAGTTATGTATCGAACACTTATCTAATAAATCCTCACCAATGCATTGCTGGATCCTTGACTGTTAATGGTTTTGTAATGCACTATGACACTTTACAAATACCCAATGGTGTGTCTCACATGATGTATTCACTTTCAAAGCATATTATGAAGTCTGGTCCATCATCCTGGGAAGTGTGATAACTGGGCCCAAGGTCTGTCTTCTCCAGCAGAAGAGAGGTGAATTTGGTAAACACATTGACTGGCTTATTTGATAGACTAGTAGTTTAATAATTAGTATACAAGTAGGATGTGATATCCCAGCAACTTTGTGGAAACCACTTTATGGACCTTGTGGCTGTTCACACTTATCTGCCCTGAGTGGCTAGTGGTCCCACCTGGCCTAGCCTCTGACTGCCTTCTCATTGTTCGAGCGGCCACTCGCTCTACCTGTTCACTAATGGCCAATCTGTAGGAGGGTTGATGATGGTGAACAAATTGCATCAGTGTGCTTGAAGTGCACCACTTCAATAGTTCTCATGGAACTTGTAGTGGTATTAAGAGATGGGTAAAGCTTTTGTTTGGGTGCCAGGCAGGTCTTCACCCTGCCGAAAGGAAGAGTAGGCTGGAGAACCACTACCGGACCCACAGACTGCTTAGTTTCGCATGTTTGCCACAGCACAGGGATAACCCAACAAATATTGGCAGAGCAATTTAACGGCAACTTTATAGAAATGTATAAAGAACCCAGTCATCAGAGGATTTGCAATCTGTATTACCTCCCCTGAACACATCCAGGTGCTGAAATGACTCCACTAGCATAGTGTTGTCCTACAGTATGGCGGTGTGGGGCCAGGCAGATGTGGCTAAGAACTGACTCCAGATGCCCTCTGTGGAAAATATTTATCAAATGGCAGAATCCACAAGTACACCCTAGGGAGCTGATGGCTGGGTCGTCATGGTGATGAGGCCTAACACTGTGTCCAAGGGGCTTGGGCCCCCAGGGTAAGGCCTTGGGTTTATTCAGTTGGAGCGAGTAGGTCAATGTTTTATCCCATTTTTCTTCTGATAACCTTAGCAATGTTTCAGACAGAAATACATGGCCTAGAGCTGATCTAAATCATTCTATATGGCAGAGAATCTGTTCTATGCAATGAATTTCTATCTAATGTTGCAGCCACCTGAACACACCCTTGGTATCTTCTACTGCAGTCCGGAGACTATGTACTGTCCATTAACAGATACAGTCCCAATAACATGACCATATGAACACAGTCTGTTTGTGGGGCTGACACAGTCCGGCCTAGTATCAAGTGATTTTGCTCAGTAGGGCCAGGTTTCCTCTAGCCTGGTTTGATGAAGTCTGTAATTTGGCCCAGGTTACAGTAGGTCCAATCTAAAACAATTTCAGTATGGTATGATTTGGCACCATAGCCTGGTTTCGATGCAGTCCTGATTTGGCCCTGGATAGATCCAGTCTACAGTAATTTCAGTATGGCATGATGCTATGCCAGGCTGCCAGGCCAGGAGACCACGGTGAGAGCCACTCTGCTCCGCTGCTCCTTCAGCATAGGTACCAGGGCTGAGTGGCTCATACCAGCTGTAGACAGTCCATTAACCGCCACTATCATGTCCCCACACCTAGGGAACAGAGGGGACAGAGAGGGGCACATCAACATGGATGGACCACATACAGTAGATATACACTACTTTATTAAGTACACCCCCCTCCCATGAAAATGGTTTGCTCCAACAGACAGTGAGTCACATGGCCATGGCTTGCTATTTAAAGTAGGCAGACAGGCACCAAGGAATTCAGTTACTGTTCGATTGAACGTTATAATGGGCAAAACTATTGACCGAAGCGATTTTGAGAGTGGTATGATCATTGATGTCAGGCGCTCCGGTTCCAGTATCTCAGAAATGGCCGGCCTCCTGGTCTTTTCACACACGATAGTGTCTAGGGTTTACCGAGAATGATGAGACAAACAAAAAACATCCAGTCAGTGGCAGTCCTGTGGGAAAAAACAGCTTATTGATGAGAGAGGTCGAAGGAGAATGGCAAGAATCGGACAAGCTAACAGGTGGGCCACAAACAGGCAAATAACGGCGCAGTACAACATTGGTCTGCAGAACGGAATCTTGGAAAGCACAACTTGGCGGTCCTTGTCACAGATGGGCTACTGCAGCAGACGACCACACCGGGTTCCACTCCTATCAGCTAAAAACAAGAAGAAGCGGCTCCAGTGGGCACGAGATCACCAACACTGGACAATTGAGGAGTGGAAAAACATCGTCTGGTCCATTCAATCCTGGTTCCTGTTGCATCATGCTGATGGCAGAGTCAGGATTTGGCCTAAGCAGCAGGCATGGTACAGGCTGGTGGGGGTGGTGTAATGGTGTGGGGAATGTTTTCATGGCTCATGTTAGGTCCCTTGATACAAATTGAGCAATGTTTCCATGCCCAGAAGAATTCAGACTGTTCTGGAGGCAAAGGGGTGGGTGTATCTAATACAGTGTATATGTAAGACAATATAAGATGTACTTTATTGACAATTAACAATGGTCCCGTGTGGCTCAGTTGGTAGAGCATGGTGTTTGCAACGCCAGGGTTGTGGGTTCGATTCCCACAGGGGACCAGTTCGAGATAAAAAAATGTATGAAATGTATGCATTCACTACTGTAAGTCGCTCTGGATAAGAGCGTTTGCTAAATGACTAAAATGTAAAATGTAACTTACAGAGAACGGAAATGTGTCTATATGCTCACAACCCAACAACATGACTGAAGGCTTACTTGAGGCGGCCATCGTAGTATGCAGGTGTTCCAAGGACAATGGTCTTGATGAAGAATGCCTGGTTGCTATGGTTTTCCTCGTATCCCCCGACGATGCTGAAGCCCCAGCTCCCAGGGTGACTTCTACGCAGAACAATCTCATGGCTACTGTGAAGGTAGCTGAGAGAGAGAGAATACAGAGGGAGAGAGATGGACGGAGAGAATGAGCCAGTGTTTTTAGTGACAGGGGGGAAGATAGAGGGAGGAGCAGGGAGAGAAATGGGGAAGGAGGGCAAGAGAAAGACAGAAGTGGGAGGAGCAGGGAGAGAAATGGGGAAGGAGGGCAAGAGAAAGACAGAAGAGGGAGGAAACAGAGACAGATGGGGAGGGAAAGAAAGCGATAGTGTAAGGGTGATTCAGAGGGAGGGAGAGAAACAAAGAAAGACAGCAAAAGAAAAGGAGAGAGCGTAAGAAAAAAAGAGGGGTGAGTTTGAGGCTGCTCTCTGTACCAGTCTCAGAAGGAGGAATTATGGAGAGACATTGGGGATGTCACCACATGCCTCTCAGTTGATAATCCACACTACAGCACAGTTCAGAACAACACACACACACAAACATAATCCCCCGTATGGACCTCCTTATGTAACACACACACACCCTGGCTCACACACATAATACTGACACATGAAACGAAAGACATATACATCCCAATACCTCACACACTCAAACACAATCTCCACAGATGACTTCAGGTGGACTTCAATAGTCTAAAAGGTCTTCCTCTCCTCAGCTTCACCTACACTAACATGAAACCACTAAATAAGTCAAAGCACAAACTCCCAATATCCCAAACACCCCAAGTGAGTCCAACCCAAACAGGTGTGTGTGTGTGTGAGGGTTATATTCTCTGTACCTGGGCAGGCCGAGCCACAAGACCCAAGAAGGGGACCAGGAGGAGTCGTAGTCTGAGTTGTGTGTGTGGTGGTGTGGGGGAAACAGCTGGTCCTCGGGGCTCTGAACCTGGCCCGGCTCCTCCACCATGCTGACCTCCAGGGCCCTCAGCTGGACGGAGGGCGATGCTGCGCTGGCCTTCAGGGTACCCACCGCCTCACTGTGGCTCAGGTAGGTCAGGTCCTGGCCATTGATACTCAGGAGGATGTCACCTGGAGGGAATGTGAGAGAGTGTGTGTGTGTGTGTGCGTGCGTGCGTGCGTGTGTGCGTGCGTAGGAGTGAGAGAGAGGAAAAAAAGAGAGCGGGAAACAGAGGGAGGGACAAAAAGGACAGAGAAGAACAGTTAGTTAGGGACAAATAGTCCTGAGAGACACTGACCTCTGAGACTTCAGCTGAACAGATAATGAGCACAGGAAGAGAGCCAAACCAAAAACTGACAACTGACAACCCAGCTCCCACTGGGGGATGTGAGCCATTACTCACCTCGTTTGATTCGTCCATCACGTGACAGGCAGCCGTGTGGTTGGACGCTGGTCACAAAGATGGGCAGCTCGCCGCTCTTGCTGCCCCGCCCCCCGGCCACGGTCATACCCAGAGACTCATGAGGCTCCTTCATAACAGTGATGTGTTTCTCATTACACGTCACACACTGGGACAGGTCCTACACACACACGCACACACACACACACACACACACACACACACACACACACACACACACACACACACACACACACACACACACACACACACACACACACACACACACATGATAAGAGAGGTCAGTATACAAAGATACACATGAACAGAGACAGTCAGACACACACACTCCCTTCAGGTGTGTGTACTCACTCTGTGGGTGCTGGGGCGAGCCAGGTGGGCACAGGTAGGCGCTGGGCTGGGGCTGGGGCTGGGGGAGAAGCTGTAGTGGTGGTGGTGGTGGTGATTGGGGAGGAAGTGGTCATGGCAGTACAGGTCTCTGTTGGAAGTGGAGCTTGGTGGAGGGGTAGGCTTACTGGGCCGGCCAATCAGTAGAAAAACTCTCTCGCCGCTGGCCTGTAGTCGACAGGAAAAGGGAGTAGGGTTAGCCATCAAATCAAATCAAATCACATTTTATTTGTCACATACACATGGTTAGCAGGTGTTAATGCGAGTGTAGCGAAATGCTTGTGCTTCTAGTTCCGACAGTGCAGTAATATCTAACAAGTAATCTAACAATTCCCCAACAACTACCTTATACACACAAATCTAAAGGGGTGAATGAGAATATGTACATGTAAGTATATGGATGAGCGATGGCATAGGCAAGGTGCAATAGATGGTATAAAATATGAGTAATGTAAGATATGTAAACATTATGAATAAAATACAGTATATACATGTGATTTGACTAATGTAAGATACTGTATGTAAACATGATTAAAGTGGCATTATTTAGAGTGGCATTGTATAAAGTGACTAGTGATCCATTTATTAAAGTGGCCAGTGATAGAGTCTCAGTGTAGGCAGCAGCCTCTCTGAGTTAGTGATGGCTGTTTAGCAGTCTGATGGCCTTGAGATAGAAGCTGTTTTTCAGTCTCTCTGTCCCAGCTTTGCTGCACCTGTACTGACCTCGCCTTCTGGATGATAGCGGTGTGAAAAGGCAGTGGTTCAGATGGTTGATGTCCTTGATGATCTTTTTGGCCTTCCTGTGACCTCAGGTGCTATAGGTGTCATGGAGGGCAGGTAGTTTGCCCCCGGTGATGCGTTGTGCAGACCGCACCACCCTATGGAGAGCCTTGCAGGTGATGGTGGTGCAGTTGCCGTACCAGGCTGTGATGCAGCCCGACTGGATGCTCTTGGTTGTGCATCTGTAAAGGTTTGTCAGCGTTTTGGGTGACAAGCGACATTTCTTCAGCCTCCTGAGGTTGAAGAGGCGACCACACTGTGTGTGGGTAGACCATTTCAGTTTGTCTGTTGGGCCGCCCCCAGGTGGTGAAGGTAGGAAACAACATCTCCACTTTGCTGACCCTCAACACTGGGGCCCCACAAGGGTGCGTGCTCAGCCCCCTCCTGTACTCCCTGTGCACCAACGACTGCGTGGCCATGCACACCTCCAACTCAATCATCAAGTTTGCAGATGACACAACAGTAGTGGGCTTGATTACCAACAACAACGAGACAGCCTACAGGGAGGAGGTGAGGGCACTCGGAGTGTGGTGTCAGGAAAACAACCTCTCACTCAACGTCAAATAAACAAAGGAGATGATCGTGGACTTCAGGAAACAGCAGACGGAGCACCCCACTATCCACATCGAAGGGACAGCAGTGGAAAAGTTGGAAAGTTTTAAGTTCATCGGCGTACATGTGTACGCCGATGAACTTAAAACTTCGATGTTGTTCTCTGAGGCTGACTGGAACATATTCCAGTCCGCGTGATCAAAACAATCTTGAAGCGTGGCTTCCGATTGGTCGGACCAGCGTTGAATGGTTCTCGTCACTGGTACGTCCTGTTTGAGTTTCTGCCCAAAAAACGGTAGGAGCAAGATGGCGTTGTGGTCGGATGTGCCGAAGGGAGTGCGGTGGAGGGCTTTGTATGCATTTGGAAGTTGAGTAGCAGTGGTCGAGGGCATTGCCCATGCGCGTAGCGCAATCAATATGCTGGTAGAATTTACAGTGAGGGAAAAAAGTATTTGATCCCCTGCTGATTTTGTACGTTTGCCCACTAACAAAGAAATGATCAGTCTATAATTTTAATGGTAGGTTTATTTGAACAGTGAGAGACAGAATAACAACAAAAAAATCCAGAAAAACGCATGTCAAAGATGTTATAAATTGATTTGCATTTTAATGAGGGAAATAAGTATTTGACCCCCTCTCAATCAGAAAGATTTCTGGCTCCCAGGTGTCTTTTATACCGGTAACGAGCTGAGATTAGGAGCACACTCTTAAAGGGAGCTGAGATTAGGAGCACACTCTTAAAGGGAGTGCTCCTAATCTCAGCTTGTTACCTGTATAAAAGACACCTGTCCACAGAAGCAATCAATCAGATTCCAAACTCTCCACCATGGCCAAGACCAAAGAGCTCTCCAAGGATGTCAGGGACAAGATTGTAGACCTACACAAGGCTGGAATGGGCTACAAGACCATCGCCAAGCAGCTTGGTGAGAAGGTGACAACAGTTGGTGCGATTATTCGCAAATGGAAGAAACACAAAAGAACTGTCAATCTCCCTCGGCCTGGGGCTCCATGCAAGATCTCACCTCGTGGAGTTGCAATGAGCATGAGAACGGTGAGGAATCAGCCCAGAACTACACGGGAGGATCTTGTCAATGATCTCAAGGCAGCTGGGGCCATAGTCACCAAGAAAACAATTGGTAACACACTACGTTGTGAAGGACTGAAATCCGGCAGCGCCTGCAAGGTCCCCCTGCTCAAGAAAGCACATATATATGCCCGTCTGAAGTTTGCCAATGAACATCTGAATGATTCAGAGGACAACTGGGTGAAAGTGTTGAGGTCAGATGAGACCAAAATGGAGCTCTTTGGCATCAACTCAACTCGCCGTGTTTGGAGGAGGAGGAATTCTGCCGATGACCCCAAGAACACCATCCCACCGTCAACCATGGAGGTGGAAACATTATGCTTTGGGGGTGTTTTTCTGCTAAGGGGACAGGACAACTTCACCGCATCAAAGGGACGATGGACGGGCCATGTACCGTCAAATCTTGGGTGGGAACCTCCTTCCCTCAGCCAGGGCATTGAAAATGGGTCGTGGATGGGTATTCCAGCATGACAATGACCCAAAACACACGGCCAAGGCAACAAAGGAGTGGCTCAAGAAGAAGCACATTAAGATCCTGGAGTGGCCTAGCCAGTCTTCAGACCTTAATCCCATAGAAAATCTGTGGAGGGAGCTGAAGGTTCGAGTTGCCCAACGTCAGCCTCGAAACCTTAATGACTTGGAGAAGATCCGCAAAGAGGAGTGGGACAAAATCCCTCCTGAGATGTGTGCAAACCTGGTGGCCAACTACAAGAAACGTCTGACCTCTGTGATTGCCAACAAGGGTTTTGCCACCAAGTACTAAGTCATGTTTTGCAGAGGGGTCAAATACTTATTTCCCTCATGAAAATGCAAATCATTTTATAACATTTTTGACATGCGTTTTTCTGGATTTTTTTGTTGTTATTCTGTCTCTCACTGTTCAAATAAACCTACCATTAAAATTATAGACTGATCATTTCTTTGTCAGTGGGCAAACGTACAAAATCAGCAGGGGATCAAATACTTTTTTCCCTCACTGTAGGTAGCTTTATTCTCAAATTTGCTTTGTTAAAATCCCGAGCTACAATAAATGCAGCCTAAGGATATATGGTTTCAAGTTTGCATATAGTTCAGTGAAGTTCCTTGATGGCCGTCTTGGTGTCTGCTTGAGGGGGAATGTACACAGCTGTGACTATAACTGATGAGAATTCTCTTGGTAAGTAAAATGGCCGGCATTTGATTGTAAGGAATTCCAGGTCGGTGAGCAGAAGGACTTGAGTTCCTGTATGTTGTTATGATTACACCATGAGTCGTTAATCATGAAGCAAACACCCCCACCCTTCCTCTTCCCAGAGAGGTGTTTATCTCTGTCGGCGCGATGCATGGAGAAGCCTGGTGGCTGAACCGACAACATATCCCGAGAGAACCATTTTTCTGTGAAACAGAGAATGTTACAATCTCTGATGTCTCTCTGGAAGGCAACCCTTGCTCAAATTTCATCTACCTTGTTGACAAGAGACTGGACATTGGCTAGTAGTATACTCGGGAGTGGTGGGAGATGAACACGTCTACGGAGCCTGACCAGGTGGCCGCTTCGTCTGCCCCTTCTGCGGCGCCGTTGTTTTGGGTCGACAACTGGAATTAGATCCATTGTCCTGGGTGGTGGTCTGAACAGAGGATCCGCTTCGGGAAAGTCGTATTCCTGGTTGTAATGTTGGTAAGTTGACGTTGCTCTTATATCCAATAGTTCTTCCCGGCTGTATGTAATAAGACTTAAGATTTCCTGGGGTAACAATGTAAGAAATAATGCATAAAAAAACAAAATACTGCATAGTTTCCTAAGAACTCAAAGCCAAGAGGAACTGTCCCAACTCACCCTTTCAGAAACACTGTTTCAACCCTAGCCTTACCTGTATGATCTGAGCAGCCTGTTCAGGCGTGCCATGGCGTAGGTCTTGTTCATTGACCGCCAGCACACGGTCGTTACTACACAGCCTCCCGTCCTTGGCCGCTAGGCCGCCGTCCAGCAGGTCTAACACAAACACCCCCACCTCGTCCGTCCTCCGCACCAGCTTGATGCCCAGCTGCTCTGACGAGTCCCGCTTGTGCAGGGTGATCCTCAGGCTGGCAGGGCTGGACGGGGTGCTCTCTGGGGTGGAGCAGGGGGCGTGAGGCACAGAACGAGTGGTGAAAGGGGGCGGGCGAGAGGCACAGCGGCGCTCTCTCAGGACAGTGAGCTGTAGCATGGCACAGGGGCGTGCAAACGTGGAGCGGGCAAAGTTATGGGGCACGTTGCTGATGTCTACACTGTTGACCTAGGAAGGGGGAGAGAGAGTACTTAAAGGGATATTTTGGGATTTTAGCAATGAGGCCCTTTATCTACTTCCCCAGAGTCAGATGAACTCATGGTACCATTTTTATGTCTCTGTGTCAAGTAGAAGGAAGTTAGAGGTAATTTTGCGAGCCAATGCTAACTAGCATTAGCGTAATGACTGGAAGTCTATGGTATCTACTAGCATTCTAGTAGGTACCATAGACTTCCAGTCACTGCATTAGAGATATTAGAGTAAGGAGGAGATAGGAATCCCAATGGACTATGAATGGAGGAACGTATAACGTCTCACCTAGCAGACCGTTGACCAATTGCATTTACGTTGTCATGCTATGCCACGCGGTTGCTAAGCTAATCGTCACGCAATCCCTTCTCAAAGTCAGGATCGAGAAACCTGCCTATTTTCCTCGAAAGTATGTAAAGTCACGATTGCAAAGCTATACGATATTACAGAGAACAAGTGAACTATCTCACATCTCAGAAAATATATGTAATGTTGTACTAAATTCATGCTAATTTTGTGTTTTAAAGCTAGTGCTTAATTGACCACCATTCACTCCTTGAAGGAGAGCTCTCCTTGTCCCAGAATCTCCCACTGCGTGGTCCATGGACGATGCATAGGCAACGTACACAATGGCCGTTAATACGATTCCAATGGAGTTTCCCATCACCTCAAATGTATCCTGATTGCATCTACTAGCATGCTAGCAGTTACCATAGGCTTCCAGTCATTGCGCAAACACCAGTTAGCAAATGTGCTAACGCCAGTTAGCAACTTCCTTCAAACTGCACTCAGAAACTTAAAAATGGTATCCATGAGTTCATCTGACTTTAGGAAAGTAGATAAAGCGCTTCAATGCCAAAATCCTGAAGTATCCCTATAAGAGAGGAGGATAAGAGAGAAGGAGGAAAGGGGGGGTCAAGTGATTAGGAAGAGGAAGAGTGGAGATAGAAGAAAGATTACAGCCATGCAGGACCCTCACCTGCAGTATCTGGTCTCCGGCCAGAAGCCTGCCATCTCGAGCAATGACCCCGTCACGGTAAACTTCCTGGATCACCACGTTGATAAGGGGCGTCTCGTTGCCCCCGACAATGCTGATGCCAAGTTCTACATAGGGGTTGGAGCGGTGGACCTCGATGGTGGTGATCTCACCCTCTGGAATGGACGGCAGCTTCACACAACCTGGGAGATACACATGGACATGGAAGCACATCAATCTCTTATATTCATGAATGTTTAGATTCAAGGCATTTAGAGAGGAAGGTTAAGGAAAGGAAGTGAGATGGAGGAAGTGATGTCATACCTTCTTCTGCGGAGAGGGGCGGGGACTCGGGGCAGTCCCACCCTGAGGAGGTGGAGCTGGCGGTACGGAGGAGGTGGATGCAGGGGTTACTGAGGGGTCGCTTTACCCTGGGCACCACACACTCCAACCCTACCACACCTACACAGAGAGAGAGAGGTTAGTAATACACCCACACACACCCGTACACAAGAGTTATTACTCTTACTCACTGTCCTCCTCAGTGCTCTCCTCAAAGGCAGGGTTGTCCAGTCCAGGCTCATCAGTCCACATGGGAACACTGCTGCTGGTGGTGCCACCAGGGGGCGAGGGGGAGCTCTCCTCCCGCAGGTCTGTCTCCGTCTGGAGGGAACGGGGGGACCTGGGTGGGCTGGTCACCATGGATCCCTCCTCCCCGTGATCACATGGTGGGCCCTGTAAATTGGTCTGCTGAGACCGTGTCCCCGGACACCTGGGCACAGAGAGAGAGGGATATCAGAGGTTACACAACTGGCCAATGTTCCCTCTAAGCTGTGCACGTGAGAAGCACAAGATTGAACTTCACTCAACATTCTAGAGTTTTACCCATTAGTTAACACTATCAACGTTTCCCTTTACTGTGGAAAATGTGATCGAATCAATGCAATATTAGCCACTATCAATGCAACATACCGAAAACAAAACAAACTATGCAAGAGATTTTGTTGTAGGCAGAACGCATCGCAGTAGGATACTATTGCATTGACAGGCACAATTCAAGGCCCGTACTCTACACAGACCACTGTGCCATAACCAATCAGAGCTGCAGTAGGCCTAAATGCAAATAAAGCATTTCCATATATGGATCTGTGCCATTCACTTTGAACTGGACTGTTTTTACAGCATGAGCGGTCGTGAGTAGATGAGCTTGTTTTGAGATCAAAGCGAGAACTACATGTAGTGAGCATGTGCACATTTGTACATATATGTTCATATCCTTTGCCAGTTAGTGAGTAATTAGCCCAGTTATAGATACTTTGTTGACAGCAATGGTGTAACGGTCGTCTGTGGAAGAAGGAGTAGACCAAAGCGCAGCGTGGTACGTGTTCATGATGTTTATTATAACTTGAACACTGAAACAAAAAAACAAAGTGGAACAAAACACAACAGCTCTGTCAGGTGAACACACCAAACAGAAAACAACTACCCACCCCAACCCTGTGGGGAAAAGGCTACCTAAGTATGGTTCCCAATCAGAGACAACGATTGGCAGCCGTCCCTGATTGAGAACCATACCCGGCCAAAACAAAGAAATACCAAAACACCGAAAAAAGGACATAGAATGCCCACCCTAGTCACACCCTGGCCTAACCAAAATAGAGAATAAAAACCTCTCTATGACCAGGGCGTGACAAATGGGGGAGTGATCGCTTCCTACAACAGCACAAAATGTGTGCATCTTTGAAAAGCGAGTCAGGTAAATAGCTTTTTTTGTCTTAAAGGAGCAGTGTTGTATTTTGAGACAGGCTTGAATAAGCCAAGTAGCCAATAGGCAGAGGGTAGCATCATTTGTCTGATTATCTGTATTAATGGTATGGGAATAATGTGTCACGTCCTGACCAGCAGATGGAGCTAGTGTTTTAGTTTTGGTCAGGACGTGGCATGTTTGTGTTTGTTAAATGTTGGGTTGATGATTGGGACTTCCAATTGAAGGCAGGTGTGTATAGTTGCCTTTGATTGGAAGTCCTATATAGGTGTGTGTGTTTGTCTTTGGGGTGGTGGGGAATTGTTCTGTGTTGAGCTTTGCTTTGCCAGACTGTTTGTTAGTTGTTCGTTTTTTCGTTTTTGTTATTTTGTATGTTCATTTTTGAAGATAATTAAAAATCAAGATGAGCATTCACGTACCTGCTGCGTTTTGGTCCTCCATTTCCAACGACAAGCGTGACATAATGATGCATTGTTTTGTAAAGTGGTTTCTTGCATCAAACAACACAACAACATTTTCAGTCACCTCCTTGTCTGAAGGACAAGTGGATAAACAGGTTAATGTCAAGTTCTGCATGTTTTTTTCTTCAAAAGTCTCATGTAGGCCTACATTGAACACCACACATTGGCGGCTACTGTAGGCTGAATGATCAGTTTTACCTAATTTTTACCAGCATGACACATGTGCAACCAGAGGAAAAAAAACTCTAGACCACCTTTACTCCACACACAGAGATGCATACAAAGCTCTCCCCCACCCTCCATTTGGCAAATCTGACCATAATTCTATCCTCCTGATTCCTGCTTACAAGCAAAAACTAAAGCAGGAAGTACCAGTGTCTCGCTCAATACGGAAGTGGTCAGATGACGTGGATGCTACGCTACAGGACTGTTTTGCTAGCACAGACTGGAATGTGTTCTGGGATTCATCCAATGGCATTGAGAAGTATACCACCTCAGTCATCGGCTTCATCAATAAGTGCATGAGGACGTCGTCCCCACAGTGACCATACGTACATATACCAACCAGAAGCCATGGATTACAGGCAACATCCGCATCAAGCTAAAGGCTTTCAAGGAGCGGGAGACTAATCCAGACCCCTATAAGAAATCCCGCTACGCCCAAACCATCAAACAAGCAAAGCATCAATACAGGATTAAGATTGAATCCTACTACACCGGCTCTGATGCTCGTCGGATGTGGCAGGGCTTGAAAACTATTACAGACTACAAAGGGAAACCCAGACGCAAGCTGCCCAGTGACGCGAGCCTACTAGACGAGCTAAATGCCTTTTATGCTCACTTCGAGGCAAGCAACACTGAAGCATGCACGAGAACACCAGCTGTTCTGGATGACTGTGTGATAACGCTCTCGGTAGCCGATGTGAGCAAGACCTTTAAACAGGTCAACATTCACATTGCCTACTACCGCAAGGCAAGCGGTACCGGAGCGCCAAGTCTAGGACCAAAAGTCTCCTTAACAGCTTCTACTCCCAAGCCATAAGACTGCTGAACAATTAATCAAATGGCCACCGGACTATTACATTGACCCCCCCCCCCCCCATTTGTTTTGTACACTGCTGCTACTCGCTGTTTATTATCTATGTATAGTCACTTCACCCCTACCTACATGTACAAATTACCTTTAACCTGTACCCCCGCACACTGACTCGGTACCGATACCCCCAAAATATAGCCTCATTATTTGTATTTTATTGTGTTACTTTTTATTATTTTTTACTTTAGTTTATTTGGTAAATATTTTCTTAACTCTTCTTGAACTGCACTGTTGGTTAAGGGCTTGTAAGTAAGCATTTCACGGTAAGGTCTACACTTGTTGTATTTGGCGCATGTGACAAATAAAGTTTTATTTTATTTTATTTGTCATGTTGGTAGCCATGAAGTGCTTTGAAAGGCTGGTCAGGGCTCACATCAACAGCATCCTCGCGGATACCCTAGACCCACTCCAATTCGCATACCACCCCAACAGATCCACAGCTGATGCAATCTCAATCGCACTCCACACTGCCCTTTCCCACCTGGACAAAAGGAACACCTATGTGAGAATGCTATTCATTGACTACAGCTCAGCGTTCAACACCATAGTGCCCTCAAAGCTCATCACTAAGCTAAGAACCCTGGGACTAAACACCTCCCTCTGCAACTGGATCCTGGACTTCCTGACGGGCCGCCCCCAGGTGGTAAGGGTAGGCAACAACACGTCTGCCACGCTGATCCTCAAGACTAGGGCCCCTCAGCCGTGTATACTTAGTCCCCTCCTGTATACTTAGTCCCTGTTCACCCACGACTGCGTGGCCAAACACGACTCCAGCACCATCATTAAGTTTGCTGATGACACAACACCGACAACGATGAGACAGCCTATAGGGAGGTCAGAGAACTGGCAGTGTGGTGCCAGGACAACAATCTATCCCTCAATGTGAGCAAGACAAAGGAGCTACAGGAAAAGGCGGGCCGAACAGGCCGCCATTAACATCAACAGGGCTGTAGTGGAGGGGGTCGAGAGTTTCAAGTTCCTTGTTGTCCACATCCCCAACAAACTATAATTTAATAATTGTTTTATTTGTTATTTAACTAGGCAAGTCAGTTAAGAACAAATTCTTATTTACAATGACTGCCTAGGAACAGTGGGTTAACTGCCTTGTTCAGGGGCAGAATGACAGACAAACACACCAAGACAGTCGTGAAGAGGGCACGACAAAACCTTTTCCCCCTCAAGAGACTGAAAAGATTTGGCATGGATCCCCAGATCCTCAAAAAGTTATACAGCTGCACCATTGAGAGCATCCTGACCGGTTGCATCACCGCCTGGTATGGCAACTTCTCGGCATCTGACTGTAAGGCGCTACAGAGGGTAGTGCGTACGGCTCAGTACATCACTGGGGCCAAGCTTTCTGCAATCCAGGACCTATATAATAGGCGGTGTCTGAGGAAAGCCCATAAAATTGTCAGAGACTCCAGTCACCCAAGTCATAGACTCTGTTCCCTGCTACCGCAAGGCAAGCGGTACCGGAGCGCCAAGTCTAGGTCCAAAAGTCTCCTTAACAGCTTCTACCCCAAGCCATAAGACTGCTGAACAATTAATCAAATGGCCACCGGACTATTGCATTGCCCCCTCATGTGTTTTGTACACTGCTGCTACTCGCTGTTTATTATCTATGTATAGTCACTTCACCCCTACCTACATGTACAAATGACCTTTAACCTGTACCCCCGCACACTGACTCGGTACCGATACCCCCTGTATATAGCCTCATTATTTTTATTTTATTGTGTTACTTTTTATTATTTTTTACTTTAGTTTATTTGGTAAATATTTTCTTAACTCTTCTTGAACTGCACTGTTGGTTAAGGGCTTGTAAGTACACATTTCACGGTAAGGTCTACACTTGTTGTATATGGCGCATGTGACAAATAAAGTTTGATTTTATTTTATTTGATAGAACAGCTATTTCCATGTTAAAATGTTATGGGATGCATTTTCTCCATTGTTTTTGATGGTAGGCCACTCTGGTAGCCCTACATTATGATCAAATAGCCACAGTAGCCTACTTGACCACTGTTAAAACTAACTTAAAGCGGGTACATTAAACGCGCGTCTGCGGTTCTTTCATACCTGGTTTCATTTGCCTTAATTTCTGTGTGTATAATTACCCCTGTTGCCTGCCTAGGTTTGTGAGGGATTATTCATGTCATGTTGCTCGTTAAGGTTGTGCCTTATTTGTTTTCACGTATTATACCAAGTGTGTATAAGTTTAGGAGTGTTGTTTTTTTCCCTCCTTCCGTGAGTACTGGTTTCTCTGTTGTCAAGGGCGTTTGTTTTGGTATTGTACCTGTATGTTTGTGGACTTGCCTATTAAATAACGCATTTCTGACAGCTCTGCTCTCCTGCGCTTCACTCCTTCACCTACCTCTAAACACAAGCTCCTCACAGCGCGCCTGAAGTTTCACAACATTCAAGTTTGAGCTCAGCAGACCTGAAATTTGCTCAGTGCCGAAAAAATGAGAGGGAACATTACAACTGGCTGCACATATACTGAGCTGGCATACATTTCACACACACACACTGCATGCATGAAAATATACACAACCTGCCACCATTGAGTTCAGCTCATAAACAGGTAGAACAGAAAACTTCAGGAAACCTACAGAATTGAAATAGAGCTGTGTTTCTCAACCCCTGGTAGAGGTCCCTGGGATGTTCCCGACCAGTCCCTCCGAAGGACGCTCCAAGTGCCCTGGGATGTTTCTGTTCTAATCTGATGGGAGCGGCAGTGTTCAACCACTGACTTTAAGGCAGATGTAGGACCACAAACAATGTTAAATGTCCAAGCTGACAGACACCCAATTCTGTCTCTCATGATCTCATCCCGTAATTAGCTCCATTACTGTTTTAGGGCTGGGGCAGAGGGCACTAACCATGTGGATCTGGGCCTATTAAGAACAGAGCAAAGAATTCCCAGTCCCAAAACAGACACCTCAGAGAGACCTCATTAGGGACAACTTAGAATGAGACAGATCTCACCTGCCAGAACATGAATGCCCCCTGAAGCAATTTTGCATATGCTTGTCCATCAGCTGAGGAGAAGGTGTAGTGAACATCTAGCCTTTGGCTTTGTTCAAACACTTTGAAAGTTATCCTCCCTTACTCTCTTCATTCATTCATTGAGGTAATTACTGATTGACATTGTCGGCAATCTTATTGGTTTCACCAATCCAACCTTGGCAGATCAGTGATGACTTTGAGGGAGGAAGGAAGTAAGAAAGGATGCACTTAAAAATAAGTTGAATTTTGCTTTAGTGGACCGGGCCACGGGCTGGACTGGACAGGGCAGAGTGGGGTGTCCCGTGCCCAGACAGCTGACTCAGGGAAAGCATGTTAGTGTTAACAACAGCTCATTAGCCATAGCTCGTTAAGGTAAATATCCTCTGAGACATTTCCCTAAGGATACCTACAGAATGTGGAATTCAGCAAAATAAAGGTTATCCGTTTTTAGTTGGCATTCCTCTGGTCTAGTCCAGAATCAGTCCAGAACCTCACACAGTTCAGCGTAGCCTAGTAACCAGTATGTTCCAGCTTTAACCAAATCCTTTGTTGTTGTCATGTCACAGCAGGAGTCAGGACAACAACAAACGAGTTGGCTGAAGACTAGCACCCAGGCATTAAACTCCAGATAGGTAAGATACATCTCTACACAGTAATGCAACGTTTGTCCTAATCGCTGATTCAAGCACAACGAGGTTCAGCATCAATTTATAACATGTTAGAGGCCAAATTCTACTCTGTTTCAACTGACATCTAAACAACTTTTAGTATGTTACACAGCAGACCTCCCTCACCGCGGATATAGTAGCTACACACACTTCAACACATCTCACAGCTACCACAAGCCTGCTGAGTTCCCCACCACCACACACACTGAGTTATGTGGGTTGATCACCCGATTAGAGAGGTGCTAGAACAGCCAGATGTATTACCCCACCACCACACACACTGAGTTATGTGGGTTGATCACCCGATTAGAGAGGTGCTAGGACAGCCAGATGTATTACCCTACCACCGGACTCACCATAGGTCGGGGTTGCCCTTGGCAGTGTCACAGAAAAAGTGGTTGAACAGGTCTCTGGAGTTGAAGTTTCCCAGCATGGTGAAAGTCAGAGGACATGGAGCCTCGGCCAGACAACACAACACATGACCAAGTCACTGGCTGGTAATCCCCAGTCACATGACCAGGGACCTAATAATCCCTGTGTGGTCTCCCAGTGGGGAGCTGCTTGTAAGAAACAGGTCTAGGATCAGTTGATCATAGTCAGCCCTAACCTTAAAGGTCCAATGCAGCTGTTTTTCTCTCAATATCAAATCATTTCTGGGTAACAATTAAGTACCTTACTGTGATTGTTTTTAATTAAAATTGCAAAAAGAAACCAAAAGAGCTTCTTAGCAAAGAGCAATTTCTCAATCAAGATTCTTGCTAGGACTGTCTGGAAGTGGTCTAAGTGGGGAGGAGGGAACTCCAAACTAGATGTTATTGGCAGAGAGGTTTGGAACTCTCTTTCTTATCGGTCTATTAACTAATTTACCGCATGATGATGTCTAGAGGCAGGCCAAAACTCCATCCCACCAAAACAGGCAGAAATTTTAGGTGGTCTTTTCAAACAGCTCTTACACTAAAAAGGCATTATCATATTTTTCACAATTTCACAGTATTATTCCAACCCGAAAAGTGTGGAAATATATAGCAAGCACAGGAAAATCATATTTTTGACTGCACTGGGCTTTTAACCAGTACAGGGATGAAGGTATATCTGGCCCTCTATCAGCGGTTATGGGAAACTGCTTCCCGTACGATGTTTACTAGACCCCTCCCTCCACCAGGAGTGGTGTGTGTGTGTGTGTGTCTCCACTCTACCTGTGTTTCAGGTGTGTAAGTGTGTGTGTGTGTGTGTGTGACTCCACTCTACCTGTGTTTGAGGTGTGTAAGTGTGTGTTTGACTCCACTCTACCTGTGTTTCAGGTGTGTAAGTGTGTGTGTGTGTGTGTGTGTGCCTCCACTCTACCTGTGTTTCAGGTGTGTAAGTGTGTGTGTGTGACTCCACTCTACCTGTGTTTCAGGTGTGTAAGTGTGTGTGTTCGTGCCTCCACTCTACCTGTGTTTCAGGTGTGTAAGTGTGTGTGTGCCTCCACTCTACCTGTGTTTCAGGTGTGTAAGTGTGTGTGTGTGTGCCTCCACTCTACCTGTGTTTGAGGTGTGTAAGTGTGTGTGTGTGACTCCACTCTACCTGTGTTTCAGGTGTGTAAGTGTGTGTGTGTGTGCCTCCACTCTACCTGTGTTTCAGGTATGTAAGTGTGTGTGTGTGACTCCACTCTACCTGTGTTTGAGGTGTGTAAGTGTGTGTGTGTGTGTGTGTGACTCCACTCTACCTGTGTTTCAGGTGTGTAAGTGTGTGTGTGTGTGTGTGCCTCCACTCTACCTGTGTTTGAGGTATGTAAGTGTGTGTGTGTGTGTGCCTCCACTCTACCTGTGTTTCAGGTGTGTAAGTGTGTGTGTGTGTGTGTGTGTGTGTGTGTGTGCCTCCACTCTACCTGTGTTTCAGGTGTGTAAGTGTGTGTGTGTGTGTGTGCCTCCACTCTACCTGTGTTTGAGGTGTGTAAGTGTGTGTGTGCCTCCACTCTACCTGTGTTTCAGGTGTGTAAGTGTGTGTGTTCGTGCCTCCACTCTACCTGTGTTTGAGGTGTGTAAGTGTGTGTGTGCATGACTCCACTCTACCTGTGTTTGAGGTGTGTAAGTGTGTGTGTGTAACTCCACTCTACCTGTGTTTGAGGTGTGTAAGTGTGTGTGTGTGTGTGTGACTCCACTCTACCTGTGTTTCAGGTGTGTAAGTGTGTGTGTGTGTAACTCCACTCTACCTGTGTTTGAGGTGTGTAAGTGTGTGTGTGTGTGTGTGTGTGACTCCACTCTACCTGTGTTTCAGGTGTGTAAGTGTGTGTGTGTGTGACTCCACTCTACCTGTGTTTGAGGTGTGTAAGTGTGTGTGTGTGTGCCTCCACTCTACCTGTGTTTCAGGTGTGTAAGTGTGTGTGTGTGTGTGACTCCACTCTACCTGTGTTTCAGGTGTGTAAGTGTGTGTGTTCGTGCCTCCACTCTACCTGTGTTTGAGGTGTGTAAGTGTGTGTGTGACTCCACTCTACCTGTGTTTCAGGTGTGTAAGTGTGTGTGTGTGTGTGTGTGTGTGACTCCACTCTACCTGTGTTTGAGGTGTGTAAGTGTGTGTGTGTGTGTGTGTGTGTGTGTGTGTGTGTGTGACTCCACTCTACCTGTGTTTGAGGTGTGTAAGTGTGTGTGTGTGTGACTCCACTCTACCTGTGTTTGAGGTGTGTAAGTGTGTGTGTGTGTGTGACTCCACTCTACCTGTGTTTGAGGTGTGTAAGTGTGTGTGTGTGTGACTCCACTCTACCTGTGTTTGAGGTGAGCCTCCAGGTCACAGCGGGGCATGCTGAGGCTGCAGGCCGGGGCCAGGGGACAGGACACAGACAGCTTGTCAAGCAGCTTGTGTACCAGGATGCTGCTCCGCCTGCACACCTGCAGATGTAGCCGCTCCCGGTCCAGCGGGCAGAAGTCCCGCTCCTGGAGGAAGCTGCGGAGGCACCGGGCACAGAAGGTGTGTCCGCAGGGTGTGTCCAGGGGCTGGACCAGGGGCTGCAGACAGATGTGACACACCAGGTCATCGTCCACCTCCAGGCGGTAGTTATAGAGGTGGTTCTCCCAGGCCCGGTGGATCTGACCACACTCTGGACACAAGGCCTCCAGCACGGGCTCCACCGGCCGTGCCGGACCCACCTGGATGGATAGGGGAAAGCAGATGTTGGAGGACCATGGAAGTTGAATAGAACAGCTTGATTGAATGAATCCCAGAGAAAGTCATTAATAGGTTGTTATGATGCAATTACCATGTAATGTGTATGAAATACCAGGTAGATAGTGGATTGGAGACAATACACACACACACAGATATGAAGGAAAAAACGGCAAAACAAAACATCTGTTATGTGCCTTTTAATGCTAGGTTCACTTCACCCACCTCCCAGCCGGGGCTGCCCATGTCAGGACCGGGGCTCCAATCGCCAGGCACAGTATTTGGCACAGTCGTCACTGGAGTTACAGGTCGGGAGGTTACGGGCAGGTGGGGAGGGGGGCGTCCTATCCCATAAGCCTCAGAGGGTGAGCTGGTGACTGAGAGGACAGCCACCCCCCAGTGGCCAATCAGACATCACCCTGTAGGTCAGAGGTCAAAGAGCAGGGGTTAAACAGATGGGAAATTAAACAAAGTGTTTGTGTGTGTGTCTCTGAGTGTGTGTGCATGTGAGAGTGTACTCATGCACATTATAGTACTGTATCACGTGGTGAATATTTGCTTTGTATGAGTGTATGTGTGACAATGTATGTGTGCGTGTTTATGTGTGTGTGTGTGTATATGTGTGTGTGTGTGTGTGTGTGTGTGTGTGTGTGTGTGTGTGTGTGTGTGTGTGTGTGTGTGTGTGTGTGTGTGTGTGTGTGTGTGTGTGTGTGTGTGTGTGTGTGTGTGTGCAGATGATGTAGTGCCGATCCTGCTCACTAATCGGTCAGTGTAATCTCACTTTCGCCTGCTGCAATCATCCAATCCCACAGAGAGGGAATTATCTGGGATTGAATCAGAGAGGACATGGGTATGGATAAGAGGAAGGAGAGAGAGAGGGATAGAGGGAGAGTGAATGAGAGAGAGAGAGCGGGAGAGAGAGATAACAAGAGAGCGAGAATGAAAGAGTGAGAGGGGAGAAAGAAAATAGGAGAGAGAAGAGATAGATGCAGAGAGAGAAGGGAAAATAATGACAGGGAGCAAGGGTAGATTAGAGAGAGGGTAGAATGGGAAAACAAAAGAGTAGAGAGATACAATGGAAAAAGAGAGACAAAGACTGAAAGCGAGAGAGAGAAGGGTGATATAGAGAGAAGGGTGATATAGAGAGAGAAGGGTGATATAGAGAGAAGGGTGATATAGAGAGAGAAGGGTGATATAGAGAGAAGGGTGATATAGAATGAGGGTGATATAGAGAGAGAAGGGTGATATAGAGAGAAGGGTGATATAGAGAGATGGGTGATATATAAAGAGGGTGATATAGAGAGAGAAGGGTGATATAGAGAGAAGGGTGATATAGATAGAGAGTGATAGAGAGAAGGGTGATATAGAGAGAAGGGTGATATAGAGAGAAGGGTGATATAGAAAGAGGGTGATATAGAGAGAGAGCGGTGATATATAGAGAAGGGTGATATAGAGAGAAGGGTGATATAGAAGAGGTTGATATAGAGAGACGGGTGATATAGAGAGAAGGGTGATATAGAATGAGGGTGATATAGAGAGAAGGGTGATATAGATAGAGAGTGATAGAGAGAAGGGTGATATAGAGAGAAGGGTGATATAGAGAGATGGGTGATATATAAAGAGGGTGATATAGAGAGAAGGGTGATATAGAAAGAGGGTGATATAGAGAGAAGGGTGATATAGAAAGAGGGTGATATAGAGAGAGAGCGGTGATATATAGAGAAGGGTGATATAGAGAGAAGGGTGATATAGAATGAGGGTGATATAGAAAGAAGGGTGATATATAAAGAGGGGGATATAGAGAGAAGGGTGATATATAAAGAGGGGGATATAGAAAGAGGGTGAAATAGAGAGAAGGGTGATATAGAGAGAAGGGTGATATAGGGAGAAGGGTGATATAGAAAGAGGCTGATATAGAGAGAGAGGGGTGATATATAGAGAACGGTGATATAGAGAGAAGTGTGATATAGAAGAGGTTGATATAGAGAGAAGGGTGATATAGAGAGAGAAGGGTGATATAGAGAGAAGGGTGATATAGAAAGAGGGTGATAGAGAGAAGGGTGATATAGAGAGATGGGTGATATAGAAAGAGGGTGATATAGAGAGAAGGGTAATATAGAGAGAAGGGTGATATATAAAGAGGGTGATATAGAGAGAAGGGTGATAGAGAGAGAATGGTGATATATAAAGAGGGTGATATAGAGAGAAGGGTGATATAGAGAGAGAAGGGTGATATAGAGAGAAGGGTGATATAGAAGAGGTTGATATAGAGAGAAGGGTGATATAGAGAGAGAAGGGTGATATAGAGAGAAGGGTGATATAGAAAGAGGGTGATAGAGAGAAGGGTGATATAGAGAGATGGGTGATATAGAAAGAGGGTGATATAGAGAGAAGGGTAATATAGAGAGAAGGGTGATATATAAAGAGGGTGATATAGAGAGAAGGGTGATAGAGAGAGAATGGTGATATAGAAAGAGGGTGATATAGAGAGAAGGGTGATAGAGAGAGAATGGTGATATATAAAGAGGGTGATATAGAGAGAAGGGTGATATAGAGAGAAGGGTGATATAGAGAGAAGGGTGATATAGAGAGAAGGGTGATATAGAAAGAGGGTGATATAGAGAAAGGGTGATATAGAGAGAAGAGTGATATAGAAAGAGGGTGATATAGAGAAAGGGTGATATAGAAAGAGGGTGATATAGCGACAAGAAAAACAAGTGGAAGACTGCCAACTGATCACTGACAGCGACACTTGGGGAGTGAACTTTGCCTTGTTCCTGCAGGCATGTGTGTGTGTGTGTGTGTGTGTGTGTGTGTGTGTGTGTGTGTGTGTGTGTGTGTGTGTGTGTGTGTGTGTGTGTGTGTGTGTGTGTGTGTGTGTGTGTGTGTGTGTGTGTGTGTGTGTGTGTGCAGCTCTGAAACACAGCCATCCACTCCTACAACTCCCCAAGGCTGAGCCGTCCTCAGAACTAATGCATTGCGCACTCATCATTTTCATTGTGTCTCCGTCCAAAGCCATTTAGACTCACTTCCCATACTACAGTACTCTAGCCATGTCCCTGAGCTCATAAACACACATGGACACAACGAGGCGTACCAAGCTAGTAGCACCTGACTACCAGCCTCTACATTTATCTCCTTTCCTCCATCTGCATGGATCGGAAAGAAACGGAGAGATCATAGCAAATGCTCAATAGGCGTCTACCACATTGTTTTCACCCTTTCCTGTGTATTTCAGATCGGAGGAAGGAAGCCCCTTCAGACTGTTGAGATGCAGCCTCCTGTCTGTGTGAGGGTCTACCCCTGTCTCCATGGCTACAGAGCATGCTCAGTAGAGCTTGACATTCAGAGCTGTGTAGATAGAGATGGATAGATAGACATGGATAGATAGAGATGGATAGATAGAGGGGTGTTCTCTCTCTTTCTATTTGTGTACACTTCTATCTGCTGCTGGCTATATTTTCAATGTTCTGAACGCTTCCAGCCCTTCTGACTATACCACTGCCGTTTTTGCCTTTCTTCATGGCTGTTGTTTCCATGACTACGTGCCTCTGTGTAACTTGTATCCATGACAACCTGCTCCTGTCTCCTTGACTGCTGGTCCCCTTTTCCCTCCTTAAAGTTCCACTACCTTCCTGTGTGTGTGTGTGTGTGTGTGTGTGTGTGTGTGTGTGTGTGTGTGTGTGTGTGTGTGTGTGTGTGTGTGTGTGTGTGTGTGTGTGTGTGTGTGTGTGTGTGTGTGTGTGTGTGTGTGTGTGTGTGTGTGTGTGTGTGTGTGTGTGTGCCTGCCTCTGTGTCTATCCTGCAGCTGGAGATGCATTATTCATGTGGACACAAGGCTCCTCTGTTCCCATAACAAAGATCTGACATAATTTTATCACGCAAACACACACGCGCGCACGCACATGTACACACACAGTGGATGCTCTTGGGGTATGATTTTGTGGGTAAGTGCAGTGTCTTTCAACCACTACTGTGAATGAGTTTGAAATGCAAGACTAATGCAGTCTCTAAGTTAGATCTCTCTCGTTCTCTCCCATCTCTCTCTCTCATGCTCTCTCTCTCTGCCTCTCTTTCCCTCTCTCTCTAACTCTCTCTTCCTCTCTATCTCTCTCTGTCTCTCTCTCTCTGCCTCTCTCTGCCTGTCTCTCTCTGATGTCTCTCTCTATTTGTCTCTCTTTCCCCCCCTCTCTCTCTCTCTCTCTGCCTCTGTCTCTCTCTCTTTCTCTCTGCATGTTTCTCTCTCTCTTCCTCTCTATCTCTCTCTCTCTCTCTGATGTCTCTCTCTATTTGTCTCTCTTTTCCCCCTCTCTCTCTCTCTCTCTCTTTCTCTCTGCATGTTTCTCTCTCTCTGTCTCTCTCTCTCTCTTTCCCTCTCTCTCTCTGCATGTCTCGCTCTCGCCCTCTGTGTGCATCCTTCTGCCAGCACTTTACAGCAGTTACAAGAGCACTTAAATATGATCTTACTTTCAACATCATTGGATTGCAGCAGCAAATGTCATTAAATACTGTGCTGCATTACATAAGACTGAGAAATATTTAATAGCTTCTAGGCAGCACAGGATCTGATATGATTTTCCCAGAACAGCACTTATCTCTCTCAAATTGTGTGCATATGTGTGTGTGTCATTGTCTTTGCTGTGTTACACGGCGCCTTATGGCCACCATGTTATTGTATTGTTATTCCAAAGGCTTGCTTTCCCTTGCTCTCTCTATTGATACCAGTAGCAGACAAGGCGTTGCAGCTGTCACTGCCTACAGCGACTCAGCGACTAATGCACAAATGAAATGCACCGGATAATGCACAAAGAAGATGACGTCTGTCCTGTTGCCTACCCAAATAAATGGATAGGCCTTGGCTATAACATTTAGGCTACAGCAATCTTGCATGTCTGTCAGACAAGGGGGAAACGCGATGTCTTCTTGCCCTCTGGTACAGTTGATCACGTTAATTAATAAGGTAGTAGGCTAATAAAACGACAATCCCTGGGCAAAATACCACTACCATGACTTTCAAGAGCATAATCCTTTTGTAATTCTTTGCAAAAAGGAATACAACTTCAATATGCAATTTTCACTCCATGGTTCGTTTCAATGTGTAGAATAGCAATTGTAAAAAGCGGACTAAAATAATGACTTATTATGAAGGGGAGAAAAAAATGCATATCGCAAAGGCTATCTATTCAAATTGCAGGATACCCATTTCATTCACTGCCCTATCTCAAAGGCATCATATAATGGTTTAGATGACAGTAACACAATTCTTATCATTTGGGCTGGTGAGCGAACCAGCCGGAGTGTCTGTCTGATTGTCAGATTCCCTCCTCCCTTCCTTCTCGGTCCGTGGAATAGCGCGGAGATAGATGGCTCATGGACAGACAATAGCGACTTCAATAAAGCTATATAGACATCGTGACAGTGAAGATGTGTGAGCAGAATACATGCATTATATTACCTATTCCGGCTTCTCCTTGGTGCAGAGAACTCTGGCCCCGAGAGGGGACAATTACCGGACCTCGATCACACATTCACCGCAAGAAGACGAACAGCAGCAGCCGCACATAAAACGCCCCCGTGCGGTTTGCGGTGAAGCACCCGCCCACTGCTCTGTTCCAGCAGTCAGTCAAGGAGATAGGGGCGGGGTCTCGCAATGTCAATCTAAAAATGAAATTAGAGACTTCATTTCATGCCTGATCGAAACCACCTACTGAAAATAAATGTAGCCATTTGTTTTTTTATATTGGACTACATCTTTACTGTTATAATATATTTCAACATAATGTGTGTGTTTTAATGTCATTCTTTCTGTTATTTTACGTATTGAAATCTGATTTTACGTAAGGCACTGCTACGAACCATAGGTGTGTGAGGTGCTCGCTCGAAGGCCCCCGTGGAGGAGAAGTCAACAGAAATGTTCATAAATAATCATTAGCTAGCACTGGCACTACTGATTTGATTTTTACAGTGATCACTACACCATGGCAGATGATGGCGAGTTGGATAACTATATTATAATCTATCCTACTGCCAGTATGATGTTTTCTTGCTTGATGTGAATTGTATCGGTGTTTTAAAAGCCAATCTAGCTACTATAGCTAGCTATGTCAAGGGGATTTATTATGCTATTTACATTGTAGTTCATTGTTTTCCAGCAGCTAGGTCGGTTACTATTCATGTTATGCATGTAAATGATTAGCTAGTTATGTTGTGCTGTTATTCAATCAATTGTAGCTTTACTAGCTAACTATCTCACATAGCGACTGAATTGTTGTTGAGAGATTCAGCAAGGTAATGTAACACCTAACAAGTCGGGAGTTATTTTTGGGTCGCAGCTGCTGGAAATTCAATGTTTGGGGGAGGATAGAGTGTGTGTGAGCGTGAGAGATACAGTGAGAATCGAGATTGATGTGTGTGTGCACCATTGATAGTAAAATAATGTGCGTGCATGAGAGATCCTGTGCGCACTTGTCTGTGGTCAAAGGGCAGCTATAACAGTTTCTCCCACTGAGACAAGATACTACTGACTCAGCAGGTCAACCCAGGACACATGCGGTACCTCTGTTACTGTTGCTTTCCCTCTGAGACTGAGGTTGTAATGCCTCTCCCTCTCTCTGCTTTCCATTCTGCTGTTTTTCCACTCACTTTTTATTCTCCTCCTCTTTCTCTACTCCCTTTTTAGCCCCATTTATATGTCAATGTCTCCCTCTTGCTCTCTCTCTCTCAATTAAATGTCAATTTAAGGGCTTTATTGGCATGGGAAACATATGTTTACATTGCCAAAGCAAGTGAAATAAATAAATACTTAGTGAAATAAACAATAACATTACACTTATAAAAGTTCCAAAAGAATAAAGACATTTAAATGTCATATTATGTATATATACAGTTTTGTAATGATGTGCAAATAGTTAAAGTACAAAAGGGAAATAAATAAACATAAATATAGGTTGTATTTACAATGGTGTTTGTTCTTCACTAGTTGCCCCTTTCTTGTGGCAACAGGTCACAAATATTGCCCCTGTGATGGCACAGTGTGGTATTTCACCCAGTAGATATGAGAGTTTATCAAATTGGATTTGTTTTCTAATTATTTATGGATCTGTGTAATCTGAGGGAAATATGTGTCTCTAATATGGTCATACATTTGGCAGGAGGTTAGGAAGTGCAGCTCAGTTTACACCTCATTTTGTGGGCAGTGTGCACATAGCCTGTCTTCTCTTGAGAGCCAGGTCTGCCTACGGCAGCCTTTCTCAATAGCAAGGCTATGCTCACTGAGTCTGTACATAGTCAAAGATTTCCTTCATTTTGGGTCAGTCACAGTGGTCAGGTATTCTCTCTCTCCCCATGTTCCATGTAGACGTGCATTGGATGAGCTGTTGAAGGAAACCAATAGGGCTGGGTGCAAGCAGAAACCATGGGTCCAGCCGGCTGGTGAGTGGGATGTGTTAGCAAAGGATCTGGTAAAGGATCTGTTATGGGTGTTTGGCTTTCAATGCAGAATGTACTTGACTCTTGGCAAGGTGTTGACTGACCCGGACAGACCGGTGTCAAAGTTACTGGCTCATATCGAAGGCCTTGCTGGCTTTGCAGTGTTCATTTTGGTTCAACTGTCTTTCAGGATGAGGTGTCTGCTGCGCAGCACTAACAAGCGTTTCCTGCTCAACACCATTCCACAGCGCCGCCCTGCTGGCCACTCAGGAGAACAGACATCAAAGAGTAGGGGGCAGGACACCACCCAGAGACAATGGGGGACACAGGGACAAAGACAATCATAGAGACAGTCGAGAACTTTCTCTTTTGTGTCCATCTTTAAGACTAAGATAGCAACACAGGTCAAGACAGCTACAAAGACAGAAGGGACAGAGACAATGACAATGACAGAGACAGCCATAGAGACAAGAAACACCGACATAAAAGAGCCTCTGGTCACAAAAGAGACTTTGTCCCCAAAACACACAGTCCCCATCTTCTTCTAGACCAGGGTTTCCCAACCTCAGTCTTGGACCCCCCTAGACCAGGGTTTCCCAACCTCAGTCCTGGACCCCCCTAGACCAGGGTTTCCCAACCTCAGTCCTGGACCCCCCTAGACCAGGGTTTCCCAACCTCAGTCTTGGACCCCCCTAGACCAGGGTTTCCCAACCTCAGTCCTGGACCCCCCTAGACCAGGGTTTCCCAACCTCAGTCTTGGACCCCCCTAGACCAGGGTTTCCCAACCTCAGTCCTGGACCCCCCTAGACCAGGGTTTCCCAACCTCGGTCCTGGACCCCCCTAGACCAGGGTTTCCCAACCTCAGTCTTGGACCCCCCTAGACCAGGGTTTCCCAACCTCGGTCCTGGACCCCCCCTAGACCAGGGTTTCCCAACCTCGGTCCTGGACCCCCCTAGACCAGGGTTTCCCAACCTCGTTCCTGGACCCCCCTAGACCAGGGTTTCCCAACCTTGTTCCTGGAATCTTCTAGACCAGGGTTTCCCAACCTCGTTCCTAGACCCCCCTAGACCAGGGTTTCCCAACCTCGGTCCTGGACCCCCCTAGACCAGGGTTTCTCAACCTCGTTCCTGGACCCCCCTAGACCAGGGTTTCCCAACCTTGTTCCTGGAATCTTCTAGACCAGGGTTTCTCAACCTCGTTCCTGGACCCCCCTAGACCAGGGTTTCCCAACCTCGGTCCTGGACCCCCCTAGACCAGGGTTTCCCAACCTCGGTCCTGGACCCCCCTAGACCAGGGTTTCCCAACCTCGGTCCTGGACCCCCCTAGACCAGGGTTTCCCAACCTCGGTCCTGGACCCCCCTAGACCAGGGTTTCCCAACCTCAGTCCTGGACCCCCCTAGACCAGGGTTTCCCAACCTCGGTCCTGGACCCCCCTAGACCAGGGTTTCCCAACCTCAGTCCTGGACCCCCCTAGACCAGGGTTTCCCAACCTCAGTCTTGGACCCCCCTAGACCAGGGTTTCCCAACCTCAGTCTTGGACCCCCCTAGACCAGGGTTTCCCAACCTCAGTCCTGGACCCCCCTAGACCAGGGTTTCCCAACCTCAGTCCTGGACCCCCCTAGACCAGGGTTTCCCAACCTCAGTCCTGGACCCCCCTAGACCAGGGTTTCCCAACCTCAGTCCTGGACCCCCCTAGACCAGGGTTTCCCAACCTCAGTCCTGGACCCCCCCTAGACCAGGGTTTCCCAACCTCAGTCCTGGACCCCCCTAGACCAGGGTTTCCCAACCTCAGTCCTGGACCCCCCTAGACCAGGGTTTCCCAACCTTGTTCCTGGAATCTTCTAGACCAGGGTTTCCCAACCTCAGTCCTGGACCCCCCTAGACCAGGGTTTCCCAACCTCGTTCCTAGACCCCCCTAGACCAGGGTTTCCCAACCTCGGTCCTGGACCCCCCTAGACCAGGGTTTCTCAACCTCGTTCCTGGACCCCCCTAGACCAGGGTTTCCCAACCTCGGTCCTGGACCCCCCTAGACCAGGGTTTCCCAACCTCGGTCCTGGACCCCCCTAGACCAGGGTTTCCCAACCTCGTTCCTGGACCCCCCTAGACCAGGGTTTCCCAACCTCGGTCCTGGACCCCCCTAGACCAGGGTTTCCCAACCTCGGTCCTGGACCCCCCTGGGGGCATGTTTTGTTTTTTGCCCTAGCTGATTCAAATAACCAACTCCTCATCAAGCTTTAATGAATTGAATCAGCTGTGTAGTGCTAGGACAAAAACCAAAACGTGCACCCAGGGGGAGGCCCCAGGACCGAGTTTGGGAAACCCTGTTCTAGAGACCGCTCTCTCCACTGACAGTAGCTCCTCTTCCTCAGTCCACTCCAGGGCCAGCTCTCACTCCATAGGCCACACCTTCTATCAATCAAACCAGTGCAGCAGACCATGCTCATCTGTCAAGGACACGCCCAGTGGAAGGAGCCACGTGTGACATAACCTTGGCAGTGCTGTAACGGTGTTTCCCAGAGGAGGTTTCCCCCCCCCCCCCTCAAATACATAAATATCCCCATTGAATGACTGGAAAGAGACTGTGTTTGCTGTTGTAAGGTTGTGACAAGTATAACTAATTAAATTGTCTTTGTTTTACTGATCTTTTAACTAGGAGTGTCTTTCCTATTTCTATTACCAAACCCTTTACCCTGTCTTGCATTCAGCTCTGTTAATCCATTGTGAATCTCTCTGGTACAATCGGCAAACTGACATTAGTGACAGTATTAGAGCCTAGTCCTGAGTACAAGTTACTGGTAAAACCTTTTGAGATAATCAATCCAGATCGAGTAACTGAGTTCAGGTTACCGAAGTCATGCCTGCATATTCTACAGGGGTACCCAGGGTAGACTGGCTGAGGTTTGGTGTTTTCCATATCCCACAGATGTAATGTGCCTTATAATCCAGCACTTACAGTCCCAAGGGCCTTTGACCTTTTTTTTGCTTTTATGTCCCTTGCACTATGTATAGGGATAACAGTTTTCTGCCAACAGAGCGAACTGATTGGGTCTTATCATAGGTTATAACCATAGGGCTCAGGGAAGTTTGCCTGGTCAGGTTGGTAACCTACCTTGCTAAATATATTATTCTAGCGTTCAAATTTCTCTTCTCATGTTAATGGTTTTTAACTAAAATATAGTCTACACAATTAGTCCCACAAAATGAAATAAAGTATAAAATCCCATAATGTAGAAGGAGATTTTTTATATAACCCTTTCCATTGGACATGAACTTGATTTACCGTTTTTATTTCACTGTCTCTCATAGTTTGATTAATGGTGCTGTAATTTCTTCACTCAGAATAGATTTGATTTAATGTCGTTTGAATTCTTCTGTCGTTCCTCACAGTTGGTCGTGTTTACATAAGGCTGTCGCCACTGGGTATGCGCTTTTTATCGTGTCTCCCTCTTCTGGATATACCCGCTTTATCAGTCTGTTTGTTAAATAAATCATATCTGCTGTTTCCGTGACACTCCTCGGGTTCTGTAAAACCAGTTTTTTTCTTGAATCCAATATCCAAAATATGTTAATTCAATAATTAGCTGTTGATAGTGATGATAATAGGCTAATAACAGTAATATTATTCGTATTAGGCCATCGTTATTTTATATAGATGTTTTATTTAAACAGGCAAGTCAGTTAAGAACAAATGGTCGTGTTTACATTTACAGCATACAGCGGCCAAATTGTGCGCCGCCCAATCACTGCCGGTTGTGATACAGCCTGGAATCGAACCAGGGTGTCTGTAGTGACGCCTCAAGCACTGAGATGCAGTGTCTTAGACCACTACGCCACTTGGGAGCCATAACTTCAATAGGCCTCATTTTAATTACCATCATTTTTTAGGCAACGTTAATAATTGTAATTGAATGTAATTTGGTTATTTTGGATTGTGATAATTTATACGATATGAAATATATTGTTGGCGCAATTTAATTTAATCTTGAATTAGTTCAATGTTGCTCTATAGGCGCTCCTGGGGTTAACCCAGGGGCTGAGACAACATCCGCATCAACCATCTCTCCCTACAGCACTAATTAATACGTTCCATCTGGTGTTTCTAGCAACCCTTGGGTCCATAGCCCGTGCTGCACTATATACGGCTATGGCCCCTCTCAATGGCCTACACAGCACTAACAATTATTGCGCTCCATATCAAGCCCTTAAAGGCTTTTTAATTGCAAACCTGTTTGTGAATCAGTGCATTTGGTTTCGTGCGTCCGCAAAGGGTTCAGCAACGCCGCATTACCTTTCACTTAAAACCATTACGCACATTTCAATGCCATAGATTGGGGGTCTAAATTGCATTTTACGCAGTCACGCTTCATAAACTCCGTCTCCAGTGTAGCGGGGATTAGATGCGGATTAACAGTTTCCTTCCTTTTTCAAACGACGAGCAAGTATAAACACCTTTAAGCGACATTACATGGACTGATTTGTATGGAATTGGTTTACTTGAAGTTTATAGCAGGTGCTGAGTGCCCCATTAAGATGCTGGTGTAAGTGCTCTTGAAGAACAGTGCTGCCATATTCGATTCTGTGTGTTTGACTGGCATTTGTTGTATTGGTTGGTTATTGATGGCCTGCAAGGTCATCTGAAATAAATGCTAGTGCTTTATAACATTACAGTTATAACATCGTAATAAATTGGACCTTTTAAGTCATGGGCCTTAAGGCCTTAACTGCTGCCTTGCCCTCAGTTGAGGTCCTGGAGAGACGCGTATTTCCACGCGCCACGCGCGCTAATTGAGTTCTGTTCCTCACTCCATGATAATTGGTTTACATCCTGGCTCTCCTCTTTACTTTACCACGAGGAGTGTTGTTTAATGGAGCGAGCACCTGTCTGCCTAATGACCAGCAAACACAGAGGGAAAGTGGCAGCGGGAGACACGAGCTCTGAGGCTGTTGGTTAATACCAGTAACCAGAGATCCGTTCAATTGTGTTAAATGAGCCATTTGGGATGGATTTTAAAAGTCGCAGGTTCGGAAACTTTTGACAGAACACTAAAAGGTATCCAACTAGGAGAGTGTTAAGTTAGGACGAGATCTTTGATCCCCTCACATTGTCAAGTTTCCAAGACAACCGCCTCCCAATCTGAGTTGTTTATCACCAGGGTCAGTCGATGCGAGTAGCCCTATAACATCTGGCTATCGATTTCCCCCTCTATCAATCGCATATTGATAAGAGAACTAGGTTCATATAGGCTACACTGAGTGTACAACATATTTGCCCTCCAGAACATCCTCAATTCATCGGGGCATGGACTCTACAAGGTGTAGAAAGCGTTCCACAGGGCTGCTGGCCCATGTTGACTCCAATGCTTCCCACAGTTGTGTAAAGTTGGCTGGATGTTCTTTGGGTGGTGGACCATTCTTGATACACACGGAAAATGTTGAGCGTGAAAAACCCAGCAGCGTTGCCGTTCTTGACACACTCAAACTGGTGCACCCTCTGAATGGCACATTTTCATTTGTAGTCTTACCCAGAGCGACTTACAGGAACAATAATGGTTAAGTGCCTTGTTCATGGGAACATCGACAGATTTTCCACCTAGTCAGCTCGGGGATTCGAACAAGCGACCGTTTGGTTACTTTAACCTGTCTCCTCCCCTTCATCTACACTGATTGAAGTGGATTTAAGAGGCGACATCAATAAGGGATTATAGCTTTCACCTGGATTCACCTGGTCAGTCTATGTCATGGAAAGAACAGGTGTTCCTAATATTTTGTACACTCAGTGTAACTGTTCAATGGCTGACATTGTTCGACGGCAGTGACATCCACATACAGGCACTGCACTCCCATCGTTTCTTCTTCTTTCCCACCAACAAAGCTAAAGCAAGCCGTGATGATGCTGACATTCTGAAGACACGTTCTGTTTGCGTTTCTCACCGTGATTGGTCTCGCAGGCCACAATCTCTCTGATAAGGTATTCGGTGGCATTAACCCCTGTCTGCGCGCAGAGATAGGACCCGCGGATTCCCCCGTTCATCTGTCCATCACTGCATTAGGACCACCCGGCGGCAGGTGGGTGTCAGATACCCGCGTCAAACAGTGCAGTGTTTGCCGAGGGCATTGATTTGTGCACGGTAAATTCTGTTCAATCATTATCGGACTGCGGGGCAGAGAATACAGACACAAATAGAAACTAAGTAGTGAACTTTTCCGTTTGTGTAAACAGTGAGACCAATGGCTTAGGTGCAACAGGGTCACATGGTGATGACACACCTGTCCATGGCCTATAGCGGCGCCAGGCGCACGAGCAGCACAGGTAGAGCAGAACACAAGGTTCCGCGCTGCGTAAGCTATAGGGCGCAGGTACGTGTGCACACACACCCGTTGGATAGCCCTGGCCCTCGGCAGTCATGAATCGAGAAGAGCACTACTATTCTCCCGCGCAGCTGTTCAAAGACTCCTGCGCCTACCAGAGACCACACAGCGAGGACTACAGCCACAGCCCTCCGCCCTGCCTCTACATGGGCCGGCAGGCTCAGTCCGTCTACTCCTCGCCCTCCATGGGAGGGCTAGACCAGGCGAGTCTCCCTGACATTGCTCCGTACAGTATTCCCATGCGAGAGGACCCGGGTGTGCCGCAGCTCCACCACCCCCAGGGGCCCCAGCAGACTCTCCAGCCAGGGGGTTACGAATACCCGGGGGGGTTGGCTCTGTGTGCCGATAGGAACAAATATCACCTGCCTTTCCCCTGGATGAAAACCACCAAGTCTCACGCGCACACCTGGAAGGGACAGTGGGCAGGTAACTCACTGCAGTCACCTTGGACATTTTCTCATAGTTATTATTACCGCCGTGCTGCAAAGAAAGGAATTAATCTATGGCCTATCAAGGAATCTTTACGCACACATTTATAGGAATATTGCAGACCTTTCCTTTATGGTATGCCTATCGAAAAGGATTCGTTTGAACACTTAGTTTCAACACATTATTTTATACTGTACAAATATTAGACAAGTACATCTAAATACAATATTTCAACCAAAGTATTTCCTCAATAGTTAAAAATGGAACATTCAGGAGTTTTATTTTGCCAATAGCAAGGGAGTGATTGTTATGTATAGAGAATTCATCAAAAATTACACTGAACATTAAGTATAATTCAAAAGCTATTTGGCCTAACTCTCGCATTCATTATACCATATTGCTGCTTTGTGTGTAGCCTAGCTATGCCACTGCTGTGAATATAGGCCTTAGGAATGACCAAACGTTAGTCGGCATAAATGTTCAGTTAGTTTGAATATACCGAGGCTTTTGTGCACGTATAAGGACTTAAATCACATCATGATGTCTACAATATACAGTATGTCGTGGGTGGGTGTCAATTTTCCTTGTCAATCAATCTGTAAAGGACCTGTGTTCCCCTTATATAAACCACAATGTTTTTGTATGCCTCTGAAGGTGTGCCTCCTGTCTCATGTTCCAAGTTGCGATTTACTTCAAATATGTGAACATTTCAGTTGTGGCTATTTATTTGTTAATGATTTGCTAATGGCAGGTATGATCCATATAAGCCTTCGTGAAAAATGTTTCGTATTACAGATGAAAGTGTCTTACAATAACCTTAGTTATATCAATATGTTTTAATGTAAAATATATTAAAGGGTATATAATTAACGTGGAGTGTTTAGGGATAACAGAAGATAGTGAATCAACTCTTAGTCCTAAAAGTATTTTCTGTTGCGGCCATTTTAAATCAACTCGGTTCAGCGGGTCAATGGGAGCATTTAGGATTATTATTATTTTGGGGCTAAAATAATTCAACAAGTTTTCAAACCACTCACACAGCTTTTGCGTTGGTTTCAATGAAACGAAATATGAAAGTCATGTATGTTACTATGGATTGAATTTGTTAAATAAATTGAGGGTAACAACAAGTGGAAAAGTTGATAAGTCTCAAGCAGAATCGGTTCTTCTCTGCGTAGGCCTATAGACAATTATTCTCTCAACTCAACATTCATCAAAGATTATCTAAACCATATTGTTTCTAAGCCTATTATTAAGACAATTATGATAGAAATGTGTTAATTATTATAACCTCATTAGGCGATATGTGTTTTTATTGTTTATTATTTAAGAAAATCATGTAACTTTACAAGCGATTAACTTTTTCTTATCTAATTTCGATAAAAGTTTATTTCAGTGAAAATATTTTCTTCAACGGACAAACGCAACCACTGCAAGAATGAACCAACTCTAAATCTATGAAGCAGATCAAGTATTGAATAGAATAGATTTGAATTGTTTATTTTTAAATCAACGACTCCCTTCACCAATATATCTGAACGAAAGTTTAACAAGTGAGCTATAGTTTCAGAATTCAAAACACAAATGAATTGTAGTGGTAACAGTGGGGAAGTATAAGGGTATACCTTCATCATGTAGGTCTATACCTACACTTGAAATAAAAGTGATTGATTGAAATAAACTTTTCACGGACTGTCTCTAAATTGCCTTGCTGATCCGGGCTGATCCTAATGAACCCTTAAAGTTAGTGAAACCTTTTCAGGTGAAATTGGTGTTAAATATAGACTAGATATATAATATAGTACTAGAGATTACACGCATTATAAACGATATTCAACTATTGTTGGTTTTCGTTGTAGGTTTTCGTCAACTGACTCAGTCATAAAAATGTAGCTATAGACCTATTCTTTCTTTTTAGTATTTAATAGTAATTTTCAAACCAATTTATTGATCCATTTGTGAGTGTTTGTGATAAATGTGCAGTTATGTAAAATTCAATGTGCTGTGGTGGCCCAAGTAGATTTAAGAGTGATTTGTTTCATTTCAGGGCTTTGTTCTTCACAGAATATATGATGCCTCACATAGAAACTTTCCGTCTATGTTCAGTATAGTATATCTGTTACTAAAGCTGGACCGGCATCTGTGAGAGTTGGCCTGTGACGTACATGGTGTACTGTTTGTTTCAGATATCATCAGTTACCCAATAGAGTTGTTTCTATACAGTCTTTGGTGATCAGTGTGTGAGCTGACTGTGTTCAGCCAATGTGCTGCTGTGTGTGTTTCAGAAAGGTACACCAGAGTTGTAAATGGTGAGTCATTACCAATTGCACCTAGATTGAGGCTTTACTGGGACTTTGACTGTGGCAGGATACAATGTTTAGTTCATCGTGAGTGCCACAAAATTGGATACACCATTCTACCCCTCCCCTTTACCTTTCTCTCTCTCACCCTGTCGCCCCCCCCCCCCCCTCCTCCTCAGGCCCCTACATGGTGGAGGCGGAGGAGAACAAGCGGACCAGGACGGCCTACACGCGAGCCCAGCTCCTGGAGCTGGAGAAGGAGTTCCTGTTCAACAAGTACATCAGCAGGCCGCGGCGTGTCGAGCTGGCCCTCACCCTCAGCCTCACAGAGAGACACATCAAGATCTGGTTCCAGAACCGACGGATGAAGTGGAAGAAGGAGGAGGACAAGAAGAGAGTGAGGGGGATCGACCCCGAGCAGGACTCGTCCATTACGTCAGGAGACTTGAAGGATGAGGCTGGGGTGGGAGTCGTGGGGGCAGGACATCCCACCACCACGACACCCCCCTCACCCTTACACGCCCACTCCATGTCAGGTTCTAGAGACTCGGCCTAGCAGGGCTGATATGGATGGATGAAAACTGGACAGACACTGAGGAAAGGGGACGCTCTTAGGCTGCGTTAACACAGGCAGCCGAATTCTGATATTGTTTCACTAATTGGTCTTTTGATCAATCAGATCAGCTCTGAAAAAGAGCTGACGTGAAAAGATCTCATGTGATTGGTCAAAAGACCAATTAGTGGAAAAAAGATCAGAATTCGGCTGCCTGTGTTAACGCAGCCTCATTCAAACAGACTCGGTTGGTATTATTCATGTACATTATCGGCGGTGACAGATTGAAGAGAGGTGAAAGGCGAGGACTGCAGGTTCATTGTCTGCGATATCATTCTGCGACTGAACTCTAACCTCATGTTGTCGTGCTGAGGACATGCGGGTCATGCACTGATGATGACAGTTGGCATTGGACATACGTGTACAGACCCACTGCTCTGGTCTGCAGCCTCTCGTTGCGTTGTCAGAAGAGGGCAGCACCCAGTGCCTGGAGAGACAGTTGTGATACAGACCACACAACTCTGTTGAGAGTGACGTCGGGCATCTAGCCTACTTTGATTGCTTTACTAAAATCAATGCACTTCAGATACCTTCTCTGAAAATGTTAGCAGTGTACAACCAAGTTTCATTTATGTATGTAAATATATGCAGTCTATGCACGGGACATGATTCTGTCAATATTGACAATACTGATGCATTTTCTGATAAATTGGTATATGACAAAAAATGAGTCAATCACACCAATTATATAGCCTATTTATGTACTTAATGTTATCACATCGTTGATGTCTTAATGATAGGCACTGTGAATAATGTACTGTATTTTGAATTCTTTATTAAGCTATAAAGTTCAAGTTTGAAATCAGAATAAAGTCAAATGAAACATGTCCAGTTATTTAATTACTTGGCACATTGTACAATTACGCCTTTACGCACAACAATAATGCTGACATTATTATCCACTATTCAAGCACATTCAACACAGCAGGCAGACCACACGAAACCGTAAGTCATCACGTCAGTCAGCCGTGGGGCTTGTTTGACATTGCAGCCGACAGAGCAGGCGACTGACGACTGACTGATCTACAAGCCAGTGGCGGTTCTAGACCATTTCAACTGGGGGGGGCCAAGCTGGGGCCAGTTGTACTGTTAGAGGGGCCAGTTACATTAGACGTTATTGTTGTCATATCGTTTTCTTCACTGCATTGCAGGCATTAGCAGGCAAAATACCATGTCCATAATCATTATCGTTGCCACTGTCTAATAACGGATGTAAAAAAAGAAAGATAGCAAAAATTTGTTATGTAAAAATTATTTCATACTCCATATTTAGGAGGGCCACAAGGGGTCCAAAATTGTTGTCACAGGGGCACTGCCCCTCCTCCCCCCTCCCAGAACCGCTAGTGCTACAAATCACCTTGCATCATAAATAACGACTAATTATTTTTGTAGTCAATCACAATTTACCAGTGGTGTAAAGTACTTAAGTAAAAATACTTAAAAGTTTTACTTAAGTTGTTTTTGGGGTATCTGTGCTGTAATTTACTATGTATATGTTTCACAACTTTTACTCTTACTTCACTACATTCCTAATGAAAATGATGTATTTACTAAGTCATATATTTTACCTGACACCCAAAAGTACTCGTTACATTTGGAATGCTCAACAGGACAGGAAAATGGTTCAATTCACACACTTATCAAAACAACATCCTGGTCATCCCTACTGCCTCTGATCTGGCAGACTCACTAAACACAAATGTTTCATTTGTAAAGTATGTCTGAGTGTTGGAGTGTGCCGCTGACTATCCGCAAACAAAATACTTTTTTTTTTTATCGTGCCAGCTGGCTTGCCTAATATGAGGAATTTGAAAGTATTTATACTTTTCATACATAAGGATATTTTAGCAATTACATTTACTTTTGATACTTCAATGTATTTCAAACGAAATACTTTTACTCAATTAGTATTTTAATGAGTGACTTTCACTTACATTTACATTTACGTCATTTAGCAGACGCTCTTATCCAGAGCGACTTACAAATTTGAGAAATGTTCTATTAAGGCATCTTTACTTTTATTCAAGCATGACAATTGGATAATGTTTCCACCACTGCAATTGACCTATGATACGTTACAGTTTTGGTGTTCTCAAATACGGCCATAGTTTGTTGGGTATGTCGGGGACTAGGGGCACCTGTAAACGGACATGACAGATCTTCTTCACTTCATCGATGGCAGCCGTTCCCGGATCGCTCCTCTAGCTACCGTAGGATGGTCGTCTTGTTGTTAATCCGCGTGCATATCACGAAGGGGATCCTAAATGGTCCTTGTATTCCGTATTGACCCGGGCCATGCGTCAAATGAAATAGTTTATACTGGCCTCCAGATCAGCAAAGGGCGCGGGACCATACCGCGGTCCGTATGATTGGAGATTTCTCCACCACAGTACCGAAAACATTCACAAAGTCGTCGTAAGGAAGATCATTCACTGATCCGATGTCCATGTTAAACTCTGCTATCTCGTCTGCACAGACTCACCAACAGCAGCCCCAAAACGGACCTTTGGACAGGTCAACAGAAAAGCCCATTGTGCAATTACTGTAGGGTTAATGAACTCATCGACAACAAGGCGCTTTGGAACCACTCATGCCTTTTTACGCACAGCTTTGTAGCCTTACTAGCCTAGAATGCAACCTAGGCCTGTTTGTTGTATTTCAAAATGTTTGAATGGAGATAAAGTGGTATTTGACAGCTTTTAATTTGATGCAAGCAAGGTGAATGACACTATTGACATTCAGGACACCTGCAGGAGTCGCTCTGGCGACAAATGTAGCTCTCGTGCCACCTGTCGTGCATTTTGTGCCGTTATTTTCCCCCGCCTTCGAATATAATACACCACTATTTGTTACCGATAGACCTAAAATCCACAAAAAACAGGGATCATTTTAAATACTTTATTTCAAATGTAAGAATAATTTCGAGAACTCAAATGGACAAACATGAAGATAAAGTAAGCAACTTCACACGGAAAAAACACTGACAGAATAATCCAGCAGTCCCCGGAACCTGGCTCTAAATTAAAATAGCTGAAATAACTCTTATCCAAAAGCAGTAAAAATACGACTAATATTGCGTTAGTTTCACACAGTAAATTCAATATAATGTGTGCAAGAAGAGGTTATCTCAGCCCAACACTTGGTAGTAAAATGTATTAAATGCTACATTCATTACTATGTTTCAATGTAAAATATTTATTTATCAATTTCTACAGTGAAAGAGCGAGCATTTGATACAAACACTTTAATTGACATATTCATTGTTAAACATATTTGGAAAAAGCAAGTATTCAGTGCATTTAAAATCCACAGCAATATATAAATATAGACTGCCAGTGCCACAATATAATGTGAGATCTTAAACAGAGTATGTCAGGGTTGGGTAGATTACTTTCAAAATGTAATCTGTTACAGTTACCTCTCCAAAATTGTAGTCAGTAGCGTAACTTGTGGATTACCCAAACTCATTAACGTAATCTGATTACATTCAGTTACTTTTAGATTACTTTCCCCTTAAGAGGCATTAGAAAAATACAAAAATGTATGTTACCAATTTAATAACATCTATTGCAGTATAAATCAATGTTAAAGTTTACGTAGCTGGCCATACATGGATGTTCAATTTCACTTTATGTGTTGGTTATGCAGTCTTCTTCTAACCCATCACTTTCTACTACATATAATAATATGATTAAATGATATATTTACATTAATATATAGAATTTATAAAATGGATGCAGCAACTACAGATTGCCCTTTAAGTCTATCAAAAGTGTGTGAGTTTGAGCATGTATCCATTAGGTCTATGGATGTATTGTTTTATCAGCATGAATTAGATTGAGTAATAAAAACCCTACTTTTATTCCATAGGCTGGGATCCTCACTATGCAGCTGTTGCAAGAGCACATTTTTCACTGGCTGTCCACTGGTTTCAAAAACAATGATTGATAGGCAGCTTAAACTTCTTGAACTTCCATTATTGGGTTCAAAAATACATTTAGATTTGTGAACAGCCATCCACAACAACCACAATCCGTAAAGCACAAATAGCTAAACGAGAGAGCAACAGTGTGATCCACATCAATGCGCTATGTGTATATCAATAATAAGTGATATCGGTATCGCCGTAGACTACACCACTGATGTCATCCTTACCTCCAAGTGTTTATTCAAGTTGGATAATCTTTGGATGCCGACAGCAGTCGTACCATTGGAAGACATAGCTTGGACTGTAGCCTACAAAAGCCAATTCTTGCTCTTTTCCCTCGATCCATCAAACACATTTTGTGTGTCATCATAGTGGTCTCTGACTTGTGGTCAGACTCGCTCAGGTGAAAGAAACATAAACTTGCGCCTTTTTTCAATGCTGATTTGAATGTCATTGAGAAAACATCCTTTCTGAATTTAAAAGTAATCCTCAAAGTAATCATCTAGTTTTTCAAAACAATATGTAATCCGATTACAATATATTTGCTGTTTGTAACGATCGTCGTGCAGGAAGGAAGAAGTGGACCAAGGCGCAGCTGGGAGCGAACTCATGTTATTTATTACAGACTGAAATAACACGGTCAAAACAGAGAATAAACGTATCGCTACTGCTCCAACAAAAAGAGACAACAACCCACAAACATCGTGGGGGGAAAAGGAACTTAAATATGATTCCCCAATCAGAGGCAACTAGTGACAGCTGTCTCTGATTGGGAATCGACAGAACCCAACATAGAAATACGCCCCAAAGCAAGGCTATACCAAAAACATAGAAAATAAACTATAGAAATGCCACACCCTGACCAAAATAGAAGAGTTCACCTGGTCAGGGCGTGACACTGTTACGGATAGCAGTTACCATTTTTTGTAATCCCTTACATGTAATCCATTACTCCCCAACCCTGAATATATTGTATGGAATAGAATAATTAGAAGGATAGATTGGCCCCTGCACTCACTGATATGGTTACAGAGGTGTATCATCATCAGCCTCCATGGCATCCATGTCAGAGGGTGTTGTTTTGGTTGTAGGGGCCTCTCCAGTGGAATGAATCTTGCTGTGTTGGTTCTGTGACTGTGTCAAAAGAACCTCCTTTTCTTTGGCCAAGGCAGAGAGGTCAGAATTCACTGGTGCATTCTGGTATAAGGAGTCATTGGAGCTCTTGTCCAGGATGTTACAGTAGAGCTAAGACAGAAAAGGGGCATAGTAAGAAATGACAAGAAATCATGATTCTAATGGAATGCTGTGCGCTAGCCAGTTGTAAAGTTTGATACGTCTACATTGAGGCTTGTTGTGTTGTTTGAATCTCACCTTCTCCTCAATGTCGGCCAGTTGGTCGCCCATAAAGGCCACCAGCTTGGCGAAGTGAGGGCGGTCCCGAGGCTCCAGTGCCCAGCACTTGCACATCATCTTATACCTGTGGGAGAGAGGGAGGAAAAGGGGGATGAAGCCTCCTTTACAGTTCATATATTTGATTGTAATTAAATGTGTATGATGTATAGATGTAGGTGCAGAGCGTTTGTGGATACTTACACAGATTCACTGGCATAGTACGGCTTCTCCATCTTAAAACCTCTCTCTATCATCACATAGAAGTTGTTGTCCACCTTTATCCCCAGGTAGGGGGTCAAACCTTAAAGGGAGAGGGAGAGGGGGAGGGAGAGGGAGATAGAGGGAGAGAGAAAGGGGTAGGGAGAGAGAGGGAGAGAGAGAGGGAGAGGGAGGGAGGAAGAGAGCAAATCACATATAATAAAGATGCAGGGAATACATCTTTAATAAGTGCGTACAGTATGTATGTTTTTGAAGCCCCCCCATCCTAAACATACCCCTGGCGGCCCCACCTCATCCCCAAACTCGGTCAACACACAATATAAAGGACAAAAACTAAATAAAATAATGACAATACATTTTTTTTTTTTAAAGAGTAGGTATGTTTATGTAGCTACCCAGAGAGAAGACCTCCCACAGCAGGATACCATAGGCCCAGACATCGCTCTGCATGGTGTATATCCCCTGGAAGATACTCTCTGGAGCCATCCACTTCACTGGCAGACGCACCTGCGACACAAGACATCAGACACACTGACACTGCATGCCTAGAACAGAGCTGTTGTCACTGGCAACAGAGCATCTGTAGAATACAGACAAACACTCCCTCCTGTGTATAGTACCTACATTTCCTCTCACTACGTAGTTGGAGTCGTTGTGGATATCCCGGGCCAGTCCAAAGTCTCCGATCTTTACTAGTCCACCCTGAGACACCAACACGTTCCTGGCCGCAAGGTCCCGATGGATACACTGGACACAGAAACACACCCAGATAGAGAGAGTGTGTAGGGAGTAATGATGTAGGGAATAGGGAGCATTACATGTATGAGGGGACATGGTGAAGTGAATATGGTGCAGTATGCAGTGTGCAGTGTTGTCAATCCACGTACGTGCTTAGAGGACAGGAAGTCCATGCCTTTGGCCACCTGGTAGGAAAAGCTGAGCAGGTCGTCATAGGTCAGTGCCTCCTCCTCCTCCTCCTGCTTCTCATAGATCCCTGGACCTGTGGATCAGCATGGATCAGCTGGGGTCAACGGGATCTACTGGCAAACAGTGAAGAGATCCTACCGACGTATTTAACCGTGCTGCTTTATACATTAGCATGCCTATTTCTTCATGTGTTTGTGTCTACACCACAATGACCATCAGAGGTGTCCATGGGAGAGGAGTTGAGGCTGAGGAGGGCGATGCTCTCTTGCCCTCCAGTGGAGCTCCTCTTGGGCAGGTTGTGGTAAAGGCTGCTGAAGCGGTCCCTGGTGAAGGCCTCGGTCAGAGACTTGTGGTACAGTTCTCTGTTGTTCTTCAGGTAGTTCAGCAGGTCCCCATTACGGCAGTACTGGAAGATCAGGTACGTTGGCCCTGTCAAAGTCACACAGTCACAGAGTCAGATACACACATTCACAGTCACACACAGTCACAGAGTCAGATACACACATTCACAGTCACACACAGGAACTTAGAGACAGTCCTAAATACACATGTACTCGTTTCAGTACAATCTCTAAAGACATGTTCTTGGCATTTACATGTTGTAGTTATTCCTGCGTTATTTCTGCTAGATGCTGGATTCTGAGCCTGTCTGTGATTGGCTGTCGTACCTGAGCCAGTGCACGCCCCCAGCAGGTTGACGATGTTTGCATGCTGTCCGATGTGAGTCAGCATCTTCAGCTCTGACATCAGAGCCTCTTTCTCCACTGTTTCATGCTCTTCTGCATGGGCAAACATCAAGACTCAACAACGACCTGAGTGACTTCACTGGTGCAGGGTATGTTAAATAGTATGTCTTCAGCAAACACCAACACTTAGCCAGCAGTGTAAAACATCCCACAGGTAAAACCCTGTACCTTTCAGCATCTTGACAGCCACCTGCAGGGAGACCCCTGGCTTGCTGATGCCGTGGGCTGTAGCCTGAAGCACCATGCCAAAAGCACCAGAGCCCAGCTCCTTCCCTGGGGAGAAAGACCACAACAACACAGGGTTGGTGGGAATACTATTGGTGATGCTGGAGACTAGAGATTCCCAAGTAGATGGGCCAGGCTACGTCATTCCACTGGTACGTCTCCCCCAGTCTTACCCAGCTCCAGGTTCTCTCTGGGGAACTCCCATTTCTGGTCGTACTGGAAGTCTTTGAAGTTGATGTAGATGTAGTCGTTGTCATTAGACCCCGTCATCTGAATCACCTGCAGCTGGCTCTGGTACTGGGGTTTCTACACACAACATATCAGGAGGGTGTGTGAGAATGTTTGAGTGTGGTGAGCAAGTCTGTCTGTGTGTCTGTCTGTGTACCTTGTTCCTGAGGAAGTAGAGCAGTGCCACGATGACCAGCATCAATGTCAGGAACAGAACCAGACTGGACACACTCAGGAGTTGAGAGGAGTTGGAGGCTGATGGAACACACACATCAACAGATAGAACCAATGTCTGACAACAGCCATGACAACACTGTGACCAATTCTGTTCCACACTGGAGCTACGATGACAACCATTATAAAAATACTTCAAGCTGTACATGATTTTCTGAGGACTTATTTTTCCTGACTGACCACTTACGTTGTTTGAACGTACGCTGCTGCGGAAAGACCATTCCTGCATTGAACAGTGGCTCGCTGCAGTGTGACTGTGAGTGGGCAGAGTTTGCAATGCAGCACTTGACAAACTGGTTCCCCACCTCGACCCTGTCCAGAGAGCTGAGGACCTTCTTATGGCAGAACTGGTCTGAGTCACAGAGCTCTGGGGGAGGGGCAGGGATCTCCTTCCAGGCTGCAGACTCTGACTGGCAGCTACGGGGGGGGGGGGGGGGGGGGGGGGGTTAACACACACACACACACACAGGTAAACACGTAGGGTTGGTTTCCCAGACACAGATTAAGCCTATTCCTGGACTAAACAGCACGATCAATGGAGAATTTCCATTGGAAATGATCTTAAGTTTGTGTCAGGGAAACATCCCCATAAAGTTGCTTCAGGTTTAAGTAGGCATGGGCAATGGTATGGAAAATCGATATCAGTTGCATTTGTTTTAACCAATTTCGATATCATATCGTTTTTAATGAATAACATTGCACTGGCTTTGTGCAGTTCAGACAACTTTTTTCTGATTGCCCATTGGGCAATGGGAACCCTGTTGATGGCCCATCAGCAGCCATTTAAGTAGGCTATGCTAAATTGCGAGTCTGTAAGAGTGTTGCAGCAAAATCCTGTATTTTCTTTTTCATAATAGTGTAAGTTAACAAAAGGAAGCGTGGCCACCCAAAAGAAACCTGGCGAAAGGCCGTGGAGAAAGAGATGAAGGACAGTGGCCTATCAAGGAAAACCATCCCCAAAAAGGTCCTATAATGAGGGGTGTGTTTTGTTTGGGTTTTGTGGGAAGTTGTTCTTTGCATAGCTGTGTGTTGCCTGCAAGACTGTTTGTCGTCTGTTCATTGTGTTCGTGTTTTATTTTGTAGAATAAACATGAGCATTCACGTACCCGCTGCGCCTTGGTCCCTTCACTACGACGGCCGGTACATAGGAATTAATAATGCAAACATTTATTTTTAAGAACGTTGTTTCTTAATGTTCTCTGAACGTCCTGAGAACATTACTTTAAATAGAACCATGACATTGACACCTAAGAAAAATATGGTTCTCAGAACGAATCCTGGATTCCCAGAACTTTGTAGGATGGTTGTATGCAAAATAACCATAGGACTAGGACAACCACACTCTCACCAAGCTCTAAGAAACATATGGTTCTCAGAACATTAGGTGTTATCTGGGTAGGTTAACAGGAACAATAACCAATATCAAGATATGCCTTGCTCATATCGATATGAAATGATATCAATATCATATCGATTTATCAATATTGGTGCCCACCACTAGTGTTAAGATATATAGCTGAATCCTAACACGAGAAACTCTGGCCTAAATCTAGAGGTACCTGTCATTGGACAGAGAGCAGAACCTCCAGGTGAGGTTGAATGGGAGGGGGCTGTTGGTCTTACAGGTGATGTAGTCTTCTTCCTGGAAGAGACTGGGGGTGGGCGTACCTGAGAGACAGAGGAGGAGGACAGGTGAGGACAGGTGTCTTACTGAGGTGTCATGCACACAATCACAAGTCTTATCTGACTGGGGAGTCGGCTGTCACTCACTTGCCACACACAGAGAGAGGGTCTTTGTGAGGTTCAGCACCCCAGTCTCCAGGTGTAACTGGTACTCTCCTGGCTCAGGGTTACATAGCTCCAGAGTCCTGGGGGGGGGGGGGGGGGGGGAAGAACCATATGGAATCGTGTGAAACCTTATTGAACCAAACTTAACCTCATCAAATCTTGTAGATGCAGTAGACCTTTAGTAAAGCTTTATAAAACTGCAACAGAAACACAGAACCAAATAGAACATGGATATGGCAGTATGTCCTGGATTAAATGAAGTCTCAGGAAGCCCATACAGAGACCACCAGCCTTACTCTACCTGTTCTTCCACAGCCGTGTGGGTTCAGGGCACTGGGTCTGTACACCACCCGGGCCCAGCCAATGGCAGCGTAGGAGAGGGTGTGAGGAAACCAGGGCCCGCAGACAGAACCCTGGCCTCTCCTGGGCTGAGATGGTACTGCTCTCATTCAGCTGGTCGATGGAAATGAAGCCCTTCTCTGAGGACACACAACACCAGAAATCACATGGAAATCACTTGGAAATCATCATTTGGGGGGAAAAAACAGGTAGGGGGTGGTGGTACGGAGAGAAGCAGGACAGAAAGAAAGTGTCTGACAGATGAGTAAAGACCAAGTAAAGATAGACATTTAAAATAAAGTCAAGGGAATGTTTGAAAGGAAAGAAAAGGTAAAAAGAGAAGGATTCAGTGTTGTTGCCTGTTGTACTGACCCAGGACCCGGATGTGGATGGACTTGAACTTGTTCTTGTTGCTATGGCAGGTGTAGATGCCACTGTGGTTCACTCTCACCGACGCACAGAACAGGTAGGTCACATCTATTCCTTTATAGGATAGTTTATATATGGACACCTGGAGGAAAAGACGATATACTGCATTACCTGAAATACAGTGAACAAGTCTTGGAGGGGAAAGTGAAATGGTTCTGATCATATGCTTTCAACAATGGGAATAAAAGGTTCATGAATGAGTGATAACACTTACCTGTTCCTGTATATCAGTCTGCCACTTTGTGGTGCTGTTCTCTCTCTCCCTACAGCGCAGCAGCAGGGGCTGACCCGGGCTCAGAGTGATCTCTGGAGCTTCATTATCATCATCCACACTACGGCTGCGGTCCAAGTCTGAGACACACACAGGAAGCCAACAGATCACACATCAGTCAGTATTCAACTGACTGAGTGCCTTTAGTTCCATTTCGTTTTTTGGGGCATTGTGTTTACACTTTTACAATAATACTAACCATAGTCATAAAGCTGAGAACACTCTTCTCCTTTGGAGTTACTAGCACAGCACATAACTGTTGTCTTGTAGTATGGTTTACTTCCCACTGTGTTGTTGGACCTCTCGGAGTCCTTAGATGTCTCATTCCCATGACTACATTGTCTGTGGGACAGGAGGAGAAATTAAAGTATGTAGCCATCCTTGGAGAGGTCCTACATATGAAACTCAAGTCAAAACTCAAGTCAAAACCCTGAAGACACTCTTTAAGATTCTATATTATGTTCACCAAAGTTTACCCAGTCTTGTCAAGGTTATTGAACCATGTGATTTCTGGCTTGGGATTTCCCTCTGAAGAACACTGGAAGTTAGGTAGAAAGCCTCTTCTCCCAGGGATGTATTTCAGATGTGGCTTTGAGGGACGTCCTGAAGGTAACCAATGGGAGAATGAACTACAGCTAGGATTTCAATGTTGTTCAGAATCATGATGATGGTATTGACGTTATATGACTTTAATGTGGTGCAGATCAGAATCTGATATCACATTAGTGGTTTAGAAAAGGTCTGTCACTCACTCAGTGGAGGCCCAACAAGTAGAGAGAGTGTCAGGGAGGAGATGATGCCACAATTCACACAGCCGAAGGTGTACTCTCCAGAATCACTCACAGACGTCTGTGGTATGGCCATAGAATAGCCCCCTCTGTTGGCAGGATAAATAATTACAGATGAATTCAGCAGGGATGCAAAAGTACACAGAACCCGCAATAATGATACAATGGCCTTGAGGCGCCAGGTAACGCAACAAAGACAAACACACCCACACCTACACCTACACACACACCTACCTTATTGGGTCAGGTCCACGGCTCCAGCTGCAGACAGGGTCTCCTGGGAGGCTCTGCATGGTGACATGAAGGCTCTGCCCAGCAGGGACCTCTAGTCTGGTAGGACCAGAACCATTCAGATGGGCTTCAGACAGAGTACACCACACCCCCTGGAACAACATGTCACCAGGTCAGGGAGAGAGAGTAAGTGAGGATGATCATCTGTAAATTGGCATGGCTTTTGAAGTGAATAGAGATCACTATTCAGAATATTCAGAAAGCTGTTTGAACACAAATGTCAGACTTTCATCAAACTTTGTTTTACATTTGGAAAGTATGAGAAGCCTGGCGAGAATGTACATTTCTTGACTTTCTATTAAAATAGCAGTTCTGCTTTTGTTCTCTGAGTCAAGGTCGCATTTAGAGGACTGCATCTATAAGCATGTGTTTTGATGCCTTTTTAGACAGTGTATGACAGGAACACATAGGATAGTAGGTGTGGCGCACAGGAGGTTGTTGGCAGCTTAAACGGGGAGAACGGGCTTGTGGTAATGATTGGAGCGAATGGTATTAAATACATCAAACACATGGTTTCCGGGTTCCATTCCATTGTCACCGTTCCAGACATTATTATGAGCCGTTCTCCCCTCAGCAGCCTCCTGTGCTGTGATGCTATTTCACCATCACTAACTGTGAGTTTCCACCCTCTTATTTTAAGCCTTGTTATTCCATTTACCTTGTTGAAGTCAGAGCAGAAATACATCTGCTTTTAGAGTTATGTTAGGGCTGCAGAATTTCACTTTTATTATCCTTCAAAATATATGATCAGAGCAATCCTGTATCCTTCTGCAATGCAATATGAAGTGACATTAGGCCACACAGCCCACCATTAGAAAAATCTCAACGATAAATGCACATGAGCTGACAAACCGGATTTACTGTTTGTGAGGATAATCTCAAAGTGTGACTCAGCCACAGACTACCAAACTTTTACTCTAATAAGTAATGAAACAGGAGCCGAAGCGGGGGACAGGCCACAGGTCTTTTCAAAATCCGATTGAACATTTAAGTTTACAGTAAGTGACCGGTCAGTTTGGTCAATTAATCCCACGAATGCACAGTTACGGTCAGTTTAGGCACCTACCGTCAGACTTGTGGTGACACATTGCACTCGAGGTGCGTCTCGCTGAAGCTGCAACTCGTCTCCGTCACAAAGAGCGCACAGCAACAGGAGCGCAGCTGGAAAAACAGAGAACCAGATCAACGAAAACCAAATTACTTTATAATATCTAATCAAGGCGTATATTCATCAATTTGTTGCAATGTTTTTCTTTCAGTTGAAGACCAAAAAAAATACATTATACACAGCAGATGGATGATATTGAGGAAGTTGGGACTATGGGAATGTATAAAATGCAGCATATAGTTTTGTGCAACATTTACATTTTAACAAATAATTAGCTAGAATAAATGTTTTTATTTTATTTTCAAATGTATTTGGGGAATAGTTCGACATGTATTGTTACTTTAGGGTTATCGAATAAAACAGTCGTTGAACAAGCTGATGAATAAGACAACCAAGAAGCTAAATAACAATGTAAATAGAGATAATACTATTCCATTGATTATTTGTGCTATAAAACACATTGTTGATGATCATTTTAATAACTCACCGATCACAACTCTCCTCTTTCCCTTCATTGGCATTGGTCTTCAACGTATGTAGCTTTGTCTCACAATGAGACAGTATCGGGAGCGAAGCTCCAAGAAGTTCTCTTTTAATTGTGACGTTTCATCTGATGTGCAGTTCTTTTTCAGAGTGTCTGCTCTGTGACTCTGGGTTCATGACGTTATCACATTTTAATGACTGGCCACACAACTGGGGATGGTTGGCTATTAAAACCTGGTCATGAACTAGTCTAAAGTTTATAGGCCTTAATGCAATTACAACCTACCAATTTTATGGAAATCTTTCTAATAACCCAACAGGCTACAATGACAGAGTAACTTTCTTGACAAAAAAAGGTTTAATGGAAAACCAGATGTTTTAGGCTTAGTTATAGGGAAACATGTCAATATGGCCTTCATTTTGACAATTCGTTGCAAAAGCGATATTTTGGTATTTTAGTAATAATAAATCTAGCTCCTTTTGCTCCTAGCGGTTCGACTCTACCATTGAAAACGTAATGTAGAATACCTCTGCATCATCTCAACTAAGCCTAAAACATCTGGTTTTCGATGAAACATTTTTTTGTCAAGAAAGTTACTCTTTAATGTTTGTCTATTTGGTATGAAATACATTGTGCTGCAGTGGAGGTTGCTGAAGGGAGGAAGGCTCATAATAATGTCTGGAGCGGAGCAAATGGAATGGCATCAAACACCTGGAAACCATGGAAACCATGTGTTTGATACCATTCCACTGATTCATCTTCAGTCATTACCACGAGCCAGTCCTCCAATTAAGGAGCCACCAACCTCCTGTGCTGTGCTGGTGGTACCACCTCATGGCTTACTATAAAAGTAGGTGACAGTGTGCCTTATTTGGCAATGGTCTTGGTAAGTGGAATGTGACAATATATTTAGCACGATGCTTCCTTGACTACAGATGTTATTCAAAAGGCAGTATGGCACATTTCCACATCTGACAAAATTCAACATTTTTGCTTACTGTTTCATACACATCTATGTGCTTTTACGAAGAAAAAACAAACATTTAGGCTATGATCTATGTGCTTTTACGAAGAAAAAACAAACATGTAGGCTATGAGGTGTATACATTTATATTCATAGCTACATCCATCATAACAAGAAATAGATGACAATGGTGGTCATCAGTGTTCACTCAAAAAAAAAGTTTGTCACTGACAAATTTCAGGTCTACTGAGCGCAAACTTGAATGTTGTCAAAATTCAGTGCAACTTCCCGCACCTGTTTACTGTGAACACTGCGGCTGTACCCGCTTTAAGTTAGTTTTAACAGTGGTAAACTAGGCTACTGTGGCTATTTGATAATGTAGGCCTACCAGAGTGGCCTACCATCAAAAACAATGGAGAAAATGCCTCCCATTATATTTAACATGGAAATAGCGGTTCTATAGTTCAGCCTACAGTAGCAGCCATACGGGGGCATACTGTCAATTATCTAAAATGACATTGGAGGCAGCTTATGGTTGAGAAATGAACATTCAATTCTCTGGTGGACCTCAAAACTTGAGACATCTGTATCATTGTGTTGTGTGACAAAACTGCACATTTTATTGTGCACCTGTCTAACGATCATGCTGTTTAATCAGTTTATTGATATGCCACACATGTCAAGTGAATGGATTATATTGGCAAAGGAGAAACGCTCACTAACAGGAATGTAAACACATTTGTGAACACATTTTTTGACAAATAAGCTTTTGGTGCGTATGGAACATTTCTGGGATATTTTATTTAAGCTCATGAAACATGGGGCCAACACTTTACATGTTACGTTCAGTATACTTTCATAGTTGCCAACGTAATACAAATCACGAGTAATCCAATGATTGATGAAATGTCAAGGGGATACTGTGCTGCTACAATATTACAGACCTAGCGAAATGTTAGCTTGCTACATCACAGAGGTGTAATATCAAACGGCACGTCCACTCATCTCAAGCACGACTGCAAAGCCTGTAACCATATGACTGGGTTTGGGTGACGACTTCTGTATTGGAAATCGTTGGTTTTGTCCACAGACCAAGAGCTACGAACTGAGTCGGTCCCTCAAAGCCGCTCCAAACGCAGCTGGCTTTTGCAGTAACGTTAAAAGCTTGCAAGCTTCCCATAATGCAATGCTAACTGGGGTCTATTCATTTCGGAAAACGTTTAAGAACCAAACGGACGCAAACAGAGCAAAATTAGAGTTTCTATTGGACACGTTCAGGTAGATCCCTCCCCGTTTCGTTTGCTTCCATTTTAAGAAACGTTTTGCAACTGAATCGGCGAAATGAATAAGCCACTTTATTTTTTTTTTAAGCGGAGTAGCTCGCCAGAGAGCAGAAAACAACAACAGCAGCGTGAACGAGGCTAAACAACGGGCTAGCTAGCTAGCTACATGAATAGCGACAACAGCGACCAGGATTTGTCAAACGCAATGCCCTTAGTTATCTTAATTATTTGTCTTCTAGTCGGATAATGTGAGTAATGTCATTTTAAGCTTGGACAAAACCTATTTGCTGTTGCATATCGCTTTGCATTGACATTACGAACCTTACTCGAGAGCAAGCTACCTAGCAATCGACGTCTCTCTATGTTTGAATATCTTCCGGCGGCAGCAGCGGTGTCATGAACAGTGGACTCCCAGCTTCAGCTGCTCCGCTCGGGGGTGTCGGAATACCCTGCGTCAAGGTGAAGTTCTGCCGATACTACGCAAAGGATAAGACTTGCTTTTATGGGGACGAGTGTCAGTTTTTGCATGAGGAGCCGTCCATGGCAAGCATGTCCCTTCACAGTGGAGCAAGCCCTGTCCCTTTATCCATGTCTGGAGGAGCCGTGACGTATCCGCTTAGTGCACCCCCGGCCTGCCCGGTTGGGGTACCGAACGTCCCCAAAAAGGGCGACTCTCTGGGGCCTGCAGGCACGGCTCTGGAGGGACAGATGTTAACCAGTGAGTATACTTCGTCTGTTTGTACCCGTCCTATACGACAGGGCCTAGCACAGCCTCATCGGTGGTTGTTGCTTTTTGGGCGTGTGAGGGGCTTTGTTAACATTGAGCCCGGGGATTCTTTGAGGCCTCTTTCCCCCCCAAAACAGCGTGGGTTAAACATGTTTTTCAAGCATAACTAATTAAAGTGTCTGAGCGCTAAGCTTTTCGTCCAGAGTTTGAGCTCCTTCAATAAATGCATTTAGTTAGCAATTTGAGTTTTTGTATTTGACAGCTACAAGAGATCAGTGGGCAAATTCAGACAATCATTGGCTAATGTAGCTAGCTAACGTTAGATGGCTATGGTTAGAAAAGTTCGTCTGGCGGAAGAAAAAAAAGTTAACGGCAAATTAACGTTTGCGCTCTTCTTGCAGTAGGTAACTACTATAGTTAGTAATGCGTGCATCTAACGTTAACTAGCAACGCTAGTTATTGTTGAATGGTTTTGGAAGCGAGGCATTTTATGATGCTTGTCTTCATGCTTAAGGTGACTAGCTAGCTTACATGCTAACCAAACATCTGCTGCAGTGAAGTCAATTTACTTAGTAACTAACTAGTTAGCATCATCACTTGCAAAATAATTCAACCACCACAGCTGTATTTTTTTTAACTCTGCACAATGCCACGTGTTCGGTTGCACACAAGTTGGGAAACTGGATAAAGTTGAAGTGTTTACATCTTCTCAAGAAGCGTGCTGATTGGCTACCCATCTGTAATTGTCCTGTAAATGAAGACAGTCTATGGCCTCATGACTACAACATTAGTTCATAGACACTTATGTGCATTACATGCATTTTGTGTCACACAGCCATTCAATTAACGAGACCCCTGCCACTCTTTAAGGGTGACGTGTGGCATATATTGTCTGACTCATAATGTTTTTCAAACATAGAATATGACGTTTACCAGGACCACCCAGACCCTGTGTAGTAGAAGCAGGCGGCTGATTCTGAACCCATTGTTTCTGTCCTCTCCAGTCCCTGGGATGGAGGGCGGGACCCTGAGCGATGCCAATCTGACCAACTCCTACTTCAGCAGCAGCTTCATCGGGGTCAACGGCTTCGGGAGCCCGGCAGAGTCTAAATACTCTATCATGCAGGTATGACCAGCCTCAGAATCCCACTAAACACTACTGACCCGACAGATACCTACTTTTGTTTCAAAGTGACTTTGAGATTCTTGTTAGTTTTATATATATGTATGTGTATTTATGATTTGTCATTCTACTCAAGTGTTCAGGTACCAGCTTTAGATCTGCAGTAGGGTCAAATACTAAATAATAGTGCTATTTGGCTGATGTGGTAGAGGTGAACTTATTCTTGTATGTTTATCAGAAAGTCTGGTTCAGTACTGGTCTAAAGACGGTGATCTGTGCTATCAGGGATCCTTGGGACGTCCCTAGCCTAATGAAGTTGACATTTTAAAATGGTTTAGGGTAGGGACGTCTGAGTAGGGTTTGGCCGATTTTATGATTAAATCGAATATCGTGATATTTAACATTGACAATATATTGTGATGTGCAAGATTATACTCTATTTTAACTTCAGCATCAACTGGGCAGGGGTCCCGAGTGGCGCAGCAGTCTAAGGCACTGCATCACAGTGCTAGAGGCGTCACTATAGACCCTGGTTCGATCCCGGGCTGTATCACAACTGGCCGTAATTGGGAGGCCCATAGGGCAGCGCACGATTGGCCCAGCGTCGTCTGGGTTAATAAGGGAGGGTTTGGCTGGGGTAGGCCGTCAGTGTAAATAAGAATTTGTTCTTAACTGACTTGCCTAACTGATTTTATTTAACTTGTCTTTATCAATATGTTGAAAATGAATTCTAAATTAAATAACTAAGCCTTATTTCTTTTCCTGCCAAACAATGATTATTTAATGAGTATAAAATGGTGAATTAGCACAAATTGCGCAGGCTGGAATTATTTAGTCATTAACGGCACAAAACGACTATATCGTGTTATTTGGAGTAGATGTCTCCCCAACACTAGTCCCAAGTATCTGACCTAAAGAAAATCGGATGATTATGTAGTGCTAGGTGTTTGTTTATTTCAATCATGCAATTATGCAGGTTTTAGCAGAATCACATTAGTGGAAACCAAGACTGTTCTCAGGGCATGCGTGGTTGTAGCTACGCTGAACAAAAATAAAGACGCAACAGTGTTTTCATGAGCTGAAATAAAATATCCCAGAAATGTTCCATATGTGCAAAAGGTTATTTCGCTCAAATGTTGTGCACATTTTTGTATACGTCCCTGTTAGTGAGCATTTCTCCTCTGCCAAGATAATCCACCCACCTGACAGGTGTGACATATCAAGAAGCTGATTAAACAGCATGATCATTACACAGGTGCACCTTGTGCTGGGGACAATAAAAGGCCACTCTAAAATGTGCAGTTCTGTCACACTGCACTGCCACAATGTCTCACGTTTTGAGGAAGCTTGCAATTGGCACGCTGACTGCAGGAATGTCCGCCAGACAATTGAATGTTAACTTCTATACAATAAGCCACCTTGAACGTCATTTTAGAGAATTTGGCCTCACAACCGCAGACCATGTCTAACCACACTAGCCCAGGGCCTCCACATCTGGCTTTTTCAGCTGCAGGATGGTCTGCGACAAGCCACCTTGGACAGCTGATAAAGCTAGGTTTACACAACCAAATCATTTCTGCACAAATTTTCAAAAACCTTTTTTCAGGGAAATGTAAATGGAAACTCCTCTGCGTGCTTGTTGTCCTCACCAGGGTCTTGACCTGACTGCAGTTCCAGCGTCGTAACAGACTTCAGTGGGCAAATGCTCACCTTTTTGATGGCCACTTTCACACTGGAGAATTGTCATGAATGAATCCCTGTTAACGGTACCGGGAAGATTACAGACGGCCTGTGTGGGCGAGTGGTTTGTTGTTGTGAACAGAGTGCCGTGGTGGTGGGGTTATGGTATGTGCAGGCATAAGCTATGGACAACAAACACAATTGCATTTTATTGATGGCAGTTTGAATGCACAGAGATACCGTTACGAGATCCTGAAGCCCATTGTTCCACCAGCTCATGTTTCAGCATAATGTACAGCTCTATGTCGCAAGGATCTGTACACAATTCCAGGAAGCTGAAATTGTCCCAGTTCTTCCATGGCCTGCATACTCACCAGACATGTCACCAGTTGAGCATGGTTGGGATGCTCTGGATCGACGCGTGTTCCTGACAATATCCAGCAACTTTGCACAGCCATTGAAGAGGAGTGGGACAACATTCCATACGCCACAATCAACAGCCTGATCAACTCTATGCAAAGATGTCACGGTGCATGTGGCAAATTGTGGTCACACTAGAGACTGACAGGTTTTCTGATCCACGCCCCTACATATCTGTATTCCCAGTCATGTGAAATCCATAGATTAGGCCCTAAAGAATCTATACCAAATTACTGATTTCCTCATGAACTCAAACTCAGTCAAATCTTTGAAGTTGTTCCATGTTTATTTTTCAGTGTACATATTTTCGAGTGCCGTCGGGGACACTTTTTGCATTTTAGCTGACCTTAATTCTCCTAACCTGCTGCGAAAAGTCACTTCTGCTCGTCAAACCCGGCAGATCACTAAATGGATACAGCTGTATTCTATCTAGAATTTGACCAGGTGCATCCACCTACGCTGAATTCCAAGACCATCGGCCAGTGATGCAGATACAGTGGCTTCTAATGGGAATTATTTTTGCTACAGACTGGTTCCTTTTGGGAACATCAGGGCTGCGGTCTTTGCTAGAATATGGTAGCTAGGTAACTAGGATGCTTTAAAAAAAAAAAATGTAAGCATCTGTTTTGTTGTTGTGTAGAGAATCACCAACAGCAGCGCTTCTCCCAGTCTCCTTGACGACGGTGCCAAGAACTTCAGCCACAGCACTCACGGTAAGAACCCAGTACCTAGAGGAAACTTAATGGAATAGCTCAGTGGTTCCCAACTCCGGTCCTCAAGTACCCCCAACACTACAAGCACATCTGATTCAACTTGTCAACTAATTATCAGGCCCTCAATGAGTTGAAGCAGGTATGTTTGTGGTTCTCGAGGACTGCAGTTGGGATCCACTGGAGTATAACAGATCTTTGAAACTAATAACTGTAGAATTATAATTGGTACAATTTCTAACTCTTTGATTGGAACACCCATGAAATCACTGACAGATCTATTCCATGGAACCTTGGCAGTTGGACCAGGTCAGAGTTGTGGGTCGATGGAAAACTCTCCGTGGGCAACACAGTCTTCATTCCCTCTCCCTCTATGTCCTCTTCCAGATCCAGGGAATTCCCCCATGTCTTCACTCTTCAGTGACTTTGGTGCTCTGAGCATATCACAAAGGAGAAAGGTGAGCACCACTACCCAGGTCCCTGGTGTGGTCGTCAACCAAGGGGAAGAGTTTTAGCTCCTAGGGGGGAAATGGTCAAACCTAAACCCATCCGTTGTGGTTCGTTTGTGTGCGTTTTCTCTAGATTACAACATCCGGTCACTGTTTGTTTTTGTTGTAAACTGTGATGAAGCCAAATCCGCATATAAGGAAAATAAACATAACATAAAACAAATAGAATATCTGATGAAGGCAAGAAGAACAATGAAATCTAATCCTAGGGTTATGCATCTCTCGTTCTCTCCAGGGTCCTAACCCTACAGCCAATGAGTTCATCCCTAAGGGGGTTCCCCGAATGGCCACTATGGTCCAGTCCAGTGGTCCGGCCTTCCCATCTCCCCTCTTCCCCCACCTCGGCCTCAGCAGCTCCACTGCCCTCGCGCCTGGTGAGCCATCCACTACAAAAAAAACACACTTAACCTAGAGGTGTTCTAAGTTAGATTTTCTCCGTTTGCACAATATGATGGATATGTCAGGGTGAGTGAGTTTGCAGTGTAAAGGTTCTCTATTGATGTCACCTCCCGTTGTTCTCCTGGCTAGCCAAGTGAGTTGACTCCATACAGTGGAGATGCTCTATAGAAAACAACAATGTATTATTTAGGTAAATCCCTGCCATGATGAATTCCACCTTAGTCAGTCACCAGTTAGTCATAACAATGTACCTCAATATACCTCTGTTTAACACACCCTCTCTGGTATCCCCCATACAGGGATGTCTCTCTCTGCGGGGTCCACCCCCCTCCACTCCCCTAAAATCACCCCCCAAACCTCACCTGCCCCTCGCCGGCGTAGCCACACCCCCAACCCCAACAACCCAAACCCCAACAACCCCAACCCAGCCAACTACATGGTGTCCACCAGTGTGTCTGACCAGGGGGCCCACATCATCCAGAAGGAGACGGTGGGGGGGACCACCTATTTCTACACTGATAACACCCCCGCTCCCATGGCCGGGATGGTACGTTCCAGTTAGTCTGCCCTTACTGACAGCATGACCTGTTAGTTTTAGTTACTGCATCAATAGGAAGTGCAGTCGTTAAATGTGTTTCTGTGCAGGTGTTTCCTACCTACCACATCTACCCCCCCACTGCTCCCCACGTGGCCTACATGCAGCCCAAAGCCAACGCCCCGTCCTTCTTCATGGCTGATGAGCTCCGACAGGTACCCTCTTCCTCTCTTCCTCCACCTGGTTCTTTCTGTCTGAAACACCCACTCTGTTTCCATTTCTGTTCTCTTTTTCGTCCTGTCTCCATATTAAAGTGTCTCTGTCTGTTCTAATCCTCCAATCTCCCTCCGTGCTGTGATGTCAGTGTTGATTGCTGATGTCATTTCCTGTGGTTCCCTCTAGGAGCTGATTAACAGACATCTGATTACCATGGCTCAGCTTGACCAGTCAGAGAACACAGGTAAAGCATTCCTTCCCTGATTGGCTCAACCAGAGGTGGGGGGGGGGGCTGTTACTGGCGTTGTATTGATGGTATGACCTCTGTTGATTTGGGGTTTCACGGCAGACTGAAAGTGAGACTCGCATCCTGAAACGTGTCGTTGTCTTTAGTATTCCTGACAGTTCACACGTCACACTAGTTGGTTCGTAGAACATTCTCAAGTTGTTCAAGTGTCAACTTGTAACTTAAGATGCGTGCCAACTGATGTAGGTTATTTTGGCTGTGTTGGTGTGTTGTCATGCCATGTATCCCTGTCCCAGGTGTTCCATCTGAGGTGGACAGCTACCACAGCCTGTTTCCCCTGGAGCCTGTCCCCCCTCCAAACCGCCTGCAGAAGACCAGCAACTTCAGCTACATCACTTCCTGCTACAAGGCTGTCAACAGCAAGGACGACCTACCGTACTGCCTGAGGAGGGTACATGGTGAGTTGTTCGTATGACACAAGATGAACACACACAATTTTAAATGATCTTATATTTGGTATGGGATGTATTTTCTTTCAGCCTTTGAAAATAGAAGGAATCTTGAGTGGTGATCTTCTTTGGATGTCTTGTGTGCGTCCAGGTTTCAGGCTGGTGAACACCAAGTGTATGATGCTGGTGGACATGTGGAAGAAGATCCAGCACTCCAACTCTGTCACCCTGAGGGAGGTCTTCACCACCAAGGCATTTGGAGACCACTGTGAGTCGTGTGTGTGGGGTGGCTCTTTATGTCCTGCCCCCCCCATGTTCTTTGTGTACTTATTGGTTTTTGTATGAGTCTGTTTGAAGCCCCCATGATGACTTCCTGTTTCTCTCAGCGTTAGTGTTCTCCTATGACTTCCATGCGGGGGCAGAGACGATGTTCAGCAGGCACTTCAACGACCCCGCGGCTGACTCCTACTTCACCAAGAGGAAGTGGGGTGAGTTCCCTTCCCTACTGATTCCGACGCACCCCCCCCCCCCGTACTTATGCCAACACACTCCCCGTGCCGACGCACTTCCGAGTTGTTTTCAATGCGTCATCAAATGGCAATGAAAGTCGGGCTTCGTCAGCGTGACACGGCAGTATGCCTTTTGATATCATACTCTTGTTTGAAACCTGAATGTTTTCATACATATTGAGGTATGTCTTACCTTGCTACATAGGCCATATCTTTCTCCACAAGCTGACCAATCCAGTAGGTAGCCTAAACTTTTCTGCTATAGTAGATTGACATGGGCTATTGATTTTGCTGTTCTTTACTCGTCTTGTTGGCTGAGGAAAAGTACATGTGGACAGTTATTCTAACATGTTCAAAGTGACATCAGAATTGGATAAGGACTGCACATTGCATCCTCCACTGGAATGTTCTGGTAATATCAATTACCATATTGTAAATGTGATTTCTGTCATTCTGAGCACACACCCTAATCAGGTTACGCACCCAATGCATATGGGTCTGGTAAACTTTCTCAAATGTCCGGTAAATTAAAATGTTGCCAGTCGATGTCTGGCACCACATTTCCCTAAGCGAAACCAGTGTGATACTAGTGTAAGTCGCTCTGGATAAGAGCGTCTGCTAAATGACTATAATGTAAAATGTGATGGTTTCTGTGTGAGGGTGGTGGGGAGGAGGAGTGGGGTGTACCAGCACTGACAGTTGCTGGTCTGTGTAAGGGTATGTTGCTGGTCTGTTCAAGCTGTAGTCAGGGGAAGCTGTGGCTGAAAGTGATCCTGAGACTGGTGCTATAGCTACCAGCCAGGCCCAACTACCTGCTATAGGAGAGACACAGCCAGAGGAAGCAGAACCTCTGATTCTCTGGCCTCACTGACCTCATGGCAACAAGTGTTTAACTGTCACACTGCAACACCCCTCTGTGGCCTCACAGCAACAATAAGGGTCTACTAATAGCTCTGCAACTCTATATCGCACTGCAGCAACACCTCAAGTGTTCAACAACTGGGTGTTTGTCAAGTAAGCATCTGACATTTGCTGTCAAGTTGATACCATTTTTCTTCTTAAACTCTTTTATTGGAAAGCCTCAATGTAGGGTGTCCACCCGCTCTGCCCAGAGTTGGTGAAAATGTGCTTTGATTATTTCACTTCCTTATGTTGTAAAATCCATTTTACCAAGATAAATGACTCTTCATGTTCTGAATCGTTCAGTGGGGTCTCTCTAACATATCAACATTTTATATTCAAAAAGTCTGATTTCGTAACCTAACACATCTGAAAACAAGCAACGGTGGCGCTCTCTTACATCGACTTGAGGATTTTACATGTGGTGGTGGTCAACTGCAAAGTTGTTTTTGCAAAAAGCCAAATGAACATGAACTGAATTAAATGTCCAATAAAAAGCTTGTGGTACTCAGTGTTCTGTTGACATGCGCTTGTTTTTCAGAAAAATCTTTGAACACAAATTTCGCATTTAATATGAAAAACGTACACTCCAAATATGAAAATGCTAGCTACATGCCATGTCTCAATCTATATGTCTTACCTACTTGTTTTATGTCCTCCGGATTGGAGAAGAAGGATGAGTTGGACGGTGAGCTTGTCACTTAGCCTTAATTCTCACACAGCATCCAGCCTAGCTCACACGCCATGTTGTTTTCCCTCTGGCCTCTATTGATTTAGTCACCCTGATTCTGGCCACCCTACAAGGGTAACAACTTTTGAACGGATTATAATCGAGACATGAGGTTTGGACCATTTGGTTTTCTTAGGCGTAACTACACATTTTATTTTAACCATTGGTCAAAAAATGCTTTTTATTTTAATTAAATTTTTTTGATTGGACACCCTACTCAATGTGTTTAGTCTGTTTCCTTTCGTGTGTGTGTCCTGTTCCCCCCCCACCCCACGTAGGACAGCACGAGCCCCCTCCACCGCGGCAGCACGCAGGTCTGCTCCCCGAGTCTCTGATCTGGGCCTACATCGTCCAGCTGAGCTCAGCCCTCAGAACGATCCACACTGCTGGTCTGGCCTGTAGGGTCATGGACCCCAGCAAGATCCTCATCACCGGCAAGACCAGGTACACACCTCGCAGACACGCATCTCGCGCGCGCGCACACTCACACACATTGCTGACCAACCTTATGGATCCCAGCAAGATCCATATTCTCTGAGACCAGGTGTGAACACAGATGTTGAATGTGATGCAGTGTGGTCAGAGAAACTGAAGTGTTTTTCATGCAACCTCTAACCAGTCACAGTTGCTGTCTCTGGTTTAGTCTGAGTTCCTTGCTAGACAACTGTGCAGAGACAACTGTGCAGAGACAACTGTGCAGAGACAACTGTGCAGAGACAACTGTGCAGAGACAACTGTGCAGAGACAACTGTGCAGAGACAACTGTGCAGAGACAACTGTGCAGAGACAACTGTGCAGAGACAACTGTGCAGAGACAACTGTGCAGAGACAACTGTGCAGAGACAACTGTGCAGAGACAACTGTGCAGAGACAGTGTCTGAAAGCCCCTTGATGTTTGTTTTTGTAGTGCTGATAGTATCTGCTGGGTTATTTACTGTAAACTACAGTGAAAGCAGAAGTTGTATACTAGTCATGGCTTCCTTTTCTCAGAATGGGGAGAAACCACACACGCTGACATCACGCTAATGTTTTACACACACACTCAACACACCTTTTTGTCCCTGCAGGTTACGGGTGAACTGTGTAGGGGTGTTTGATGTCTTAACGTTTGACAACAGTCAGACCAACCACGTGACCCTCATGCCACAGTACCAGGTACAGTACCCCCCCCCCCCTCGTCCCCCCCCCGTCCGTGTGTTAGTCTGGCTCAACATGGCCTAGTTCAGCTTCAAGTGTGTGTGTGTTATTTTTCTTCCCGAGAAAATTGCAAGCTCCTCCTGGTCATCCTGGTATTCCCGTTCAAATGCAATTTTAAAAGCATAATACCAGTGGAAATAAAATCTGACCTGACTATATCACTATAAATGGGGAAATGTACACATGAATCCTGAATCTAATGGTTTCTGTTGCAATTTAATCAACTCGAGTTCTGTCACCACACTTTTGTTGATTTTAGCCTAGTTTATGAAGCACGTTGGCCAATTTTGGTTAAATATTGTTATTACAGCCTAGTGAAGATGACATTGGGTTTAGCCTCTGACTGAGATGTCAAGACATCTTGTTGCTTTTTTCCCTCCCTCCATGCACCTGGTTAGCAGGGGAAATGAACACTGTTGTGGCCATTTTTACTTTGATTATCGACTTATTGTGGTCACTTTGTTACAGAGAACATCAGATTCTCCGCTAAACAAACATGAGCACATTGATCTAGTCGCAGATATTCCACACCATGGATATGCTTTGGGCGCTATTCTGGATTATTTGGAAATGGCCACGGGACGGTTTTTCAATACTGTAGAAATTATTTATTTTTAGTTATTCAAAATCAATTTGTAGCTACTTTTTAAGTAAATACCTGCAGTCAACTTGTGCAATACATTAGGAGATAAAGCAGATCACATTCTTCATTTCACCTGTCACATTATTTTCCATTTGAAGCTTACCGTAGTTCCCCCACAACAGTTGAGCCAGTCACGTGTTTGTTTGTAAATGGGAGAAAGCGGGAGCAGTCCAGGTGTGTAATGATGGATTGTGTTTTATATTGAAAGTCAACATTGATCAGGGAAATGAGCATGCAATGAAAAAGGAAGTTCTTTTTTGCAAAGAATGATGCATGGCCATCATATTTCTAATGTTTATAATATAAAGAATGTAGCCAACTACAATGGGTGGGGCTGAAATATCCGAATACACTAATTTGAAGGGGTGTCCACATACTTTTGTGTGTATATATAGTGCAACAAGCCTAAGATCTGCATGCACAGTGCCAAGCGTTGGCTGGAGTGGTGTAAAGCTCACCGCCATTGGACTCTGGAGCAGTGGAAACGCGTTCTCTGGAGTGACGAATCGCACTTCATCTGGCAGTCCCGACGGACAAATCGAGATTTGGCAAATGCAAGGAGAATGCTACCTGCCCCAATGCATAGTGCCAACTGTAAAGGTTGGTGGAGGATGAATAATGGTCTGGGGCTGTTTTTCATGGTTCAGGCCCCTTAGTTCCAGTGAAGGGAAATCTTAACGCTACAGTATACAATGACATTCTAGACGATTCTGTGCTTCCATCTTTGTGAAAACAGTTTTGGGAAGGCCCTTTCCTGTTTCAGCATGACAATGCCCCATGCACAAAGTGAGGTCCGTACAGAAATAGTTTCTCGAGATGGGTGTGGAAGAACTTGACTGGCCTGCACAGAGCCCTGACCTCAACTCCATCGAACACTTTTGGGATGAATTGGAACGCTGACTGCAAGCCAGGCCTAATCTCCCAACATCAGTCCCTGACCTCACTAATGCTCTTGTGGCTGAATGGAAGCAGGTCCCCCTCGGCAATGATCCAACATCTAGTGGAAAGCCTTCCCAGAAGAGTGGAGGCTGTTATAGCAGCAAAGGGGGGACCAACTCCATATTAATGCCCATGATTTTGGAATGAGATGTTTGATAAGCATGTCCACATACTTTTGGCCATATGAGCTGGATTGCATGTCTCTGCAATTTAGTTTATTTTCATTTGTGCACGTTAGCATGTTTAGCTAGCAGCCTCCATGGAATTGTGCTAATTTTGTTAGCATTCTGGTAACAGATGCCCAATATTTTTTGGGGCCCCCCTTTGTTCTAAACTGGTAATACCGTAAATCCCGGAATGAGAGGATGGTATGAGGATTTGAACATCTGGAACCGTCCAACCCTACCATGCAGAGTTTCAGCACCATGGATAGTGCCACGGTTGAGCAATTGCCTGCAAATCTGACTAGTAAAACTGCCATGCTCACGTTTTTGTTAGTTACATCATGGAAAAATGTTTCAAATACCTACTTCCTCAAGCAATGTTGTGGACACAATCTATCAGCTATCTTGTAACCACAATT